>NC_090817.1:4158925-4501425 GCF_000390325.3 Nicotiana tomentosiformis | reverse complement strand
TATACGTCTGCATCTTCAGTCGGAATCACACGTTGAGGCATTGTTTGAGCATCTCTATCACCCTCGTAATTCATCTGCGGCATCACAAACTGTCGACGCACAACTGATACCGAGTGCGCAATGTCAAACATGAGTGGATACAAAAGAATACGAGATATAGATTTTAACAAAAATCAATGTTGCACGATAAGGAATGAAAGAAGTGATATTGTTCCTAAACTTCATAGCCTCTGAGAGATAAGTACAAACGTCTCCGTACCAATCCTTTAGACTCTACTAAGTTTGCTCGTGACTCGTGAGACCTATGTAACCTAGTGCTCTGATACCAACTGTCACGACCCAAAATTTCTCACCGACGGGACCGTGATGGCGCCTAATATTTCACTTGCTAGGCAAGGCAACGTTAGAGAATCATTAAACCAATTCCTTATTCCCATTCAGTAATTAACAATGATTAATTAAGATGAAATATAATAAGTGCGAAATATCATAAAACTATATTAATTAATACCACCCGATCTGGAGTCACAATTCACGAGCATTCTAGAATTTGCTACAAGTAATAGTCAAAAAAGAATACAACTGTCTGAATGAAAGAAACAGTAGAACAGAAAAGATAGATGGGGACTTCAAGGTCTATGAACGGTGACAAATCTACCTTGAGTCTCCGGACAGCGGACCAATAGTAAAATCTCGATCAACCCGAGCCGGTATCAAATATCTGCAGTGCAGAGTGCAGTATCAGTATAACCGACCCCATGTACTGGTAAGTGTCGATCCTAACCTTGATAAAGTAGTGACGAGGCTAAGGCAAGGCACCTACAAATCAACTTGTACAATTTAACAGTGTATATGCAAATAACAAAAATGAAGAACTAAATAGGAAATGTCGGGAGGGGAACATACTAAGGGGAATACAAGATAAAGAACTACAACAGAATGATCACCGGAGCAGTCAATATACCATGAATCAACAGGAATAATGAATACAGTAAGGAAAAATGCACGGCATCACCCTTCATGCTTTTACTCTCAATCTCACCATAAAATTAATAGAAATGGCACGGCATCACCCTTCGTGCATTAACTCTCATATCATGGAACGGCATCACCCTTCGTGCATTAACACTCTCAATATGGCACGACATCACCCTTCGTGTATTAACACTCACAAGATGGCACGACATCACTCTTCATGCATTAACACTCACAATATGGCACGGCATCACCCTTCGTGCATTAACACTCACAATATGGCACGACATCACCCTTCGTGCATTAACACTCACAATATGGCACAGCATCACCCTTCGTGCATTAACACTCTCCCTTACCATAATGCAATGCATAAATAATAACAGGGAGATAGTATAACAAGTACAAACCTTACTTCAACATTTGGTTCCATAATATCAATCTCAACTTTGAAATAAAAACTCAATTATCACCAGAAAATTCGTATACATGATAAGAACGATAAATTGAACAACACTAGTATAACACGTAGCAATTTGGCATTGGAATGAGACAACAACAACAACCTAGTATAATCCCACTAGTAGGGTCTGGGGAGGGTAGTGTGTACGCAGACCTTACCCCTACCCTAGGGTAGAGAGACTCTTTCCGATAGACCCTCGGCTCCCTCCCTCCAAGAACTCCCCACCTTGATCTTGGGGTGACTCAAACTCACAACCTCTTGGTTGGAAGTGGAGGGTGCTTACCACTAGAGCAACCCACTCTTGTCCTGGCATAGGAATGAGACAATATAAGAAAAATAGAGAAACATGGAAAACAGGTAAATTGGCGGCGCATAAGTACTCGTCACCTCACATATACGCCACTCACATGAATTTCACTTAGCAAGTAATCTAAGGTTCCTAATTCCCTCAAGTCAGGGTTAGACACAACACTTACCTCGCTCCGAAGGTCACTTAATTCTCAATCACAGCTTTCCTTTGGAATTCACCTCCAAACCACTTGTATCTATTCAAAAATGACTCAATAATATCAAATATTACTAAAGGAATCAATTATATTGCATAAATTAAATTTTCCTCCAAAAAGTCGAAAAATCGACCCCGGGCCTGCTTGGTCAAAACCCGAGTTTTGGACCAAAATCCTTTTACCCATTCACCCCCGATCCCGAATATGTAATTCATTTTGAAATCCAACCTCAAATTGAGGTCTAAATCCCCAAATTTTTGAAATTCCTAGTTTCTACCCTAACCCCTAATTCTACCATGAAAACTCTAGATTTTTTGTTGATAATTCAAGAAATGTAATGGGTAATTGAAATAAAATAGTTTATAATCACTTACCAATAATTTGGGGAAGAAATGGCTCTTGAAAAATCGCCTATCACCGTTTGGTTTTTGAGAAAAATGAATTTTTGGCTAAAATCTCGTTTTTGGATTCTGTTAAGTGTTAGGCGATAGTGTTCATCACGTTCATGAGAGCATTATCGCGTTCGCGAGACAGTGCTCATGTTTGCGTAGGCTACCCTTCCCTAGGATTCGTGTTCGCGAGACAGTGTCTGCGTTCGCGATGAAGAAACGACTGATTCCCCCTCCTCAATGCCTAACACTACGCGTTCGCGATGGGCTTGTCGTGTTCGCGAAGGGTAACGCCCCCATCGCTTCGCGTTCGCGACCAAGCCTTTGCGTTTGCGAAGAAGAAAACTTCAGCTGCCCAGTTTACTCTTTGCGTTCGTGAGAGTACCTTCGCGAACGCGAAGAAGGACATGCCAGAACACCTGCTGCAGCAAAATACAAAATTTTCAAAGTCCAAAACATCCAGTGGCCAATCCGAAACTCACCCGAGCCCTTGGGGCTCCAAACCAAACATGCACACAAGTCTACAAACATCATACGAACTTGCTCGAGCGATGAAATCGTCAAAATAACACCTAGAACTACGAATTTAGCATCAAATCAAATGAAATTCGCAAGAACACTTTAAAATTTCTATTTTCTCAACTGGACGTCCGAATCACGTCAAATCAACTCCGTTTCTCACCAAATTTCACAGACAAGTCTTAGATATGATATTGAACCTGTACCGGGCTCCGGAACCAAAATACGGACCTGATACTAACAATGCCAAATATCAATCAATTCTTAAAAACAAATAATTTCCAAACTTTTAATTTTCATCAAAAATTCATAACTCAAGCTAGGGACCTCCGAATTCGATTCCGGGCATACGCTCAGGCCCCATAATTCGATACGGACCTACCAGGACCGTCAAATCTCAGATTCGGGTCCGTTTACCAAAAGTATTGACCGAAATCAACTTAAATCAACCTCTAAGGCAAAAATTCTTATTTTCATTAGTTTTCAACATAAAAGCTTTCCGGAAACTTATCCGGATTGTGCATGCAAATCGAGGAGGGTAAAAAGGGGATTTTAAGGCTTAAGAGCACAGATTCGAGTTCTAAAGCATAAGATGATCTTTTGGGTCATCACATCGTACAACACAGTCTAGACATAAGAGTTACACGAATCAGAAAGCGCATGATTTATCCTTTATGGTAGGTGAAAAAGTTCTCTTAAAGGTTTCGCTGATGAAGGGGATTATGAGATTCGGGAAGAAGGGCAAGCTGAGCCCAAGGTTTATAGGCCCATTTGAGGTGTTGAGACAAGTTGGAGAGGTTGCTTATGAGCTTGTATTGCCTCCCAGTCTATCGGGAGTTCATCCGATTTTCCATGTATCTATGCTCCGGAAGTATCATGCTGACCTACCACATGTGTTGGACTTTAGCACAGTTCAGCTAGATCAGAGTTTGGGTTATGAAGAAGAGCCATTTGCTATTGTTGATAAACAAGTTCACCAGTTGAGGTCCAAGAAGATTTCTGCAATAAAGGCCCAGTGGAGGGGCCAACCAGTCGAGTAAGCGACTTGGGAGGCCGAGGAGGACATATAGAGCAAATATCCACACTTATTCAGCACTCCGGGTATTATTCTAAACCCGTTCGAGGACGAACATTTATTTAAAATGTGGAGAATGTAATGACCCAACTAGTCATTTTAACTGTTAGAACCTCGTTCCCAAAAATAAAACTCCCCAAACATGCTTTTATTAATTTATGACTTGCAGGGATCCGTTGATTCAGGATTTGGAAGCGTTTGGCTTGAAATCGGAACACTTGGTTCCTTAAGTTAGCTTTAAATGGATAAGTTTGACTTCGGTCAATATTTTGAGAAAACGACCCCGGAATCGGAATTTGATGGTTCCAATAGGTTCGTATGATGATTTTGGAGTTGGGCGTAAGTTCAAATCAGGTTTTGGATAATCCAGGAGCATTTTGGCACTTAATAGTGAAAATCAACTATTTGAAGGTTTAAAGTTCTTTAAATTTGGTTTGGAGTAGGTTTTTGAGAAATTGAAGTCCGTTTGGAATTCCGAGTTTGAGAATAGTTCTGTATAATGATTAAAGACTTTCACGCAAAATTTCGTGTCATTCCGAGTAGTTTAAGTATATTTCGGCGCAGGGCGCATTGGAAGTAAATTGAAGAACATGAAATTCTTAAGTTTGAATCAATTTGGTATGAGGTGTGATTCTTAGATTTGATGTTGTTTTACGCATTACGTGAGTTTGAGCAAGTCCGTTTTATGATTTCAAACCTGTTGGTATGTTCGGGCGGGGTCCCGAGGACCCCGAGTATGAATCAGACGAGGTTCGGACCAAGTTGGAAGTTGGGAGCCAAAACTGAAGCTCCCGGCTACTGTTAGAATCGCACCTGCGCTTGGCCAGTCAGAGGTGCGACATTCGCAGATGCGACATTCGTAGATGCAACAGAAGCTCGCAGGCACGGCCCTCGCATATGCGAGATTTTGAGCGCAGAAGCGGATAAGGGAAGGGGCAATCCACCACAGATGCGGACGATTTTCGCACCTGCGAACGCGCAGATGCGAAGCCTTGTGCGCAAATGCGAGAATTTTCTAGGCAAGTGAAACTCGCACCTGCGAGGACTTTTCCGCAGGTGCGGAGCCGCAGATGCGTTCCAACTTTCGCAGGTGCGAAAGACCTGTTTGGCAGAAAGCTTTAGAGAACGGGAATTCACCATTTTTGCCCATTGTTTTCCATACTTGGGCCATTTTGGAGCTCTTTGTGAGGAGTTTTCAACTAGCAATTTGGAGGTAAGTTGATTCCACACTCTTTGAGTTAAATACATAGATTATAAGTAGATTATAACTAGTAAATCTTAGAAATCAAAGATTTAGGTAAACAAATCTAGATTTTTATAAAAATGAGATTTTAACCATGAAAATAGTTATGGAATTGGGTAGAAATTATATATTTGAGTTCTTGAGATTATGGGTAACATTTCCATCCAAAAATTTTAAGAATCCGGGTACGTGGGCCCGGGGTGAATATTTGGAATTTTACCATTTTGGACTATTAATGCTAAAGTCCGGGTAGTTTAGGACTCAAAGCATGAATTACTTGGGTAAATTATATTCCTTGTTTAATTAATATTATTTGAGATATTTATATATATATATATATATATATATTGTGAATTGTTAGATCAAAATATTATAGAACGGAAAAATTTGTATGCTTGATTTTCTGTTTAAAATAATTAATTGTTAAAAGAAATTGTTCTCCTCCCGAAATTATCTCATAATAAATATACTCTCCTTCCGGAGGTACATAAGAAAATGTCCTCCTTTTTTGTGGAGCGGGCCGAACGCCTCGGCAGGATAGATGCATCTATGGATCGCGCCGCATGTCCCTCGGCAGTGTACACGACACTCTGGATCGGGTCGTACGTCCTCGACAGAAATCATGCTTAATAATAATAATAATTACATGATACTTTAATAGCTTATTTCAGCTTGCGAAGCTAATTGATAAATTAGAAAATTCTTGAAATATAATGAATTATTATTCTTGCTTGTTAAAGAATTAATTGTTATTCTTGAAAATGATATTTAATTGATAAATTGAAAATTATTCGAATTGATGAAATTTAATTAATATATTGAGAATTGTTGCATTTGAAGAATTTTGATTATTTATGTTGATTAAATAAATTATTGTAAATCATGTTGATTTAAATATTCTAGTTGTATTTCAGTTATTATTATTGACCCATAGTGAGTGTCAAAGTCAGTCATCTCGTCTCTACCACTTCGAGATTAGACTTGATACTTACTGGGTACACGTTGTTTACGTACTCATACTATACTTGCTATACTTTTTGTGCAGGAACTGAGGCAAGCACTAGTGGAGGACCTATCGTCTTACACCCCCATTATCCGGGGACATAGTGGTGAGCTGTTTCACTGATCCGTTCTGCAGCTACTAGTGTCTCTCTTTGTATTATAATTCTGTCTATTTTTATTTCGGACAGCATTTGAGGTTTTGTATAATCTACTAGATGCTCGTACACTTGTGACACCAGATCTTGGTACACACATTGGTAGAGTTTGGATTTTATTTATTTATTTGGTTTTAAATTTTATCAATGTATGCTTAATTTATTAGTTGGCTTGCCTAGCTGTAGTGCTGGGCGCCATCACGACTTATAGGTGAAATTGGGTCGTGACAGTATTAGTGAACTAGTGGCATCCTTATATAAGTAACGTTAGTAATTGATTAGCCGATACATTGATAATTATACACTAAATGGAAGTGTATTAATGCTATTTGTGAGAAATGTTTGTGATTGTTTATCTTTAGTTTGATAATTAAAGTAAGTAGAGGTTTATTAGTTGTATCCTTAAGTAATATTAGTGGTATCCTGAAATAACGCTAGTGATTCATTATCCTATACATTGATAATTATACTAATTAAGTAGAAGTGTATTAGTATAGTCTTAAAAACTATTACTGATTGATTAGCTTATGCATTAAGAATTACACTAAGTAGAAGTGTATTAGTAATATCAGTAAGAAATGTTAGCGATTGATTAGCTTATAAATTGATAATTACACAAAGTAGATGCATATTAGTGGTACGCTTAAGTAATATTAATGACTGATCTATTAGTAATTACACTGATTAAGTAAAAGTTTATCAGTAGTAGTATTATGAACTATTACTAATTGATTAGCTTATATACTGAGAATTACACTAAGCAGAAGTGTATTAGCAATATCAGTAAGCAATGTTAGCGATTAATTTGCTTATAAATTGATAATTACAAAAAATAGATACGTATTAGTGGTATCCTTAAGTAATAGTACTGATTGATTAGCATATATATATATATATATATAGACACACTAATTAAGTAAAAGTGTATTAGTAGTATTTTTAGTTCTCACACTCAGCAGAAGTGTATTAGAAATATATCAGTAAGAAATGTTAGCGATTGATTAAAGAAATGTTAGCGATTAATTAACTTATAAATGAATAATTACGGAAAGTATTAGATGCTTATTAGTGGCATCCTTAAGTAATATTAATGATTGATTAGACCATGTATTAATAATTAGACTAATTAAGTAAAAGTGTATTAATAGTATTCTTAAGAACTATTACTAATTGATTACCTTATACATTGAGAATTACACTAAATAGAAGTGTATTAGTAAAATTAGTAAGAAAATTAGTGATCGATTAATCTATACATTGAAAATTCTACTAAGTAGAAGTGTATTAGCAGTATTCTTAAGAAATATTACTCATTGATTAGTTTATAAAATGATAACTACACTAAGTAAAAGTGCATTAGTGATATTCTTAAGTAATATTAGTGATTGATTAGACTATTAATTGATACTTAACTACGTAATTCACTTCCATCTTGGATTAATCTCTGGAAAATAATGGGCAACATGAGGAAAAAACAGTAAAGTTTTTGCAGGAGATAGATCCTGCCCTGTTACAGCCAACTTAAGTTTCCAGCCCTGTTACCCACTTTAGAATTTGTCGCAGTCTTCATGTATTGAGGGATGTTGACATGGGAGAAACAAACATATACACTATTAAAGATGATTTTCAAATAGTCAACTCTTTGCAAACAAACAAATGTTCTTCAGCAGATAGTTTAACTAAGAGCAAAAATCATGTTTGCTACTTCCTCTTCATATGTCCTTTCCTAGTAAGTTTTGAAAGATGATTTATAAGATGGAATATTGATCCACTTACAAGAATCTGTTGACAATGTCATGATGCCGATCACTCTTTACGGGAAAAGTTAGACAACTTTAGTTTTTCTAGTGTTAATAGTTACGTTTTGTTAGAGCAATTTCAAATTTATCAACTTGTCTGTTAGAAAATCAACTCCCTCCATATCATAAGAGTTAATTGAGCTAGTTAATTTTGATAATCGGCTTAATGTATGCATATTTTGATATATATCGCCTCACATTTTGCTCATGTCTGGACAATTTGAGATGTTTAATATGATTATCTGTGCTACATTTTGGTATTTCTATGTGTAGGGATCATTCGGATGCAATTTGGGACAAAAGGGCGCGAATTGGAGCGAAATCGGGAAAAAAACGCAAAAAGTGAGATTTGAGGGCCCGCGCTGGCTGTGGCGCAATTTACAGTAGCCAAAATATTTGAGTGCCAGGGCCAGCGCCCCACGCTGCCCTGGACACTCAAGACGGGAAAGTGTCCTTTTTCGACTAGGACTCGGTTACTTCGACCCCTAGACGCCCCCAACTCATATAAAAGCCAACCTAAACCTATTTTTGAGAGAAAGACGTGATTTAGAGAGAAGAGGGAGGGGGCAAACACTCGGAAGCAAGGATTTGATCAATTCTTCCATCCCTTTCCTAGTACTCATTGGTTTTATGTTTAAAAATATTATTTTTGATGATTGTATGAACATGAGTGGCTAAGAACCCTATTGTTCTAGGGTCATGGGTATATATGAATGTTGATGTTTGAAGTTTAATTTGACGAAGTTGATTTTATCATATTGGATTATTTATTTAATTCTGTTTTTAATTATTTTGCTGAGTAGCTAACAGTAAAATACTATCTACGAATCTAGAGTTGAACTCGAAAGTGGGAACTCTAGATTGCATATAGAATTAAATAGAGCAAGTTCTTAAACCCGGGTATCGGGGAACTTATTCGCAATTAGGATAAATATATACCTAATTGCCTTACTCGGTTGCAATACAGGAATTATAAATGCGTTCTTGTTAATCTTAATTCCATAGACATATAGGTATTAAGTTAGCTTAAATAGGCAAGTAAGGACTCGACAGATTCTTATGAGTAATATCAACCCTGTCAATCAACAATCCAGATAAATCAATTAGTTATTTTAAGTTAAGAATGCAACATGATTGTTAGATAACCCGTGACCCTGGAATATTATCTCCTATTGATTGTTATTCGAAACTACTTAAGTGTTGTTGTTGATTTCTAGTATTTCATTACTTGATAGTTTTTAAGTAGTAAATAAGAAAATCATTTATTTTGTAAGAAATCGCTTGTATCGATAAGTTATTTGAGTTTGAATTAGTCAAAAGTTAATCATAAGTCTTCGTGGGAACGATACTTTACTCACTACTCTATTACTTGATGACCACGTATACTTGCGTAAGTGTGTTTGGTCGCAATAAGTTTTAAGTAGTTGAAGATGTTCTCTACCATATTAAGAGTATCCCTATATCTAGTGAAAGTAATATGTTGCTCAAAACTTAACCGAAGTTTCTACTTCATGTTATGTATGGTAGTCGATGTTCCCTAGTTGAAGTTTATGAAGTTAGGTGCTGAATTATTCAATTCTAACTCTTCGTGTATTTTTTCCACTTCTCTTTTGTGGATTACAAGGTATTTGGATATCCGCCACCGTGAAAAATGAGGACCTTGAGGAGATGCAGCGAACGATTCAACAACTTTCTAGGAACTATGCGGATGAACGAGAAAAAAGAAAGCATGAAGAGAATATTAGTGTCACGACCCAAATTTCACCTATAGGTCGTGATGGCGCCCAACACTATAGCTAGGCAAGCCAACTAATAAGTTAATCGTACATTTGTTAAACTTTTATTCCAAGAAAATAATAAAAATACCAACTTCTACCAATGTGTGTGCCAAGACCCGGTGTCACAAGTGCATGAGCATCTAGTAGATTATACAAAACTCCAAATACTGTCTGAAATGAAATAGACAGGATATAAATATAAGAAGAGACACTGGTAGCTGCAGAACGGCTCAGAAAGGCAACTCACCACTATGCCTCAGGATGATGTGGGTATATGATGATAGGTCCTCCACTAGTACCTGTCTCAGATCCTGCATAAAAAGTGCAACAAGTATAGTATGAGTACGTAAACAACGTGTACCCAGTAAGTATCAAGTCTAATCTCAAAGTGGTAGAGACGAGATGGCCGATTTTGACACTCATTATGGGTCAATAATAATTGAAATAAAATTAGGATATTCAAATCACCATGATTTACAGAATTTACAAATAATTTATTTAATCAGCGGAAATAACTAAATTCCTTCAAATGTAACAATTCTCAATATATTAATTAAATTCCTTCAATTCAAATAAATTCCAATTTATCAATTAAATCTCATTTACAGGAGTAACAATTAATTCCTAAACAAGCAAGAATAATAATTCATTAAATTCTAAGGATTTTCCAATTTATTACTTAGCTTCACAAGCTGAAATAAATTATTAAAGTATCGTGTAATTATTATTATTATTAAGCACGATTTCTGCCGAGGACGTACGGCCCGATCCAGAGTGTCGTGTACACTGCCGAGGGACGTGCGGCGCGATCCATAGATGCATCTATCCTGCCGAGGCGTTCGGCCCGCTCCACAAGAAAGGAGGACATTTTCTTATGTGCCTCCGGAAGGAGAGTATATTCATTATAAGATGAATTTGGGAGGAGAACAATTTATTTTAACAATTAATTGATTTAAACAGACAATCAAGCCTATGAGATTTTCATCCTGTAATATCTTTATCTAACAATTCACAATATATTCATATGGATATCAATTAATATAAATAAATCAAAGAATATAATTTACACAAGTAAGGCATGCTTTGAGTCCTAAACTACCCGGACTTTAGCATTAGTAGTAGCTACGCACGGACTCTTGTCACCTCGTGAGTACGTAGCCCCCTACAATTAGCAACAATTATTTAATTTTAATCACCTATGAGGTAATTTTCCCCTCACAAGATTAGACAAGAGACTTACCTCGTCTTGCTCCAATTTAATCCACAATTTTGCCTTTTCCACGATTATCCAACTCTGTCTGGCTCGAATCTAGCCAAAATAATTCGATACAATCACTAAAAATTATAGGAAATAAATTCTATAAGGAAATACTACATTTTTAATAAAAATCTCGAAATTAATAAAAAATGCTCCCGCGGGGCCCACATCTCAGAATCCGGCGAAAGTTATGAAATCCGATAACCCATTCAATTACGAGTCCAACCATACCAGTTTCACTCAAATCCGACTCCGAATCCATACCGAAATCTCAAAATTTCCTTTCTATGAGATTTCTAAATGTTTTCCAAATTTCAATCTCAAAACACTAATTTATGGTGAAAACAATGATATACTTGTATATGTAGACCAAATCCGAGTTAGAATCACTTACCCCAATGTTTTTCCCTTGAAAATCTGCCAAAAGTCGTCTCTGCTCAAGCTCAAGTTCGTCAAAAATGGCAAATGGGACGAATGCCCTTTTTTATAAAACTGCCCAGCAGCCTTCGGAACTGGTCCTCGAACTGGGCCTCGATCGCGGCATCGAACATGTGCCTTCGATCAGGGTATCGAGCTTGGGTCTCGATCCTAGCCTCGAGCCATACCTTCGATCATGCCCTCGAGCCTTGCCTTCGATCGCGGCTTCGATCACAGGCTCGAGCCTGGACCTCGGTCATGGCCTCGTTCAGGGTATCGAGGTTGGGCCTTCGATCATATCCTCAATCATGGCATCGAGCTTGAGCCTTCGATTGTGACCCTCGATCTTGGGTCTCGATCTTGGCCCTCGAGCCTTGCCTTCGATCATGGCCCTCGAGCTGAACCTTCGATCATGGCTTCGATACACTAGCTCGAGCCTGTACCTCGTCAACCCTGGGCTCGATATTTGGCTCGATATCTGGGCTCGATATCTGGCTCAATATCTGGGCTCGATCACAGCCCAGAATGTCCAACAGAAGAGGAAAAAATTGCAGCAGCTTTTAACTCAAATTTTTGATCCGTTAACCATCCGAAACTCACCCGAGGCCCTCGGGACCTCAACCAAATATACCAACAAGTCCTAAAACATCATACGAACTTAGTCGAACCTCTAAATCACATCAAACAACGCTAAAACCATGAATCATACCCCAATTCAAGCTTAATGAAACTAAGAGTTTTCAACTTCTACATTCAATGTCGGAACCTATCAAATCAACTCCGATTGACCTTAAATTTTACACACAAGTCATAAATTACATAACGGAGCTATGAAAATTTTCGGAACTGGATTCCGACTCCGGTATCAAAAAGTTAACTCATCGGTCAAACTTCCAAACTTAAGTTCTTGTTTTTAGCCATTTCAATGCCTAATTTAACTACGGACTTCCAAATAAAATTACGAACACGCTTCTAAGTCAAAAATCACCATACGGAGCTGTTGGAATCATCAAAATTCTATTCCGAGATTGTTTTCACAAAATGTTGACCGAAGTCAAACTTAGCACTTTAAGGCCAACTTAAGGAACCAAGTATTCTGGTTTCACCCCAAACACATCCAAATCCTGAACCAACCATCCCCGCAAGTCATAAATCATTACAAGCACCTACAGGAAGTTTTATTTTTTAGGGAATGGGGTTCTAAAAGTTAAAATAACCAGTTGGGTCATTACATTCTCCACCTCTTAAACAAACGTTCGTCCTCGAACGGGTTTAGAATTGTACTTAAAGTGTTGAATAAGTGTGGATATCTGCTCCGCATGTCTTCCTCGGCCTCCCAAGTAGCTTCCTCGACTGGTTGACCCCTCCACTGGACTTTTACTGCAGAAATCCTCTTGGATCTCAACTGGCAAACCTGTTTATCAACAATGGCAATTGGCTCCTCTTCATAACCCAAGCTATTATCTAGCTAAACTGTGCTGATGTTTAACACATGTGATAGGTCGGCATGATACTTCCGGAGCATAGATACGTGACAAACCGTATGAACTCCCGATAGGCTGGGAGGCAATACAAGCTCATAAGCAACCTCCCCAACTCGTTTCAACACCTCAAATGGGCCTATAAACCTTGGGCTCAACTTGCCCTTCTTCCCGAATCTCAAAATTCCCTTCATCGGCGAAACCTTCAAGAGAACTTTTTCACCTACCATAAATGATATATCATGCGCTTTCTGATCCGGGTAACTCTTTTGTCTGGACTGTGCTGTACGAAGTTGCTCCTGAATCAACTTTACCTTTTCCAAGGCATCCCTTACCAAATCAGTACCATATAACTTAGCCTCACCTGGCTCAAACCATCCGATAGGTGAACGACATCGCCGACCAATAAAGCCTCAAATGGAGCCATCTCGATGCTGGATTGGTAACTGTTATTATAAGCAAATGCGGCCAAAGGCAGGAAATGATCCCACTGACCTCCAAAGTCAATCACACATGCCCTGAGCATATCCTACAAAATCTGAATTATCCTCTCTGACTGTCCATCGGTCTGCGGATGAAAGGCTATGCTGAGCTCTACACGGGTCCCCAACTCACTCTGTACTGCTCTCCAGAAATGTGAAGTAAATTGAGGACCTCTATCTGATATGATAGAAATTGGCACACCGTGAAACCGAACTATCTCCTGAAAATAAATCTAGGCCAACCTCTCTGAAGTATACGTAGTCACAACAGGAATAAAATGTGCCGACTTAGTCAACCTGTCAACAATCACCCAAACTGCATAAAACTTCCTCAAGGTCCGCGGCAACCCTACTACAAAATCCATAGTAATTCGTTCCCATTTCCACCCTGGTATGGTCATCTGCTGAAGTAGGCCACCTGGCCTCTGGTGCTCGTATTTAACTTGCTGGCAATTTAGACACCGAGCTACATACTCAACTATGTCCTTTTTCATTCATCGCCACCAATAATGCTGCCTCAAGTCACGATACATCTTCGTAGCACCTGGATGAATAGAATATCAAGAACTGTGTGCCTCCACCAAGATCTTTTTCCTCAGTTCATCCATATTAGGAACACACAGACAATCCTGGAGTCGCAGAACACCATCCGCTCTAATAGTAACTTCCTTGGCATCACCTCGTAGTACCGTTTCACGAAGAACCACCAGGTGTGGGTCATCATACTGGCGAGCCTTGATCTGCTCAAATAGTGAAGGTTGGGCCACAACACATACAAGAACTCGGCTGGGCTCTGAAATATCCAGCCTCACAAGTCTGTTAGCCAAGGATTGAATATCTAAGGCTAATGGCCTTTCTTCTGCTGAAATGAAAGCCAAACTACCCATACTCTCCGTCTTTCTGCTCAAGGCATCTGCAACCACATTTACTTTGCCCGGATGATACAAGATAGTAATATCATAATCTTTTAGTAACTCCAACCATCTGCGTTGTCTCAAATTTAGGTCCCTCTTCTTGAACAAATGCTGCAAACTGCGATGATCAGTGTAAACTTCACAAGACACCCCATAAAGATAATGCCTCCAAATCTTAAGAGCGTGAACAATCGCAGCTAACTCCAAATCATGTACCGGATAATTCTTTCCGTGGGGCTTCAGCCGACGTGAAGCATATGCAATAACTTGCCCTTCTTGCATCAATACACAACCCAAGCCAATGCGCGAAGCGTCGCAATACATTGTATACATCCCCGAACCGGAAGGCAACACTAACACTGGTGCTGTAGTTAATGATGTCTTGAACTTCTGAAAGCTCACCTCACAATCATCAGACCATCGGAATGGAGCACCCTTCTGGGTTAATTTTGTCAAAGGTGCTGCAATAGATGAAAAACCTTCCACGAACCGACGATAATAACCTGCCAAACCCAGAAAACTCCTGATCTCTGTCGTCGAAGTGGGACGATGTCAATTCTGAACTGCCTCAATCTTTTTGGGATCAACTTTAATACCTTTGCCCGATACGATATGTCCCAAAAATGCTACAGACTCTAGCCAAAACTCACATTTAGAGAACTTAGCATATAGCTTTTGTTCCCGCAATGTCTGAAGCACTACTCTCATATGCTTCTCATGCTCCTCCTTACTACGTGAGTAGATCAAAATGTCATCAATGAAGACAATGACATATGAGTTAATATATGGCCTGAATACCCTATTCATCAGATCCATAAATGCTGCTGGGGCATTAGTTAAACCAAAAGACATTACCAGAAACTCATAATGACCATATCTAGTACTGAAAGCAGTCTTTGGAACATCTGAATCCCGAATCTTCAACCGATGGTTCCCCAACCTCAAGTCGATCTTAGAGAATACCCTAGCACCCTGCAACTGGTCAAATAGATCATCAATACGCGGCAACGGGTACTTGTTCTTAATAGTGACTTTGTTCAATTGGCGATAATCAATACACATCCGCATTGTTCCATCCTTCTTTTTCACAAATAATACTGGTGTACCCCAAGGCGATACACTTGGTCTGACGAACCCTTTGGCTAGTTACTCTTCAAGCTGTTCTTTCAATTCTTTCGGAGCCATGCGATACGGTGGAAAAGATATAGGCTAGGTATCTGAAGCCAAGTCAATACAGAAATCAATATCACGATCAGGTGGCATACCTGGAAGATCTGAGGGGAATACATCGGGGAACTCCCAAACTACAGGCACTGAATCAATAACCGGAGTCTCTGCAGTAGTATCCCGAACATAGGCTAGATAAGCCAAACAACCCTTCTCAACCATGTGTTGAGCCTTTATAAAAGAAATAACTTGATTAAATGAACTAACAGGCGAACCCTTCCACTCCAGCTTAGGCAATGCTGGAATAGCCAAGGTAACAGTCTTGGCATGACAATCTAGAATAGCATGATATGGAGACAACCAGTCCATACCCAGAATAATTTCAAAATCGGTCATCTCAAGCAATAGGAGATCTGCTCTAGTTTCATAACCACAAAATGTAATAATACAGGACCGGTAGATCCAGTTCACAATAACAGAATCGCCCACAGGAGTGGACACATAAACAGGAGTACTCAAGGACTCACAAGAAATACCTAGGAATGGAGCAAATAGAGATGACACATATGAATACGTAGATCATGGATCAAATAATACTGAGGCATCTTTGCCACAAACAGAAATAATATATGTAATCACAGCATCTGAGGCCTCTGCATCTGGTCTAGCAGGAAAAGCATAGAACCGAGCTGGAGCGCCAATTATCTGGCATCCGCATGGCTGACCTCCACCTCTAGGATAGCCCCTACCCACCTGTCCTCCACCTCTGGGTGGTCGGACTACTGGTGCAGCACCTGGTCCGATAAGCATAGGCTGCTGACCCTGCTGTACTGGTCTACCGAGAAGCTTGGTGCAAAACCTCCGCATGTGACTGGGATCCCCGCACTCGTAACAACTCTTCGGTGTGATGGGCTGCTGACTAAGTGTCTGGACCTGGGGACCTGAATACCCACGGAAAGAACCCTAAATAGCTGGTGGGTGATAAGAACTCTCTGGTATAGCACTGAAATAAGGTCGTACTAGAGCACTTCGAGGAGTTGGTGGTGCTGGATATGGGGGTCTGCTGGACTGTCCCCTCACGAACTGACCTCTGCCCCCGGACGGAGCACCTCTGAACTCTCCAGAGTACCTGAACTGCTTATCTCTCATAATCTGCTCTCGGCTCCGCTGACGTACACCCTCAATCCTCCGGGCTATCTCCACAACTTGCTCATAAGAAGTACCCATCTCAACCTCTCGAGCCATAATGGCCTGAATACCAGTATGTATACCGACTACAAACCTTCGCACTCTCTCTGCCTCAGTAGGGAGTATCATTAGTGCATGGCGAGATAATTCAGAAAACCTCGCCTCATAATCAGTCACTGACATCTGACCCTGCTGGAGCTGCTCAAACTGAAACCGCAACTCTTCCATCTGGGAGGGTGGAATATACCTGTCCAAGAAGATATGGGTGAACCTGTCCCAAGTCATAGGAGGAGAATCTGCTGCTCTGCCAAGAGCATAAGACTTCCACCATCTACGGGCTATACCCTCTAGCTGAAAAGTAGCAAAATCAACCCCATGGGATTCCAATATCCTCATGGTGTACAGTCTATCCTTGCAACGATCAATGAAATCCTTTGGATCCTCATGTCGCTCACCCCCGAAGACAGGAGGATGTAGTGTAGTCCATCTGTCCAATAGTTTCTGAGGATCGGCAGCTACAGCTGATCTGGGCTTAGGTGTAGCTGCTGCCACTGGCTGGACTCCACCTATGGGTAGTGCACCCTGGGTCTGATATACAGCAGCTGCCTATCCATGAGCCTGCGCGGTAGGGGTCTGTGCTCCCCCGCCCGCCTGAGATGTGGCTGAGTCTGCCGGAAATAAACCGGCCTGAGTCATATTGTCCATGAATCGCAGCATACGACCCATGACATCCTGAAATCCCGGTGCAGATGTGAAGTCCACTGGAGCTGGCTCTTCCACAGGCATCTCACCCTGCTCCTCAATAATGGGATTCTCTGCTGGATCCACTGGCGGCATAACCGGAATAGTCCTGGGACGTCCTCGCCCTCTACCATGGGCTAGAGCCCTCCCTCGGCCTCTACCTCGGCCTCTAGCAACTGGGGGAGTAGCTCTTCCCTGGTCTGGAATCTCATTAGAGCGTGTTCTCACCATCTGTGAGAGAATAAGAGAAGAATATTTAGTACTACATCAATTGCACGATGGAATATTAAGAAAGGTAGTTTCCTAACACCATATAGCCTCTCGAAGATAGGTACAGACGTCTCTGTACCGATCCGCAAGGCTCTATTAGGTCTGCTCATAACTTGTGAGACCTATGTGAACCTAGTGCTCTGATACCATGTTGTCACGACCCAAATTTCACCTATAGGTCGTGATGGCGCCCAACACTATAGCTAGGCAAGCCAACTAATAATTCAATCGTACATTGGTTAAACTTTTATTCCAAGAAAATAATAAAAATATCAACTTCTACCAATGTGTGTGCCAAGACCCGATTTTACAAGTGCATGAGCATCCAGTAGATTATACAAAACTCCAAATACTATCTGAAATGAAATAGACAGGATATAAATATAAGAAGAGACACTGGTAGGTGCAGAACGGCTCAAAAAGGCAGCTCACCACTATGTCTCGGGATGACGTGGGTATGTGATGATAGGTCCTCCACTAGTACCTGTCTCAGATCATGCACAAAAAGTGCAGCAAGTGTAGTATGAGTACGTAAACAACGTGTATCCAGTAAGTATCAAGCCTAATCTCAAAGTGGTAGAGACGAGATGGCCGACTTTGACAGTCACTATGGGTCAATAATAATTGAAATAAAATTAGGATATTCAAATCAGCATGATTTACAGAATTTACAAGTAATTTATTTAATCAACGAAAATAATCAAATTCCTTCAAATGTAACAATTCTCAATATATTAATTAAATTCCTTCAATTCAAATAAATTCTAATTTATCAATTAAATCTCATTTACAGGAGTAACAATTAATTCCTAAACAAGCAAGAATAATAATTCATTAAATTCTAAGGATTTTCCAATTTATTACTTAGCTTCACAAGCTGAAATAAATTATTAAAGTATCGTGTAATTATTATTATTAAGCACGATTTCTGCCGAGGACGTACGGACCGATCCAGAGTGTCATGTACACTGCCAAGGGACGTGCGGCGCGATCCATAGATGCATCTATCCTGCCGAGGCGTTCGGCCCGCTCCACAAGAAAGGAGGACATTTTCTTATGTGCCTCCGGAAGGAGAGTATATTCATTATAAGATGAATTTGGGAGGAGAACAATTTCTTTTAACAATTAATTAATTTAAACAGACAATCAAGCCTATGAGATTTTCATCCTTTAATATCTTTATCTAACAATTCACAATATATTCATATAGATATCAATTAATATAAATAAATCAAAGAATACAATTTACACAAGTAAGGCATGCTTTGAGTCCTAAACTACCCGGACTTTAGCATTAGTAGTAGCTACGCACGGACTCTTGTCACCTCGTGTGTACGTAGCCCCCCACAATTAGCAAAAATTATTTAATTTCAATCACCTATGAGGTAATTTCCCCCTCACAAGATTAGACAAGAGACTTACCTCGTCTTGCTCCAATTTAATCCACAATTTTGCCTTTTCCACGATTATCCAACTCTGTCTGACTCGAATCTAGTCAAAATATTTCGATACAATCACTAAAAATTATAGGAAATAAATTCTATAAGGAAATACTATATTTTTAATAAAAATCGCGAAATTAATTAAAAATTCGCCCGCGGGGCCCACATCTCAGAATCCGGCGAAAGTTATGAAATCCGATAACCCAATCAATTACGAGTCCAACCATACCAGTTTCACTCAAATCCGACTCCGAATCCATACCGAAATCTCAAAATTTCCTTTCTATGAGATTTCTAAATGTTTTTCAAATTTCAATCTCAAAACACTAATTTATGGTGAAAACAATGATATACTTATATATGTAGACCAAATCCGAGTTAGAATTACTTACCCCAATGTTTTTCCCTTGAAAATCTGCCAAAAGTCGTCTCTGCTCAAGCTCAAGTTCGTCAAAAATGGCAAATGGGACGAATGCCCTCTTTTTATAAAACTGCCCAGCAGCCTTCGGAACTGGTCCTCGAACTGGGCCTCGATTGCGGCATCGAACATGTGCCTTCGATCAGGGCATCGAGCTTGGGTCTTGATCCTAGCCTCGAGCCATACCTTCGATCATGCCCTCGAGCCTTGCCTTCGATCGCGGCTTCGATCACATGCTCGAGCCTGGACCTCGGTCATGGCCTCGATCAGGGTATCGAGGTTAAGCCTTCGATCATATCCTCAATCATGGCATCGAGCTTGAGCCTTCGATTGTGACCCTCGATCTTGGGTCTCGATCCTGGCCCTCGAGCCTTGCCTTCGATCATGGCCCTCGAGCTGAACCTTCGATCATGGCTTCGATACACTAGCTCGAGCCTGTACCTCGTCAACCCTGGGCTCGATATTTGGCTCGATATCTGGCTCGATATCTGGGCTCGATCACAGCCCAGAATGTCCAACAGAAGAGGAAATATTTGCAGCAGCTTTTAACTCAAATTTTTGATCCGTTAATCATCCGAAACTCACCCGAGGCCCTCAGGACCTCAACCAAATATAACAACAAGTTCTAAAATATCATACGAACTTAGTCAAACCTCTAAATCACATCAAACAATGCTAAAACCATGAATCATACCCCAATTCAAGCTTAATGAAACTAAGAGTTTTCAACTTCTACATTCAATATCGGAACCTATCAAATCAACTCCGATTGACCTCAAATTTTACTCACAAGTCATAAATTACATAAAAGGAGCTATGAAAATTTTCGGAACTGGATTCCGACTCTGGTATCAAAAAGTCAACTCATCGGTCAAACTTCCAAACTTAAGTTCTTGTTTTTAGCCATTTCATGCCTAATTTAACTACGGACTTCCAAATAAAATTTCGAACACGCTCCTAAGTCCAAAATCACCATACGGAGCTGTTGGAATCATCAAAATTCTATTCCGGGGTCGTTTTCACAAAATGTTGACCGAAATCAAACTTAGCACTTTAAGGCCAACTTAAGGAACCAAGTGTTCTGGTTTCACCCCAAACACTTCCAAATCCCGAACCAACCATCCCCGCAAGTCATAAATCATTACAAGCACCTACAGAAAGTTTTATTTTTTAGGAAATGGGGTTCTAAAAGTTAAAATGACCGGTTGAGTCATTACAATTAGAGACTCACTTAGGAATGACATCGACTCCCTCAAAGCTCAAGTGAACCACTTAATCGGCCTGCCCCGCTCTCCGCCAAAAAGCCACATTTATGAAGAGGATGAAAGTGATGGAAATAATATAAATGATGAGGGGGAATCCGAAGACGAGGAGTGATTTTATGTTTAGTTGGATTGTTATTTAGTTGGATGTTAACTCTGAATGTTACATTTTGAAGTTTGGTTGGATAGTTTTGATGCTTGATGGGTTAATTTGGATGTTTGGATAGTTTATAAAGTTGTGTTGTTGTTAAGTTGAGTTTTATTTTGGTTGCATTTTTGTTTCTATTGTAATATTCTGGTTTGCAGATGGTGCAGTAAAACATAGGTACGCCCTGTCAAAAATGTATCGGATTTACCGAGAGACTTACCGACAGAGTCCGTCAGAACACTTATTCATTTTCAATCCAGAATTCTTAAATAGCGAGGGTGTCCGTCGGTAGACTTGAACCAAATTTTCAAAATTTGTTGAAAATACCGACGGATATCCATTGGAATATGAATTTATTAGTATTTTAAAATTTTAAATTACTAAATTAAAATTCTAAATTTACCGATGGTATCCATCGGCATTATTAAATTATTATTTTTAATTTACCGACGGTTATCCGTCGGTATTGATATTATTAATATTATATTATTTTATAATATACCGACGAATATTCGCCGGTAAGTAAAATTATTTGACCAACCACAGTCAGAAATGTAGCGATGGCTTTCTGATGGGGTCCATCGGTAATTACCGACGAATTCTGTCAGTTTATTTTATCGAGAAAGGATTTATCTACCTACTACTTACCGACGGACTTCCTTCGGCAAAGCCTTGTTACCGAGGGACGTCCGTCGGTAATTTGCGTCGGTAAACAAGTGATTTTTAGTAGTGTCAGTTCCTTAGAATTGATATCTTTCCTTCTTGTATAAATTTTATTTGATATCAGACTAACTTGACTTGCAACAACTTGTAATTTTTCATATCAAGCCTAATAGATAATCTAATACATACAGTAAATCAGTAGTATAACCTGCAATCATCGATTGAATTATATAATATAAAAATTCTTTAAACTGTTAATGTATATACCTTAAAGCTCATATTTGATCTGTGGTTGTTGGAGTACGTGAACAGTGGGTTCAACTCAACCCAACATTTTTAACTTGGAGTATAAATATATATGTTAAATGTTATTAAAATATTACACTTTAAACCCATAATTTAAAAAATGCAGTGCGTTCAAAGATTAAAACCTAAAAACTGAACCATCAAATTAAAATGCTGGTTTAAGTAGTTGGAAAAAAAGAAAAAAAAAAGAAAAAAAAATATATATATATATATACACACTTTAAATCTTGGATCTACTTTTATTCCAAATACCATAAAATTTAAAATAATAAATACTTCAATCAATTCACAAGTGATAACATCAGTGCAGACAGATGAGGGACCTAAATGTCAGCTCACTATTCATAGTTTTGTGGAAACTTTTAAGTTTTGTACGTGCAGAGTAGATGTGGATCGAAGGGCGAATCGAAGGCCATTTACATCATTGCAATAAAAGAGAGAAAAAGACTGGCATTTACATAGCCACTTTAGCCGTCCAACCAATTCCTCAAAAGGAGTCTATTATAAAAAAGAAAAAAAGAAAGATTTTTTTTTCATCATAAAAAAAGAAAAAAAATAAATTAAAAAGATGACCAGATTTCCTTTTCGCTTGAATTTAGGTGACCACTCTAAAATCAAGAGGGTTTTTCCTTTACCTTGACAGATAAGGGAAGGGTAAGAAAGAATAGAAACAATGAGGATTGAACCGACACTTATTGTATGAGAGAGTTCTGTCGACGATCAAGAGTGACTACTCGATAGAGAAGGGGCTGTTCAGGGGCGGAGTTACAGCTTCGGACGCAGGTTCGATCAAATCCACTAGCTTTGGTCCAAATTTTATATTTGTCTTTAAAAATTTATTAAATATATACAAATTATTAATTTAAAAGTAACTCACAAGGAATAAAATCCCGAAAAATTTAATTTTAAATCCTTACTCTACCTCTGGTTGCCCATATGAATAAGAAAAGTGACTAGCCTTCTTTCTTAGGTCAAGAAAAAAAAGCACAGTAGAATGAGCATAGCAGGACATGACAACTATTGCAGAGAAAGAAAAGCTATCCGGCATCAATCCAATACATATGGGTTTGGTCAAACTTTAAAGGGTGAGGAAGAGCGAATGACTATACTTTCTGAGTTAGAACATTAGGAACCTTACATCCAAGAAAGCAGCCAAAACAATAGAGAAGATCAGAGACGAGTTTAGTGGAAAAGCTTAGGACATTTTTCTAATAGAGTGGTATAACCTGCAATTATCGATTGAATTGCGTTTGTAATATAAAAATTCTTTAATCTGTTAATGTATATACTTTAAATCTCATATTTGATCGGTGGCGGTTGGAGCACATGAACAGTGTGATCAACTGAACCCAATATTTTTAACTTGGAGTATAAATATATATGTCAAATGTTATTAAAATATAATATTTTAAACCCATAATTTAAAAAATACAGTGCGTTCAAAGATTAAAACCTAAAAACTGAACCATCAAATTAAAACGTTGGGTTAAGCAGTTGGAAATATATATACTTTAAATCTTGGATATACCTTTATTCCAAAGACCATAAAACTTAAATAAATACTTTTAAGTTGTGTACGTGCAGATTAGATATGGAAGGGCAAATCGATGGCCATTTACATGCATTGCAATAAAAGAGAGAAAAAGAATGGCATTTACATAGCCACTTTAGCCGTCCAACCAATTCCTCAAAAGGAGTCTATTATTGAAAAGGAAAAATAAAAGATTTTTGTTTAATCAAAAAAAAGAAAAAGAAAAAAGATGACCATATTTCCTTTTCGCTTAAATTTAGGTGACCACTCTAAAATCAAGAGGGTTTTTCCATTACCTTGAGAGATAAGGGAAGGGTAAGAAAGAATAGAAACAATGAGGATTGAACAACACTTATTGTATGAGAGAGTTCTGTCGACGACCAAGAGTGATTACTCGACAGAGAAGGGGTTGCCCCCAGTAGAACGAGCATAGCAGAACATGACAACTATTACGGAGAAGAAAAAGCTATCAGGTATCAATCCAATTCAAAGGGTCAAGAAGAGTGATTGACTATACTTTCTTAGTTAGAACATTAGAAACTTTACATCCAAAAAAGCAGCCAAAACAATAGAGAAGATCAGAGACGAGCTTAGTGGAAAAGCTTAGGACATTTTTCAAATAGAGTGGTATATGGTTGTTAAGATAATTAAGATAATGGAAAAGAGTGGAGTTGTTAATCATAATGATGAAGATTGAAGGTGACCTTTGCTTGGATTGTTTTGCTCTAATTACAAACAATTGTGTCTGCAAAGATGGGCCAAATAAATTAACTCAGCAAAAGATTCTTTTTATGTTTATGTCTAATAATAAACCTAACCTACTACGGAAGTCGTTCTTATCAAGTCAATGGGAAAATAAGCATGATTTTATGTCACGGTCCAAAATCCCATCGCGTCGCGATGACACTTAGTATCTAATACTAGGTAAGCCGATTACAATTACATTACGAGCCTTTTTTTTTTTGAAATATATAATTTAATACAAGGGTCGAAATCAAAAGCAGAAACACATATAACAACCTCCAATAATGGTAATACTGAGTCACGAACTCTAACTGAATACATGCAATGATCTCAAGGATCGAATATACAATATTGTTCGAATAAGAGTTGACAGTATAATAAAATGGAAAGACTCCAAGGGACTGCGACGACCAAGAAGCTCTACCTTGAATCCTTGCGATTAACACACTAACTCTGCCCGAGTCCAATATTCCCAATACCTGGCTCTGCACAAAAATATGCAGAAGTATAGTATGAGTACACCACAGTCGGTACCCAGTAAGTATCAAGACTAACCTCGGTGGAGTCGTGACGAGGTACAGTCAAGACACTCACTAGTCAAATAACATGTGCAATATAACAAACAAAAATAATGGACAGACAAATAATAGTGATAGCAACAATAATCAAAATAAACAGCTTGGCAACAAGAACACCATAAATATTTCTCAAGCGAATAATGAACACAAGTGCAACAAATTAATCAAGTCTTTCAAAATATATATCTTTCAAATATAAGTCCTTCAAAATATACATCTTTCAAATATAAGTCATTCAAATATAAATCTTTCACCTATAAGTTTTTCAAATAAAAATCTTTCGAATATAATTCTTTCAAATAAAAGTCACTCTGTGATACCTCATTTCATAATCATAAAATATGGGTCTCAGCTCACTTTCATATTTTCACGGCACCTCGTGCCCATATCTTTATTACAACCACACGGACAATTCACGTACCAAAATATCAATAGATATAAGACCCGCATGACCAATTTATTTTTAATAAAGTAAGTTTACAAATTTTAAACAAAGTAAGAAATCAACAACGAAATTAGTTTATTTTTTTTGAACTCGTTTGGGTGAAGAATTTGACATTTCAATTAAAATGAAGCATCTGATAGCTACTGATTTGGATGTAAAATTTATTAAATTAAAACATAATAGCAATTTCTTTTATTAAAAATAACTCAAACGTCAAAAACCAGTAAAGAGCCAAAGCCAACACAATACAACAAATAATACAAAACACATAATAAAATTAACTAATACATCACGGAAGAACACAAGAGTTTACACATCACGGAAAAATAAAATAACCAAAGGCAAGTTGTAACGATCCAGCCGATCGTTTTGAGCATTACAGCCCTGTTTCCCCATTTACAGCTCAATTTATGCTTTATAGATGTATTATGACCTATCGGAGCAGTTAGTTCGGGTCCGAAGAGATTTCGGAATGAATTGAGACACTTAGTCTCATAATGGAAAACTTAAGTTGGAAAAGTCGATCTGATATTGACTTATGTGTAAAAGACCTCGAATTTGAATTCTGATGATTCCAATAGCTCTGTATGGTGATTTTTGACTTAGAAGCGCGTCTTAAAATTATTTGAAGGTCCGTAGTGGAATTAGGCTTGAAATGGTGAAAGTTAAGATTTTGGAAAGTTTGACCGGGGAGTTGACTTTTTGATATCGGGATCGAAATCCGATTCTTGAAATTTAGAATAGGTCCGTAATGTGAAATGTGACTTGTGTGCAAACTTTGAAGTCATTCCGGATTGATTTAATGTGTTTCGACACAAGATATAGAATTTAAAATTTTAAAATTCATTAGGCTCGAAAGGAATCGCGAACGCGATGAAAAGATCGCGAACGCGATGAAGAGATCGCGAACGCGAAGAAGGAATCTTGGCAGCACATTGTTTTGCTTCGCGAACGCAAAGCTACGGTCGCAAACGCGATGAAGGCATTTCTGGGCAGAATTAAAAGAATTACACGGTTTGAGATAAGTAACACTTCTAAATTTAGTTCTGAGGGTATGAATCCCCGCATTAGTGTTATATAAATTGTTTGAAAGTGATGCACACGATAGTTGACGAGCGTGTGGACGTGAACCATTGAAATTGTGACTTGAATAAATCTTGTGCAGTTGTAAAATTAATTAATCATGTTATTATCTAAACATGTTCCATGTGTTTGAGAAATTGAGTCGAGGCTCTTATTAAATATCGTGTTTAGGCTATGTGCCAATATTTTTGGGGCCCATGGCGGCGTGTTGCTATTGAATTAATTATTTTAAAAATGTACATTTCACACTCACTCATATTCGTCCATTGTGAGGATATCTATGGGATCGAATTGCGCGTCGCAGCAGGCCTTATTGGCTTTATATATGTTATCATTAAATGAATCGAGGCTTCCCTCCTGCAACAGGCCAGAATGGATTTATACATTATTATTGTTATAGATCAGGGATGCCCGCCTGCAGCAGGCCTTATTGGCTTTTCTATTTTATGGATCGTGGTTGCCCGCCTACAGCAGGCCTTATAGGCTTTATTATTATACGGATCGGGACTGCCCGCCTGCAGTACGCCATAAAGGCTTTATATAGCGCTTGGGTTGAAGGAGCCCTTCCGGAGTCTGTACACACCCTAGTGAGCATAGATGATTATATATATATATATATATATATATATATATTCGTGATGGACTTCCCAAGGCATGGACTTGCCTTACTTATTTATATGTTGTGATGAATTTTCCCTTGACAAGGATCTTGTCCGTAAAATTTACATTGGGGATAAATTACCCCAAGGCTAGATTGACCTTATATAGTACTGAGTGACTGACTATCAGTTGATGGATATACATATATATTTTGGGGGTGCATCTTCACTGGGATGAATTGGCCATATACAGTACTGAGTGATTGAGTATTTTATATTGTGAGTACATGGAGTTTCCATTAAGGTGCATCACATACAGTATGTATATTGGCATGTAGATACAGAGATGTCATATTCCTCATATTGTTCAGAATTGATCCATTTCACTTGTATTGAGTTTAACTGTTGAATTTGAAAGCATGCCTACATTTTTGTACCATTATTTATGCTGGATTGTACCTGCAGAGTTCGTCACTACTTTCAACCCAGCGATTAGTCTTGTTACTTATTGAGTTGGTTGTACTCATACTACACTCTGCACCTCGTGTGAAGATCCAGGTGCTTCCGGATACGACGGCTGCTAGATTTCGGAGTTACTTCTGTTGGAGACTATCAAGGTAGCTGCTTGACGTCCGCAAATTTGATTCCCTTCCTGTTTAGTTATTGTATTGTTCTATATTTCAGATAACGATTTTTATCAATCAGACTTTGTATTCATTTAGATGTTCATGTACTCAGTGACACTAGGTTTGGGGAATGTTTATATTTGTATTTGTGAGATTTCTTCCGTTGAATTTAATTATTATATTTTCAAACTTAAAAGATATGGTGGTTTATTGATATTATCGGCTTGCCTAGTATTGAGATAGGCTCCATCATGACATGTGAGATTTTGGATCGTGACAAGTTGGTATCAAAGCCCTAGATTACATAGGTCTCACAAGTCATGAGCAGGTTTAGTAGAGTCTTGCAGATCAGTATAGAGACGTCTGTACTTATCTTCGAGAGGCTGCCGAACCCTTAGGAAAATTTCACTTTCTTGTATTCTATCATGCGGAATTGATTCAACTTGAAACCTAACTCTTTGAATTCCTTCCACGCATTCGTGTGTGCATGTGAGCGCTCGGTATCAGGTGTGCATCGCCGGCTTGTGATTCTATAGATGAGGTTCGAGATGTGTATTCTGTGTTTTGGTGATGGGCCAGTCTGGAGGACTTGAGGCCAGGTTTAGACTGTAGCTTAGGCTCGGTAGCTTCGGTTGTAACTTGTACATTTGGACTCATACGTCCGGTAATATTCCTACGAGTGGAATTTGTGGCTCGATGAGAGGTGGAATGGCTCTGTGATGAGTATGATGTAACTGCGGGATGTGTTAAGATGATTTAAATGTGATGAGAAGTGTTTCCTTGAAATGTAAATGTGGGACCATTGGGTTCTTGATTTTCATTTTGATGTAACGTATAATATAGAGTATGAACGTTTTGAAAGATCTTTCACGTTGTTAAATTTTGGGACAAATTAAATTCTCATGTCTGGTTAATGAGTTGGACTTAAATAAACTAAGTGATTGCATAGTAATTGTGACTGCGAAAGGGTATAACAAGATACCAATTTGAGGCTAAGCAGGTGGTTATCCCCTGTGGAGTAATCTACGTAGGTGTGTACCTTATAATGTTAGTGAAGTTTCTTTTCTGCCAGCGGGGCATGTATGTTGAGATTTGAATTGAATCTGGTTGAGAAAGTTGACTTGAGTGTTAAATGAATGAAGGTGAGCTTAGTAGATGATTTGAGGTATTTTATGGTTTGTGTTACCTGAGCTTGTGAAAACGTTTTGTGGAATTGACTACGGGATTATGACAATAGTAGAGTATGGGTATGGTGAGTTATCATATGTTTTGTTATACGACATTGAGCCAAGTGGGGAAGTTTGCTATCTACGATTTGATTGCATGATTATGTGCGGTATTGGTTTTGGTCTGAGTCATAGTTGTTGATTAGTTATGACTTGAAGAGGTTGATATCGGGGATGACTCGAGTAAGAAAATTTCTTGAATGTGGGTTATATTGCACTTTATGAAAATATGAAAAATCATGAAATGATTAAATTGTTATTTTGAAGGATGTAGTGTGCACGAAGTATGAATTTGATCTGTGGTGTTAAGGCAGGGTTACTTCTTTGGGGGTTGTTGCGCTAATGAGGCTTGTGTCTTTCGGCCCGTTTGGCGGTGCAATTTATATTTGAGCATATTGGGTGACTTTCGAAAGGGTTCTAATGGATTCAAAATGTATATATGTCAATTGAAATTTGAAATCTGTATATTGCCAGAATCGGTTATTTACACTGGATGGTGCCGGGACTTGCGCTAATTCTGTATGACTATGGATTCTACATTTCAGTGCAAGAAAGGTAAAAATGAACAATTTTATGTCCGCATAAGGTCTTTTCAGTGTGGGGGTCTCGGTTGTGGTACTTTTGTGGTGCTTAAGAAGAATACGGTGGCTTATGGGCCTTAGGGCAGTATGGTTTTATGTTAGGATGTCTTGTAGTGAGTTGTGGGTAAGGATAGTAGTGTTCTGACAAGGAGAAATGTCAACTTGAGGGTAATTTAGAAGAAACTCGAAGATAATAGGTCAAATTGGTAACAAGTTGGATCAGTATGGTAGTGGTATGCTCGGTTCTTTTGGTAATTATGATGTGAGATTTTTACAGATGTTTCGGTGGCAATATTCTTAGTTTTGGTGACCTGCGTGGCTTGGTCGAGTTAGAGGATTCCAGTTCTGATAGCTTGGTTAGGTGCAAATGGATTTCAAAGAGTTCTTGATTGGTTTCTACCATGGGTTGAGCCAGATATTCTCTATCGGTGTGGGGAATGTGTTTTATATTATGATTTTCTCCTGGAAAGAAGCAAGAGAGAGATTTCTAACTAATCGGATATGTAATTTACCGGTGACCCAAAGTTGATAATGAGATTCTTGTGCTTTTAACATGATGGAAAGATAGATGTTATGTGTTGTGCGGAAGTTAGATTTACATGTATAAGGTGGCAGTTCAGTCTTGAAGGAAGGTCACGAAGTTTGGGCAGAATAGTCATGAATTCTTAGACAACATGGGCGGTTCCAAATGACTAGATGAATACTATTACTACTTGGTGTTGTATGAGAAGGGTGCGTATTTCAGAAGGCGCATTGTATTTTGACTTACGGATGTTTAACTAGTATTGCGGTACTCACATGGTTGATAGACTGCTGATATTCAAATTATTATATGGCACGGAAGAATTATGAAAGATTTCCTCATGGGATGATCGTGCATGAAGGATGTGTTAGTCATTCGAGTGTTGGAGTTGGGATCAGTTACAATAGTTCATGTATTCTATGAATTTGGAGACTGGGAGTTCTCCGAAGCATATTGTTTCAGGGTTGCGTCCTGTTTGAGGTGAGTGTTTTATTTAAACTCAGTGGAGGCACCAGTTCTGTTAATTAATTGTTATAGCTACACGCTATAAGTGTGCATATATGTGAGGTTTGAGCCAATGTGCAGGCATTGGGGCAAGTATTTATACTCTAAAGAATGCTTAGGTTATGATATGCCTAGAGTTGATTATTGAGAGTAAAGTTATAAAATTTTTCGTGTTTTTACCTTTGTTGAGAACTATCTAGACTACACTTGAGGTTACAGAAAGGCTAATTCCCTGAATAAACGGGGTAGTTACTCTCTCTGCGTTAAATTTACCGATTTGAAGTGTGATAGCAGTCTTTGCACATGCTTACACTATGACGTATTATTTATACCAGTCCAGGAGCATGAGAATCTTATTTCATCATCATATACAGGTATACTTGTTTAATTGCTCTTGTATGATATGCTGGGACTGGAGGCCTGTGACCATGCCAAACGATTCATATTATTGGCACGTGAGTTGTCCGTGCAGTGTGTGAAAATTTTATTTCTATGATAATTTATCTGATTCATTAATTTCCTTCATCTATAATTGTGCACATGCGCCTACGGTTATCCTCTTCACGAAATTTGGGGAGTTGGTTGTAACATTGTGGTTGTGGTGGTGCTTGTTGAACTTGCAATATGGTTTTCTTCCTTGAGACATCTCCTATATTTGGGTACATGGACTGCGTAGTTGTGGCTGGAGTTATATTGATGTGGCGTGCCAATGGGATAGTTGAGTTTAATAATATAAGCTCATTGGACCTAGAACGGGTATTATCAGATTTGATTACGGTATATTCTGTCACACCTCCTTTTTTTCGAGGGGATATGAAGTTTTTCTAATTAAAGTGATATTATTCGAAATATGATTATTTATTTTATTTCAGAGTCGCCACTTGATATAATTTATGGTGTCCCAAGTCACCGGTTTATTTTAAATCCTAAATCGAGAAAACTTTGACTATGTTCCAAAGTCTGCGAAAACTAGAAGACCAGGTAAGGAATTCTGTTAACCCGGGAGAAGGTGTTAGGCATTTCCGGATTTCGTGGTTTTAGCACGGTCGCTTTAATCGTACCTGGCTTAATTAACGGATTATTACGTGTTTAAGAACCTGTGTGCGTTTTACTTTCTATCGCTTTTAATTGCTTGATTATTCGTGATTATGGAATTATCTTGAAACGAGTCACGCGTACGTGTACTCTTTTTGTTAGAGTGTCAAAATCATGTCATGTGTACGGGTACACAATTAATAACATCTTATTTTAATAAGATTGTTTTGCCTAAAGTTACGCGAACGCATACTTCGGTTTTAATTTTGAAAATCACATTTATATCACGCGAACGTATACATAATCGCGATAGATTAATTAAAAGCGAGCCTAAAGCATCCTACGAATATTCATGAGTTATATTCTAAACTACTTTGAGACTAATCTAAGGCTATAGAGTATGGACATCATTATGAAGAAATGACGTGACTTAATTATTGAACTAATGCGTAAAAATACAGAGGCAATTGGTATTCATCTATTAACTGACGTGGGCCAAACTTTAAATTTTACTTTGAGCCAAATTGAGTTATTCGTCCCAACTAAGAAATTGGAAAATTCAACAGTCTTTACTTTTTCTAAGAGTACAAGGATATATATCCCATAACTTAAAACTAAATAATCAAATATGATAATAAACACATGAAGCCAATCGACAAATGAAATATCAAAACATTCTGTCAAACAAAATAACGAGATAGTCACTCGATAGAGCGACCAAACGATTTGATGGAATTTAACAAAAGCATGACATTAACTCATTCATGAACGAAAATGAATTTAAGGGAAGAAGATGGACCTTTGTATAGATAAATTTGAGTTAAAATTACATCCAAGATTAATCAACTCTTGACCGGAAATTTTGCCCAACGACCTCGGCACCTCGAACGGCCTCGCCGGACTTCTTCAACTCAAGAGAGCATCGACAATGAATGAAGATGGAAGCTACTGCATTTTCATGGTGGAAGAGAGCTGGTGTGGTGGCTGTTTGAACAACTATTTTGGTGGAGGAAGACGATGTGCTCGTTTTTGGTTTTTTGCCGGAGTTTCGGGCGAATTTTGAGGGCTGTTTCAAAGATGGAATTGAGCAGATTTTCAGCTACTATTTTGGGTCATTTTTGGGGCTGTTTTTCAGGTGGGAAGGTAATCTATTGCAATGGAATTTTAATGGAAGGTCTATAGTGTTAAAAATGGTGGTTTGTAGTAAGTTTCATGGTTGAGAGTTGCTGAATTTTTGGACAAAGGGACGTTGATTTTGGTCCTTATTCTCTGTTGTTTTGATTGTGTGTGATGAGATTCTTATGTGCAAATACGAGCTCAAAGTTTCAAAATTGGAACTTTTGATTTTTGAGGAAGTTGGGGGTGGAGGAGTTGCTGCCGTTCTTGTTTTTGGAAAGAAAATGAGAAATCCCTTTTCAATCAATCAAGGGAGATGACTGCCATCTTTTGGGGTCCAGAAAATTGCCGCCATGAGCTCTCTTTGGGGTGCTCTCAAATTAAAAGGTAGTTAGAGTTTGATTATAATTGAGTTTAAATATGGGTGTAAGATGGATATGGGCCATTAGATTGGAGGGGAATCAATGGCTAAAATTAAATCTTGCATTTAAGTGGAGAGTGGCTATGAGTTGGGAAGAATGGTCATTTGTCTTGCTGGACCACTAAAATCCGAAAATGAGCTACCAATTAGAGCTAAATTCAATTCTTTCTTATTGATCAAACAATAAAAATAAAAATACTTCCAAAATATACTAATTAATAGGATAAGAAGTATTATAAAATTATTTTTGTATTTTTAAATTTATGTTTTTTTGAAATTAAAATTAAAAGTTGACTGAAATCCTATTAAAAAGAAAATTAGTAAATACTACTTTTAAAAGTTGCACGGGTCAAAAATTACGTGCTTACATATTCGGGAGTATAATATTAAAAGTCGACTTAGAAAATGATTATGGTTATAGTTGGGGCGAGAGAGGCCCATGACTTGTTGATCTGATAAGGGGTTACGAGATTCTGCGTATTTCTTTTATTATCAACAATGTACGAAGGTGTTAGGATGCAGTTTTGTTCAATATGGGGTTTAATGCTAGTACTTGGTTGGTTTGGAGTAGTTACTCTGATCAGGAATGGTGCTACGAGCGGGCGAGTTGTGTAATATGCTGGGTGATTATATTCGTGATTATATAGCTCGATGCAGCTTGTTCAGACTAATATTGTGTGTAAATGTAAGATTCGTGTCTTGAAAAGAAATTTTGAAGGATGGGAATCGAATTCCAAGGTTTTTGGTCTAGGTTAAATTAAGGATTTTCAGTTGTATTGTATTGTCAGGCCTATGTGGAATAGGGTGGCGTGGGATCATCTCCGGGTATGTGCGTGGTAATACGGAATAGTGATTTGATGGCTTGAAAACAACTCTTGGCACGTTCGAGGACGAACGTATGTTTAAGTGGGGTAGAATGTAACGACCGAGCCGGTCGTTTTGAGCATTACAACCTCGTTTTCCCATTTACTACTTAATTTATGCTTTATAGCTATATTATGACCTATTGGAGTAGTTGGTTCAGGTCCGGAGAGATTTCGGAATAAATTGAGACACTTAGTCTCATAATAAAAAACTTAAATTGAAAAAGTCGATCGGATATTGCCTTATGTGTAAACAACCTAAGATTTGAATTCTGATGATTTCAATAGTTCCGTATGGTGATTTTGGACTTAGAAGCTTGTCCGAAAAATTATTTGGAGGTCCGTAGTGGAATTAGGCTTGAAATGATGAAAGTTAAAATTTTGGGAAGTTTTACCGGGGGGTTGACTTTTTGATATCGGGGTCGGAATCCGATTCTGGAAATTGGAATAGGTCCACAATGTGAAATGTGACTTGTGTGCAAAATTTAAAGTCATTCCGGATTGATTTGATGTGTTTCGGCACAAGATATAGAATTTGATATTTCAAAGTTCATTAGGCTTGAATTGGGGTATGATTCGTGGTTTTCAGCATTGTTTGAGGTGATTTGAGGGTTCGACTAAGTTCGTATGATATTTTGTGACTTGATGGTATGTTTGGTTGAGGTCCCGGGGGGCTCGGGTGAGTTCCAGGATGGTTTCAGATCATTTTTTCTTGTTTTGCAACTGCTGGAACTGATATCTGGTATTGATCTTCGCGAACATGAAGGGTCTCACGCATTCGCGAAGAAGGATGGTGGGCTGCTGGGATTTACCCATCGCGAACGCGTGAAGGAGACGCGAACGCGAAGAAGAGACAGGGGAAGCCTATGCGAACGCGAAGAGGAAAGGGAGCTGGGGGTCTGCCTGGCGTTAAGCCTTCGCGAACGCGGCTCGTGTCTCGCGAACGCGAAAGGTAGAGGTTGGAAGGCATCGCGAACGCGATGAAGAGATCGCGAACGCGAAGAAGGAATCTTGGCAGCACATTTTTGTGCTTCGCGAACGCGATGAAGGCATTTATGGACAAGATTAAAAGTTTCAAAACGGGGGGTTTGAGTTCATAACACAAAATCAAATTGGGAGCTCGGTAGAAGGCGATTTTTGGAGAGATTATTGCATGAGTGTTTGGGGTAAGTGTTCTTAACTCATTATTGGTCAAATTACCCGAATCCATAGTTGTGTTTAACATTTAATGGGTAAATTAAGTTGGAAAGATTAGAAAATGCTCTTGGTTTAATTTGAAGATTTGAGGGTCGAGTTGATGTCGAAATTAAGTAAAATTGGTATGGTTAGACTCGTGGTTGAATGAGATTTTGGATTTGTCGGGTTCCGAGACATAGGCCCCACGTGCGATTTTTGAGTTATATTTTGAATTTTTATGGAAAATTATATTTTTATATGGAATTAATTTCAATAAATTTTATTGACTAAATCGAATTAATTGTGGTTAGATTCTAGGCGTTTGCAGGCCAATTCACGAGGCAAAAGCATAGCAGAGTAAATAATTGCATGATTTGAGGTAAGTAACACTTCTAAACTTGGTTTTGAGGGTATGAATCCCCGAATTAGTGTTATATAAATTATTTGGAAGTGACGCACATGATAGTTGACGAGCGTGTGGACGTACACCGTTGAAATTGTGACTTGAATAAATCTTGTGCAGTTGTAAAATTAATGAATCATGTTAGTATATGAACATATTCCACGTGTTAGAGAAATTGAGTCGAGCTCTTATTAAATATTGTGTTTAGGCTATGTGCCAATATTTTAGGGACACATGGGGTCGTGTTGCTGTTGAATTAATTATTTTAAAAATGTACATTTCACACTCATTCATATTCGTCCATTGTGAGGATATTTATGGGATCGAGCTGCGCGTCGCCGCATGCCATATTGGCTTTATATATGTTATCATTAAATGGATCGGGGTTGCCCGCCTGCAGCAGGCCAGAATGGCTTTATACATCATTATTATTCTGGATCAAGGCTGCCCGCCTGCCGCATGCCTTATTGGTTTACTATTTTATGGATCAGGGTTGACCGCTTGCAGCAGGCATTATAGGCTTTATTATTATTGTCACGACCCAAAAATCTCACCACATGCATCGTGATGGCACTTAGTCTCTAAGACTAGGTAAGCCGATTGCAATTACATTTCAAGCCATTTTTTTAAGTAAACAAAACTAACAGCGGAAACAAATATGAAAACCTTCCAAAACTGATAATACTGAGTCATGAACTCTAACTGAATACATAAAATGATCACGAGGACCGAATATACAATACTGTTCGAATAAAAATTAACAGGCAATAAAATGGAAAGACTCCAAGGAACTACGACGACCAAGCATCTTTACCTCGAATCTTTGCGACCCCACTTTAACTCTGTCCATGTCCGATAGCTCCAATACCTGGCTCTGCACAAAAATATGCAGAAGTGTAGTATGAGTACACCACGGTCGGTACCCAGTAAGTATAAGACTAACCTCAGTGGATTTGAGACTAGGTACAGTCAAGACACTCACTGGTCTAATAACCTGTGCAATATAGTATACAAAATAATAGGAAACAAATAACAATAAGGGCAACACGAATCAACCATTAATACTGCTCAACAAATGATAAATAGAAGTACACCCAGTTAAATCAAGTCATTCAAATAAATATCTTTCACATATAATCCTTCCAATAAATCTCTCTCAATTATAATTCCTCAAATAAATATTCTTCAAATATAATTTATTCAATAAATCTCTTTCAAATATAATTTCCTCAAATAAATATCTTTCGAATAAAAGTCACCATGTGACACCTCATTTCAAAATCATAAAGTACGGGTCTCAACCCAATTTCATATTTCCACGGTACCTCGTGCCAATTTCTGTACCACAACCGCACGGACATCTCACGTGCCAAATATCATTATCATTTAATCACTGCACCTCATGCCCAAATTTCATATCACAACTGCACGAACAATTCACGTGCCAATATCATCATTATTTACTCACGGCACCTCGTGCCCACATTTCCCTTCATAATCCGCCTGGCAATAGCCACAGGCCCCCAATTTTAACATAAATCAGATTGTTATCAATTTACCAACAACAAGACAAATTTGTACAAGGTATAAAATAAACACAAGTAAAATCACAACATCACATAAAATTTATCAACGCAACAACTCCACCACATCATATATTATCCCTGACAATAGCCACCCTTATCTCTTTTATAGCCACCCTTATCACTCCTAGAATAGCCTCCCTTATCACTCCGCCCTGACAATATCAATAGCCACCCTTATCGCTCTTATTGCTACCCTTATCTATCTTATACTCACTCTTATCGCTCTGCCCAAACAATATTCCAACAAACACAACAACAGTAAAATGTCACCCTTATACCGACATAATATCAACAGTGAAATGCTACCCTTATACCCACATAATATCAACAGTGAAATGCCACCCTTATATCCTCAAAATAACAACTCACACAACACAAGAATTTACACGGAAAATTATCACGGCAACATAACAAAATCAATTCATATCACAATCTGCCCAATGGTCACAACCAAATTCCAAAGATACAACCAAATCAATTAATTTCATAACAAATAGCCGAAGGCTCCACACAATGTGTATAACACCCCAAAAATAATCAACAGAGATAGAAATTACTCAGCATAAAGCAAAGCCTTTATTAATCTAAATTCTCAATAATTATATAAACACCTCTTCTTAAGCTCATTTAATTAATTATTTGCAGAGGGAAAATTCAAATGAAATTAAATTCCAAGAATTATCAAACCAACAAATTCATGGAATTACATAAATAATTGAGTAGCAATCACATCAAATTGTCATATAACAACAAATTCAACAACGAGGATTTAGGCATGACAATTAGATGATTAAATATGTGCCAACAATTATCCAATTTACTACGCAATATGCCCAGGACTTTAACTCAATAAATTCTACACATATAAGCCCGAGTACGTACTCATCACCTCGCGTACATGGCTTTTCACATTTCACAAATGGCACATAAGACTCGATGCCTAAGGGGTAATTCCCCCACTCGAGGTTAGGCAAGACACTTACCTTTTTGAAGTTATGACAATATTCCAAAATCACCTCCTTACTTGAATTGACCTCCGGACCGCTCAAATCTATCCAAATTAATTGTATAACTTCATTAAAATTTATCGAAAATAATTCCGGATAATAATACATCGACTTAATAATATATTCTAAAAAGTGAACAAATGTCAATGCGGGGCCCCCCTCTCGGAACCCGACATAATTGTTTTTACGAAATTCGAACACCCATTCCGATACGAGTTCAACCATACCAATTTTATCGAATTTCAATAAAAACTCGACCTCCAAATCTTAAATTTTTGAATCTGAATTAAATGATGAATATAACCATATATTCATGAAATATGATCACTTTAGAATATAGAACACTTATCCAAGTCAAAGTCTTGAAGAACTCCTCCAAAATCGCCCAAAACCCGAGCTCCAAAATCTCAATCGAAATGACCATTTTTGGTCCTTAAATGTTTCTGCCCAGTTTCACACCTGCGGATGCGTCGCTGCTTTTGCGAGCCAAAACTCGCTTCTGCGGAAGTCCACTGACCAGAGGCCCACCTGCGGAATTCTCTTCGCTTCTGCGCGGAATTCTCTTCGCTTCTGCGCAATCGCAGAAGCGATGACCAATTGCGAATCTGCGAAGCTTATCGCTTTTGTGCTCCATGTACCGCATCTGCGATCACTGTCCAAACCTGTCCATTTCGCTTCTGTGACCTCAGCCTCACTTCTGCGATGGCGCATCTGCGATCAATTTCATTGCAGATGCGATGACACCAGTGGCAGATTTCCAGCAATTCCTTCAAGTCCAAAAATCAATCTGTTAACCTTTCGAAATCCATCTGAGTCCCTCGGGACCTTAACCAATTATACCAACATGTCCCAAAATATAGTACGAACTTAGTTGAGGCTTCAGACCACGTCAAACAATGCCGAAATTATGAATCGCGCATCGAATCGCATTATGAGTTTTCAAATCTTCCAACTTTTATATTTTGCACCGAAACGTATCAAATCATTCCAAAATGACTTCAAATTTTGCACACAAGTCATAATTGACGTAATAGAGCTATTCCTATTTCTGGAATCGAAATCCGACCTCGTTATCAAAAATTCACCCTTCGGTCGGACTTTCCAAAATCTTCTATTTTCCAACTTTCTCCAAAATGCGTCAAATTATCCTACGGACTTCCAAATCCAAATCCGAACATATGCCGAAATCCGAAATCATCATACAAAGCTATTTCCATCATCAAAAATTCTATTCCGGGGTCATTTGCTTAAAATGCAACTCTACGGTCAACTTTTTCCATTTAAACTTCTAAATAAGAATTGTTCTTTTAATTTAATTCCGAACCTTCCGAAAATCAAACTCGACCACACCCGCGGGTCATAATACTTATTACAAAGTTGCTCGAAACCTTAAGTCACTGAACGAGGCGTTAATTCTTAAAACGACAAGTCGGGTCGTTACATTCTCCACCTCTTAAACAAACGTTCGTCCTCGAACGTGCTAAGAATTATTCTGAGGACATTAAATTACTGAGTGTATTATTACACACATACTCGCGTGCTATTCTATGTTCTGCAATTTAACATGGGTCCGACAACACCATCTCAGTTGAGATTATTTCTTTTATCCATACCTATAAACCTTAAAACCAATTTCTTACACTCCAAACATTTTCAAAAGGCCAAATTTTCACATCAACGCACGGTATTAGTCTCAACTGGCTATAGCAACTCGTGCCTACTCACACATCAACTTTCTTGATAGTGTTGAAGTACTTCAAAATTTTTCCGGGGTATTGCATTCTCCCGCATTTATGATCATTCGCCCTTGAATGAGAAGTAGAGTCCACCCTCAAATATATAACATAAATTTTCTCTTCTTTCGCACATATCAATCTCTCAAATTTTTCTAACTCCCAAATATTTTCAGAAATTTCGGCACAGTCTCCCATATAAATGGGTCTATCCACCCGCCAGAGTAGCACCAAAATAACTCCTAACAACACATCCACAACCCAACAAAGCACCACAATGTATATATCAATAACACTAATCTCAACATTACAATCAGTGCATTATCATAATGATATCAGGACATGAAGCACATCATATGTATGCTCATCACCACATCTTTGGTCTTAAAAATTGTTCATAATTAATTCCAGCATCATCAATTAACCTCATATTAACCAAAATCTCGTTTCGAATTTTTACAACACTGACAACAGAATGTGAGGCATGAATACCTCATAATTATTTACCCGAATTAACGAGTCACATTTAACGCCACCGGGGCACTTACCTCGTAGGCTAAAACTCAATAATTATAGCATAATTATGGCACATAAATACATAAAAGAATTATCACATAAGCCTATCAGGCATAACTCCCTATTAGTACTATAGTACAAATTAAACTTCACAAAGGGAGAATTTAAACTCACAAATATTTCACCACAAGCACCTCGTCCTTATATAACTTCCACTGCGGCTTGCAGCCCAGTTTAAAGATTTCACATCATAAAAAATGTGAGGATCGCGTCCTCAACTCTGAATAACAAGTATTTTGCACATTGTGCCAACTGAAATTTCAATTTCCTTTCTTTCTTCTTTTCAATAAATTTCGTAAATATTTTTCATAACACATAATGAACCCTCATACCGGTAGGGCATATAATTCATAAAATTGGAATCAATTATTCTGAAACACATCAAACCTACTGTAATGAATAATAAAAGTTACTTTTGGACTTATAGCCCTCAATGGTGTCCAAAAATAAAAATTACAGGCATGGGCTCATATCTTCAAATCTCCCAACAAGGAAAAACATGTAAGTGGGTCACAAAATTACGAAGCTCGCCCATAAGAGAAGCATAATAGGAGGACTCACCTCAATATTCAGATCCGAATCAAATTAAGAAAAAATATTCTTTTATAGCAAATCGGGATCGTACCTGTAACGACACTATCTGGTGTATCGGCCTCATCCAAATCATAGCGAATAAATCAACGGTCGGGCCTCCACCTCTTAGGCGCCCTCTACTCGTGTGTCCTCCACCCCTAACTGGATGTGTACATGGGGTAGTAATTGCATTGGGGCCCATAGCCTGAGTGTTCTGATAAAATCCACCCCTCCTAAGTCTGGGACAATCTCTCATAATGTGCTTAGTGTCACCACACTTATAACATCCCCTTTGAGGTCGCGGTTGCTCATATTGAGTCTGTGCTGGATAACTGGAATAACCATTATAGGAATCTCGTGCCAATGATGCATTGTAAGAACTTACCGGAGCACTCCGAGTAATCTGAAGTGCGGACTGAGCTGGCCGACTGCTCGAGACTCTGCTATATTGAGTCCTAGCTGAAGAGTAAAATCCACTGAACCCTCCAGAGCCTCGAGAACCTTTGGCCTCCTTAGGACCCCTTTCCTCGCCTAGAACACCCTCAATCTTCCTCGCAATCTCCACTACTTGTTGAAATGGAGTATCAGTTTACAACACTTGAGGCATACATATTTTAATATCATAATTGAGCCCCTCAATGAATCTGCGGACCCGCTCTCTGACTGTAGGAACCAAGATAGGTGCGTGACAGGCTAACTCAGTGAACCTGATAGCATATTTTGACACTGTCATAGTGCCCTGACGCAACCGTTCAAACTATATGCGCCATACATCTCGGAGAGTCTGGGGAACAAACTCTTTCAAGAACATTTTCGAAAATTGAGTCCAAGTTGGTGGTGTTGCATAGGCTGGTCTATCTTCTTCATAGATTTGCCACCACTGATACGCTGCGCCTGATGGTTGAAAGGTAGTAAAGGCAACTCCGTTCACTTCCATAATACCCATGGTGCAGAGAATACGGTGATAATTTTCTAGAAATCCTTGGGCATCCTCTATAGTTGTGCCACTGAAAGTAGGTGGACTATACCTCTTAAACCTCTAAAGTCTTTTTTGTTCTTCTTCTGATGCCTCTGGCCTGACCTCAAGCTGAACCGGAATAACAGGTTATACCGGTATTACACCCAGAACCTGACCAACGTGAACCTGTTGCTCTGGAGTTGTGGTAGGAGTATGAGCTACTCCCCTAATCTGCGAGATATTTGGCACAACAGAGATCAATCCCACCTAGGTTAATGTACCAAACATACTCAGAAACTGTGCTAAAGTCTCCTAAAGGCCGGGGGTAACAACAGGTGCTTCTGGTACCTGTCCCCCAACTAGAGCTACTGGTGGCTCCTCAACTGCTGCTCTGACAGATGCTCCAGTTGCGGCACGTGCCCTTCCTCGACCTCTACCTCGACTCTACCTCGGCCCCGGCCTCTTCTAGCCCTAGCAGTATGTGTGGATGCCTTCTCAGCTAACCCGATAGCACGTGTCCTCACTAGGGGTGTTCATAAAAACCTGAAAAACTGAACCAAACCGAAAACCGAACCAAACCGACCAAAAAACCCGATATTTTTAGGTTTGGTTTGGTTTTGATTTTAAATTTTATAAACCGATCAAATTTGGTTTGGTTTTGGTTTTAATCAAAAAAATAACCGAAAAAATCGAACCAAACCGACTATAAAAGTAGCTATTTAAATTTATTATTACACCTATATATATGTATATTTTTATATAAAGTTTCTTAAATTTTATGGCACATATTAGCCATTTGTATTTTTAGTCTAGTTTTTTGCTATTATAATAATCTAATTCTTTGCCTTCTAGTTTGATTGGTAGTTTTCTTTTACTAAGTACAAAAATTTATTTCATGTTAAAAATAATCGATTTTTAATTGAGTACTTAAGTTATTCATCACTATTTGAGTCTATTTGAGTCAATATATCTTGCTAAATTATAGATTTCTCAAAGAGCAAGTGGTTTGATAGCATTACATTGAAAATGTAGTTGCCGGAATATGCGTTTGGTAGTGTATGTCTCATATTTAAGAAAAAACCGACAAATAACCGAAAAAACCGAAAAACCGACAAAAATCGAATCGATAAAAACCCGACTTAATTAGTTTGGTTTGGTTCCAATATTTGAAAACCCGACTTACTTGGTTTGGTTTCTTTTTAGGGGAAAACCGACCCAAACCGAATCATGAACACCCCTAGTCCTCACCATCTCGAGAGAATAGACATACAAAGGTTCAAATTCCACAATCAACAAATCTGCACGACAGAATGAAAGAAGTGTAAATTTCTTAACATTTTTATAGCCTCTCGAAGATAAGTACAGACATCTCCATACCGATCCTCAAGACTCTACTAGACTCGTTCGTGACTCGTAGAACCTATGAATCTAGAGCTTTGATACCAACTTGTCACGACCCAAAAATCCCACCACAAGCATCGTGATGGCACTTAGTCTCTAAGACTAGGTAAGTCGATTGCAATAATATTTCAAGCCATTTTGTTTATGTAATCAAAACTAACAACAGAAACAAATATGAAAACCTCCGAAGACTGGTAATATTGAGTCACGAACTCTAACTGAATACATAGAATGATCATGAGGACCGAATATACAATACTATTCGAATAAGAATTAACAGTACAATAAAATGGAAAGACTCCAAGGAACTGCGACGACCAAGAATCTCTACCTCGAATCCTTGCGACCCCACTTTAACTCTGTCCAAGTCCGATAGCTTCAATACCTGGCTCTGCACAAAAATATGCAGAAGTGTAGTATGAGTACACCACGGTCGGTACCCAGTAAGTATAAGACTAACCTTAGTGGAGTAGAGACGAGGTACAGTCAAGACACTCACTGGTCTAATAACCTGTGCAATATAGTATACAAAATAATAGAAAACAAAAAATAATAAGGGCAACACGAATCAACCATTAATACTGCTCAGTCCACCCAGTTAAATCAAGTCCTTCAAATAAATATCTTTCACATATAATCCTTCCAATAAATCTCTCTCAATTATAATTCCTCAAATAAATATTATTCAAGTATAATCTTTTCAGTAAATCCCTTTCAAATATAATTTCCTCAAATAAATATTTTTCAAATATAATTCTTTCATCTCTTTAAAATATAATTTCCTCAAAAAAATATTATTCAAATATCATTCTTTCAATAAATCTCTTTCAAATATAATTTTCTCAGATAAATATCTTTCGAATAAAGGTCACCATGTGACACCTCATTTCAAAATCATAAAGTACGGGTCTCAGCCCAATTTCATATTTCCATGGCACCTTGTGCCAATTTCATACCTCAACTGCACGGACAATTCACATGCCAATATCATCATTATTTAGTCATGGCACCTCGTGCTCACATTTCCCTTCATAATCCGCCTGGCAATAGCCACAGGCCCCCAAATTCAACATAAATCAGATTGTTATTAATTTACCAACAACAAGACAAATTTGTACAAAGTATAAAAATAAACATAAGGAAAATCACAACATCACATAAAATTTACCAACGCAACAACTCTACCCCATCATATATCATCCCTGAAAATAGCCACCCTTATCACTCCTAGAATAGCCTCCCTTATCCCGCCGCCCTGACAATATCAATAGCCACCCTTATCGCTCATATTGCCACCACTATCTCTCCTATAGCCACCCTTATCGTTTCGCCCAGATAATATTCCAACAAACACAACAACAGTGAAATGCCACCCCTATACCCACATAATATCAACAGTGAAATGCCACCCTTATACCCACATAATATCAACAGTGAAATATCACCCTTATATCCTCAAAATAACAACTCACACAACACAACAATTTACACGGAAAATTATCGCGGCAACATAACAAAATCAATTCATAGCACAATTTTCCCAATGGCCACAACCAAATTCCAAATATAAAACGAAATCTATTAATTTCATAAGAAATAGCCGAAGGCTCCACACAATGTGTATAATACCCCAAAATCAATCAACAAAGATAGAAATTACTCAGCATAAAGCAAAGCCTTCATTAATCCAAATTCTCAATAATTATATAAACACATCTTCTTAATCTCATTTAATTAATTATTTGCAGAGGGGAAATCCATAATGAAATTAAAGTCCAAGAATTATCAAACCAGCAAACTCACGGAAGTACATAAATAATCAAGTAACAATCGCATCAAATTGTCATATAACAACAAATTCAACAACAAAGATTTAGGCATGATAAATAAATGATTAAATATATGCCAACAATTATTCAATTTACTACACAATATGCCCAAGACTTTAACTCAATAAAGTTCGCACAAAACCCGAGCTCCAAAATCTCAATCAAAAATAGCAAAATAACCATTTTTGGTCCTTAAATGTTTCTGCCCAGTTTAGCACCTGCAGATGCGTCGCCGCATCTGCGGAGCCGCTTTTGCGAGCCAAAACTCGCTTCTGCAGAAGTCCACTGACCAGAGGCCCTCGTACTTCCGGAGTTTCTCTTCGCTTCTGCGCAATCGCAGAAGCGATGACCAATTGCGCATCTGTGAAGCTTCTCGCTTTTGCGCTCCATGTACCGCATCTGCGATCACTGTCCAGACCTGTCCATTTCACTTCTGCGACCTCAGCCTTACTTCTACGATGGCTCATCTGCGATCAATTTCATCGCAGATGCAATGACACAAGTGGCAGATTTCCTGCAGTTCCTTCAAGTCCAAAAATCAAGCCGTTAACATTTTGAAATCCATCCGAGGCCCTCGGGGCCTTAACCAATTATACCAACACATTCCAAAATAGAATACGAACTTAGTCAAGGCTTCAAACCACGTCAAACAATGACGAAATTATGAATCGCACATCGAATCGAATTATGAATTTTCAAATCTTCCAACTTCTATATTTTGCGTCGAAACATATCAAATCAATCCGGAATGACTTCAAATTTTGTACACAAGTCATAATTGACATAATGGAGCTATTCCCATTTCTGGAATCGAAATCCGACCTCGTTATAAAAAATTCACCCTTCCGTCGGACTTTCCAAAATCTTATATTTTTCGAATTTTGCCAAAATGCGTTGAATTGTCCTACGGACTTCCAAATCCAAATCCGAACATACGCCTAAATCCAAAATCATCATACGAAGCTATTTCCATCATCGAAATTCCATTCCGGGGTCGTTTGCTGAAAAAGTCAAAACTCCGGTCAACTCTTTTCATTTAAGCTTCTAAATAAGAATTGTTCTTTTAATTTAATTCTGAATCTTTCGAAAATCAAACTCGACCACACCCGCGGGGAATAATACTTATTACGAAGTTGCTCGAGACCTTAAGTCATTGAACGGGGCATTAATTCTTAAAATGACAAGTCGGATCGTTACAATTATACGGATCGGTATTGCCCGCCTGCAGTAGGCCATAAAGGCTTTATATAGCGCTTGGGCTGAAGGAGCCCCTTCGGAGTCTGTACACACCCCTAGTGAGCGTAGATGATTATATATATATTCAGGATGGACTTCCCAGGGCATGGACTTGCCTTACTTATTTATATGTTGTGATGAATTTTCCCTTGACATGGATCTTGTCCGTATTATTTACATTGGGGATAAATTACCCCGGGGCTGGATTGGCCTTATACAGTACTGACTGACTGACTATCAGTTGTTGGATATACATATATATTTTGGGATGTATCTTCACTAGGCTGGATTGGCCATATACAGTATTGAATGATTGAGTATTTTATATTGTGAGCACACTGAGTTTCCATTAAGGTGCATCACATACATTATGTACACTGGCATGTAGATACAGAGATGTCATATTCCTCGTATTATTCAGAATTGATCTATTTCACGTGTACTGACTTTAATTGATGAACTTGAAAGCATGCCCACATTTTTGTACCATTATTTATACTGGACTGTACCTGCGGAGCTCGTCACTACTTTCAGCCTAGAGGTTAGTCTTGTTATTTATTAAGTTAGTTGTACTCATACTAAACTCTGCACCTCGTGTGCAGATCCAGGTACTTCCGGATACGATGTCTGCTTAGATTTCGGAGTTACTTCTGTTGGAGACTATCAAGGTAGCTGCTTGACACCCGCAGACTTGATTACCTTCCTGTTTAGTTATTATACTATTCTATATTTCAGACAACGATTTTTATCAGTCAGACTTTGTATTCATTTAGATGCTCATGTACTCAGTGACATCGGGTTTTGGGAATGTTTATATTTGTATTTGTGAAGTTTCTTCCGCTGAATTTAATTATTATATTTTCAAACTTAAAAGATATGGTGGTTTATTGAGATTGTCGGCTTGCCTAGTATTAAGATAGGCGTCATCACGACAGGTGAGATTTTGGGTCGTGATACAACAACAGCCATAGTATCAACAAAGGGTACTCCCGAGGTACCGCCTCGTAGTCCCAAATCATAAAAAATTTCAACAAAGGGCACTCCCGAGGTACCGCCTCTTAGTCCCAAATCATAAATAAATTACAATCTTTCCTTATATCATCGCGGGAGCCTTCACGATTAGTTTTTATTTTCCCGAACTAGCATCCCGCGTTTTAGCTACCCTTATCACACCGCATGGCTTATAGTAGCTCCCGTACTAGCCACGCATATCAAACCCCCTTATCTCACCGCATGCGTTTCAACACCCAGACCTTATACCACCGCATGCGTATCAATATCACAATATATCATAATTCGTACCTCAAGTGCCTGATTATCACAACATAACACAACTTGCACCTCAAGTGCTCAAATATCACAACATATTATAAATTGCTCCTCAAGTGCTCAAATATCACCACATATCACAAATTGTACCTCAAGTGCTCAAATATTATAACATATCACAAATTGCACATCAAGTGCTCAAATATCAAAACATATCATAAATTGCACTTCAAGTGCTCAAATATTACAACTTGCCACAGAAATCAACAATACATTATTTTTCACAATAATGAGCCTATGGCTCGACCATAATGTGCACAAAATCTTAACAAGATATCCGGGAGTGAACAACTAAACAAAATAATATTTCACAATTTAACACCTTGCCTCAATATGATTTACGACCTTTATAACTCAATACCAATTTCAACAACATGAACTGGAAAGTAATTCATCAAGGAACAACTCCTTCTTTAATCCAAATTTTTGGCAAATAGATTAATGCCTCCTTTTAAATTTATTTAACAAATTATTTGCAAATGAATAATCCATAATGAAATTATCTCCAAGAAATATCTACTCAACAAAAATATGAGATTCACATAAAAATCAAGGTGGCAATCATACCAAATTATCATATAAAAATAAATTCAACAAACAAGGATTTACTATGTTCCAACAATTTTCCAATTTAATACATAAGGGCGTCTACGAATTTTAACCAATGTAATTTGAACATATAAACCAAGTATGTACTCGTCACCTCGCGTACATGATTTTTAATTACACAATTTCCATATAAGACTCAATGCCTCAGGGATAATTCCAATTCCCCCGCTCAAGGTTAGGCAAGATACTTGCCTTTTTGAAGTTAGGCTGATATTCCAAAATAGCCTTCTTGCTTGAATTGACCTCTGAACAGCTCAAATCTATCCAAATTAATTGTAGAACTTAATTAAAATTCATCGAAAATAATTCTGGATAATAAAATGTTGACTTAAAATTTTATTCTAAAAAATCAACACGGGGCCCACCTCTCGGAACTGTAACGACCCGGTCGGTCGTTTTGAGAATTTGAGCCCCGAAGCCCTAATAATTGTTTACCCCACGTTTGTTTCCGCTATTGAGACTTGCCGGGGTGATTGGTTATGGAATTCAGAGAGTTTTGGGACACTTAGTCCCTAGTTGTGAGTTTAAGCCTTAGAGTTTGGAACGTAGTCGGAACTGTGTGAAGACGGATTCGGAATGGAATTCTGTCCACTCTGTTAGCTCCGTTGAGGGATTTTGGGGTTAGGAGCGCGTCCGTAATGTGTTTTGGAGGTCTGTAGTAGATTTAGGCTTGAATTGGCGAAAGTTAGTTTTTTGGCGATTTCGGTCGATAGTGGAAATTTTGATATCGAAGGTCGCTGTAGGTTCGTAGTGTCATTTGTGACATGTGTGTAAAATGTTAGGTCATTCGGACTAGATTTGATGTGGTTCGACGTCGTTTGTAGAATTTGGAAAATTTTAAATTCTTAGGCTTGAATCCGTGCTTAATTCATGATTTTGGTGTTGTTTGATGTGGTTTGAAGGCTCGACTAAGTTCGTATGGTGTTATAAGATTGGTTGGTAGGTTTGGTTGAGGTCCCGGGGGTCTCGGGTGTGTTTCGGATGCTTAACGGAATGAATTTGGACTTAGGAAAAATCTGGTGCTTTTGCTAGTTCTGCTGTAATCGCACCTGCGCAAGGCTGCCCGCAGGTGCGAGCCTGCAGGTGCGAGAAAATTGGCGCAGAAGCGGAGTTGGGTGGATTGGTCAGGGTCGCAGGTGCGTGGGAAAAGGCCGCATCTGCGATGCCCGCAAATGCGCAAGACTGTTCGCAAGTGCGCAAGTTACGCAGAAGCGGAGGGGATTTCCGCAGGTGTGGCCCTTTCGTCACAGGTGCGAAGGCAGAGGGGGCAAGTGAATTGCGCAGATGCGCACTTTTTCCGCACAAGCGCACCCACAGGTGCGAGCCCAGGTTCCGCAGGTGTGGAAATTCCTGGGCAGTGATTAAAACCGAAGGGCTTCGCGATTTTTGTCATTTTTGACTTTGCAAACTCGGTTTAGGGCGATCTTTGAGGGCATTTTCGAGGCATTTCTTGAGGTAAGTCCCTTGTGCTTAGTTTTGATCAATAATCTTGCTTTGCCATGTATTTTCCCACCTATTTAGTTTGTATTTAAGGTGGAAATTAGAAGTTGGAGGCTAGGGATTTGGAAGACCATTTGGTGTCGGATTTTAGTAAATTTGATATGGTTAGACTCGTGAGTGAATGGGTGTTCAAAATTTATAATTTTTACATGGTTCCAAGATGTGGGCCCGGGGAGACTTTTTGGGCGTTTTTCCTAATTTCATGATTTAGCTTCGAATTAATTAGTTAAATTTGTTACTTGTAGTTATATTTACTATATGTAATTAATTTGAATAGACTCGGGCCATTTGGAGTCGGATACTCGTGGCAAGAATGTGATATCGAGTTGATTTGAGCGGTTCGAGGTAAGTGGCTTGCCTAACCTTGTGTTGGGGACATTCCCCTTAGGATGTTTGATATTAATTGATGTGTGGGCGCCGTGTACGTGAGGTGACGAGTACATACACGGGCTATTATTGCAAAAATCCAGTTTTACCTTTCTAAATCATAAACTGTTTTTCCTTATTAAATTGCAATAATACGTTTAATTGTTAAACTTAGACTAGAGAAGCATGCTTACGTGTTTTAACTACCTATTTGACATTTTTGCGCCATGCTTAGTTAAGTCCCTATTTTCCTTATCTGTGTTCAGTATAAACCGTATAACTCGATGCCATACCTGCCATTTCATCTTGCGTTGCATATTTAAATTGGGACTACGGACGTATTCCGGGAGATCCCCCTGCACTGCATATTTACTTTGGGACTATGGACATATTTCGGGAGATCCCCCAGCACTGCATATTTACTTTGGGACTACGGACGTATTCTGGGAGATCCCCCTGTACTGCATATTCATTTGGAACTATGGGACGGTATCCCAAGAGATTTTCCACTGTGTTTACCTTGTTCTGAGTCGAGGGCTCCCTTAACTGTTAAATTTTCAAGGATTTTCTTTAACTGTGTTACCGTAAATTTTACTTATATCTTTTACTGTTTTAATTTATTATATATACTCCGGTAGGGCCTTGACTCGACCTCGTCACTACTCGACCGAGGTTAAGCTTGGCACTTACTGTGTACCATTGTGGTATACTCATTTCCTTTCCTACACATGTTTTCATGTGCAGATCCAGGTACGAGCTATCAGCCTTGGGGTTAGTGCATGCTGCTGATTCTAGGAGACTTCAAGGTACTTCTGCTTGCATCCGCAGATCTTCAGAGTCCCCTTCTACTCCCTCGCCTAGAGACTTTCTTTATTATCTTCAGACTTTTGTATAGAGTTACATAGATTATAGCAGCTTATGACTTAGTGATATTCCGGGTCTTGGGAATATTTTTTTTTTGTATATGCCGAGTGGTACTACTTGGCTATTCACAATATGCTGTTTATCTTTAAAATATTGTGTTTTCTTTATATTTTTCATAATATTAGGCTTACCTAGTCGTAAAGACTAGGTTCCATCACGACACCTTACGGAGGGTTAATTTGGGTCGTGATAGGAACCCGACAGAATTTTCACGAAATCTGAACACCCATTCCGATACGAGTTCAACCATACCAAATTTACCAAATTCCGATAACGAATCGACCTCCAAATCTTAAATTTTTGTTTTTGAAATATTTTGCAAAAATTCCATTTTCTTCCAATTGATTCACTAATAAAGGATGAAAATAATCACGGAATCATGAAATATAACAAAAATCGAGTAGGTAACACTTACCCCCAATCCATTTGGTGAAAATTCTCTCAAAAATCGCCCAAATCTGAGTTCCCTAGCTCCAAAAATATTGAAATGAGCTAAACAACAAAACTGCTCAATAAAAACCATTTCTCGTCACTAAAGGTCTGCACCAGAACTCGGAATTTCCCGTCACTAAAGGCTCTAATTCCATCATTCGAACTCGAAATTTGACGATTTTTGTTCCTATGAGTCACAAATAATAATACGAACCTAGTGGTTTAATCGAAACTCAATTCGAAGCTCATTTGGTCAATGCGATACCAATTTTGCTCGTTAAACAATTAACTCATTTTTCGCGCTAAAAACCCAATCGTGACTTGAAGAAGTTAGACCAAACATTCCAGATCATTCCTATAATTCATTATCAAACTTCCGGAAGTCTAGAAATCAAATTTTGATCTCTAGAACTAAAAATTGACCTTTGGATCATTACATGCTTATGCTCAAAACACCAAACTCTTCCAAAAGTCTTCCCAGACAGCCTGTACTATATCAACCATAACTTTTTGTACCCAACTCTAACTGCCAAATGATTTAAATTTTTGAAAACTAGATACAAAGAGCTACAACTTTTATTTTTGGATCATCGCCAAATTCCTTATACATTACGAGATATAAGCTTCCAAAGTTAGTCATGTGCATGAGAAATTTCTGCGATGCACACTGCTAGGCAAAATAATTGCAGTACTAGACTTCAGTTAATCGATCATAACTTTCTGTACAAATATCCAAATGACAAATGGATTATATTTTGTAGAAGCTAGACTCAAAGGTCTACAACTTTTATTTTTGGATCATCTCCAAATTCCTTACAGATTACGAGATATAAGGTTCCAAAGTCAGCTGTGTGCAGCAAATATTTCTGCGATGCACACTACTGTAGCAAAAAACCAGCAGTTAAAACTTTCCTAGAAATGGTCTGAAACCACTCTGAAACTCACCCGATCCCCTCGGGACCCCATCCGAACATACCAACAAGTCTTAAAACATATTACGGACTTAGTCAAGGCCTCAAATCACATCAAATAACACTGAAACAACGAATCGCACCTCGAATCGAACTTATGAGTTTATGAAAATTTCTAAATTCTATATGTTGTGACGAAATGTATCAAATCAATCCAGAAAGACTTTAAATTTTGCATGCAAGTCATAAATGACATAATGAAGCTGTTCAAATTTCCAGAATTGAATTCCGACCCTAATATCAATAAAGTCAACTCCCGTCAAACTTTCTAAAAATCTTTCATTTTTTAAGTTTCGCCAAAATGCGTCGAATTATCCTACGGACTTCCAAATCCAAATCCGGACATATGCCCAAGTTTGAAATCACAATACGAAACTATTGGAATCATCAAAATTCTATTACATAGTCGTTTTCTCAAAGTCAAATCTCTAGTCAAACTTTAGAAATTCAAGCTTTATAAATGATAATTGTTCTTTTAATTAAATTCTGAACTTCCGAAAACCAAACTCGACCCCAGACATGGTTCATAATACATTATCACGACCCAAAATCCCACCACAGGCATCGTGATGGCACCTAATTGTACATTTTAAAGCCATTCTTTAAAAAAAAAAACTAACAACGTAAATAATTACAATATACAACCTCCCAGGACTGGTAGTACTGAGTCACGAACTCTAACTGAATACATAAAATGATCACGGGGACCGAATATACAATATTGTTTGACTACAAGTTAACAGTACAATGAAATGTAAAGACTCCAAGGGACTGCGACGACTAAGCAGCTCTACCATCAATCCTTACGATCCCGCTTTAACTCTGCTCAAGTCTATTATCTTCAATACTTGGCTCTGCACAAAAATGTGCAGAAGTGTAGTATGAGTACGCCACGGCCAGTACCCAGTAAGTATCAAGACTAACCTCAATAGAGTAGAGACGAGGTACAGTCAAGACACTCACTAGTCTAATAACCTGTGCAATATAATATACAAAATAATAGGAAATAAATAACAATAAAGGCAACATAAAATAACCACTGATATGCACAGCAGACAACAAGGATACCATTAATATCGCTCAACAATTAATAAGTACAATTACACCCAATTAAATCAAGTCCTTCAAATAAATGTCTTTCACATATAAATCTTCCAAATAATTCTCTCTCAAATATAATTTTCTCAAATAATTATTTTTTAAATATAATTCTTTCAATAAATCTTTTCAAATATAATTTCCTCAAATAAATATCTTTCCAGTACAATTCTTTCCTATAATACTTTCTAAGTACAAATCCTTCCAAATAAATATTTTGAATATAATTCTTTCAAATACAAAGTCACCATGTGACATCTCATTTCATAATCATAAAAAAAATACTGGTCTCAGCCCATTTTCATATTTCCACGGCACCTCGTGCCCATAACTAAATCATCATATTTTCCCGGCACCTCGTGCCCTCATTTCATATCACAACTGCACGGACAATTCACGTGCCAAATATTGTCATTATTTACTCACGACACCTCGTGCCCACATTTTATTTTATAATACGCCTGGCAACAACCACATGCTTTCAATTTCAACATAAAATAGATTGTTATCAATTTATTATCAATTTATTATCAATAGATTGTTATCAATTTTTATGCACAAGGCATAAAAATAAATACAAGAAAAATTACAACATCACATAAAAATCATCAACACCACAACCCCACATCATCACATATCGTCCCTGACAATAGCCATCATTATCGCTCATATTGCCACCCTTATAACTCCTTTAGCCACCCTTATCGCTCCGTCCAGACAATATCAATAACCACCCTTATCGCTCATATTGCCACCCTTATCGCTCCGCCCAGACAATATTAATAGTCACCCTTATCGCTCCTATTGCCACCCTTATCGCTCCTATAGCCACCCTTATCGCTCCGCCCAGACAATATTCCAACAAACACAACAACACTGAAATGCCACCCTTATAACCATATAATATCAAATGTGAAATGCCACCCTTATCTCCCCAAAATAACAACTCACATAATACAACAATTTACACAGAAAATTATCACAGCAATATAACAAAATCAATTCATATCATAATTTTCCCAATGGCCACAACCAAATTCCAAAGTGTCACGACCCGAAATTTTCCACCGACGAGACCGTGATGGCGCCTAACATTTCACTTGCTAGGCAAGCCAACGTTAGAAAATCGTTAAACCAATTCCTTATTTCCATTCAGTAAATAATAATGATTAACTAAGATGAAGTATAAGAGATGCAGAATTTTATAAAACTGTATTAATTACTACCACCCGGATCTGGAGTTACGATTCACGAGCATTCTAGAATTTACTACAAGTAATAGTCTGAAAGAAATACAACTGTCTGAATGAAAGAAAACAACAATGACATAAAAGGTAGACGGGGACTTCAAGGTCTGTGAACGCCGACAGATCTACCTTGAGTCTCCGGACAACGGACCAATAGAAAAATCTCGATCAACCTGAGCCGGTATCAAAGTCTGCACAGAAAGTGCAGAGTTCAGCATCAGTACAACCGACCCCATGTACTGGTAAGTGTCGAGCCTAACCTCGGCGAAGTAGTGATGAGGCTAGGACAACACACCCACATATAACCTGAACAGTATAATCATGCTAGTGGCAACAACAGTAAATAAAGAAATAACGTAAAAATAATGGGAAGGGAACATAAAGAGTGAGAATAATGAAAAGACAGAATTAAACCAAAAATCCTTAAACGAATTGAGCAATTAAAACAGTAAGTAAAACTGCACGGCATCACCCTTCGTGCTTTTACTCTCAACCTCACCAAATAAATAAATAGAACGACACGACATTACCCTTCGTGCATTAAACCTCTCATAATATACACGGCATCACCCTTCGTGCTTTACACTCTTCCTCACAATATAAATAATGCATGCACGGCATCACCCTTCGTTCTTTACACTCTTCCTTGCCATATAAATAAATCACGCATGATATCACCCTTCGTGCTTTACACTCTTCCTCACAAATCACAGAATCAATAACAAAGGATAGAGAGAAGTTTCACAAAGAAATCAATATTTCATCAATGATTACTTTCACAATTTAACATCTCAACCTCGAATCAATATTCACAATTTTATCAACCTTGGTGGAACCGGATACAAGTCTCCCAACATTTAAAAACAACAATAAGCATGGATAACAAGATTTAAGACTACAAATTTGCAAGAATGAAATTTCACTCGCATGCTATGACTCGACCACAATGCATAGATGCTCGTTACCTCAACTATACATCGTATTCAACAACAAAACACGTAGCAATTACTCACACAATACATATTCCCTCAAGCCAAAGTTAGACACAACACTTACCTCAATTTCGCAAGCCACTCACTGCTCAAGTATCGCTTTCCCTTTAGAATTCACCTCCAACCCACTCGTATCTAATCATAATTAGTTTAATATCATCAATTATCGCTAAAGGAATCAACTTTAATGCATAATTACGGTTTTCCTAAGTTTTCCCAACAAAAGTCAAAAACTAACCCCGGACCCGCTTGGTCAAAACCCGAGGTTCGGACCAAAATCTATTTATCTATTCACCCCCGAGCCCGAATATATAATTGGTTTTGGAATCCGACCTCAAATTGAGGTCTAAATCCCCAAATTTCCGAAATCCCTAGTTTCTACACAAAACCCCTAATTCTACTATGAAAACCTTAGATTTTAGGTTGAAATCTTGTAAAATGTAGTGAAAGATTGAAAGAAACCAGTTTAGAATCACTTACATATGATTTGGGGAAGAAATGGTCTTTGGAAAAATTGCCTCTTGTGTTTTAGGTCTTGAAAATTTGGGAAATGAATGAAAAATCCCGTCTAAGTCTAAAGTTATCAGCTACGGATGTCGCATTTGCGACCTAAGCTTCGCAATTGCGAAGCTCGCAAATGCGAAGGAGTCATCGCAAATGCGAGAACCTTCACATTTTTGCTGCCTTCGCAAATGCGAAGAGTATGTCGCATTTGCGACAATTGGCCCATCGCATTTGCGGGTAGAAGTTCGCACTTGCGAACATGCCCTTCCCCAGACCCACTTCGCAATTGCGAAGATAAACTCGCAACTGCGAGAACTGCTGGCCTAGGCTTTCTTCGAAATTGCGATAAAAACCTCGCAATTGCCATACCTACTTGGTTCGCATTTGCGAAGCGTGATCTCGCAATTGCGAGATCAGAGGCCTGCTACAGACACCAGTTACACCAACAAATTTCTAAGTTCCAAAATCACTTCGTAGCCTACCCGAAACTCACCCGATCCCTCGGGGCTCCAAACCGAATATGCCCACAAGTCTTAAAACATCATACGTACTTGCTCGCGTGATCAAATAGCCAAAATAACACCTAGAACTACGAATTTAGTACCAAATCAAATGAAATTCTCAAGAACACTTTAAAATTCATATCTTCTCAACTGGACGTTCGAATCACGTCAAATCAACTCCGTTTCTCACCAAATTTCATAGACAGGTCTTAAATATCATAACGAACCTGTATCGGGCTCCGGAACCAAAATACGGACCTGATACTAACAATGCCAAATATCAATCAATTCTTAAAAATAAATAATTTTCAAACTTTTAATTTTTATCAAAAACTCATAACTCAATCTAGAGACCTCCGAATTCGATTTCGGGTATACGCCCAGGTCCCATAATTCGATACGGACCAACCGGGACCGTCAAAGCATGAATCCGGGCCCGTTTACCAAAAATGCTGACCGAAGCCAACTAAAATCAATTTTTAAGGCATAAATTCTTATTTTTATCAATTTTCAACATAAAAGCTTTTCGGAAACCTGTTCGAACTACGCACGCAAATCGAGAAGGGTAAAAATGAGATTTTTAAGGCTTAAGAGCATTCGAGTACTAAAACATAAGATGACCTTTAGGGTCATCACACAAAGCTACGACTAAGTCAATTAATTTCACAACAAATAGCCAAAAGCTCCACACAATGCGTACAACACCCAAAAACAATCAATAGAGATAGAAATTACTCAACATAAAGCAAATTCTTCGTAAAAATCAAATTTTCAATAGTTTATATAAACACCTCTTCTTAAGCTCATTTAATTAATTATTTGCAGGTGAAAAAATCCAAAATAAAATTAAATTCCAACAATTATCAAACCAGCAAATTTACGGAATTACATAAATAGTCAAGTAACAATCACATCAGTTGTCATATAAAAACAAATTCAACAATATTTATTTAGGCATGGCAAACAGATGATTTAATAATTTTCCACAATTTCCCAATTTACTACACAATAATGCATAAGAATTTAATTCACTGAATTTTGCACGTATAAGCCCGAGTACGTACTCGCTACCTCACGTACACGGCTTTTCACATTTCACAAATGGCACATAAGACTCAATGCCTAAGGGGTAATTCACCCACTCGAGGTTAAGCAAGACACTTACCTTTTTTGAAGTTAGGCCGATATTCCAAAATAGCCTTCTTGCTTGAATTGACCTCCGGATAGCTCAAATCTATCCAAATTAATTTTACAACTTCATTAAAATTCATCGGAAACAATTCCGGATAATAATACGTCGACTTAAAATTTTATTCCAAAAATCAACAAAAGTCAACGCAGGGCTCGCCCTTGGAACCCGACATAATTTTTATTAAATTCGAACTCCCATTCCGATACGAATTCAACCATACCAATTTTATCGAATTCCAATAACAACTCGACCTCCAAATCTTAAATTTACGTTTTTGGAAGAATTTTGTAAAAATCTTGATTTCTTCCATTTAAATCCGAATTAAACGATGAATATAATCATAGATTCACGAAATATAATCACTTTAGGATATAGTACACTTACCCAATTCAAAGTCTTGAAGAACTCCTCCAACATCGCCCAAAAACCGAGCTCCAAAATCTCAATCGAAAAATGGCGAAATGACCATTTTTGGTCCTTAACATTCTGCCCAGTTTCGCACCTACAGACTAATTTTCCGCATCTGCGGCCTCGCTTTTGCGAGCCAAGATGCGCATCTACGATGATCACTGCCCAGCCACAAGCTCGCACCTGCGGAAGAGCTTCCGCTTCTGCGCTCACGCAGGTGCGGGAAATGCTTCGCACCTGCAGCCTCAGTCCAGCCCAGCCAATTTTGCTTCTGCGAGATTTATCTCACTTCTGCAATGGTCACACCTGCGCCCGAATTTCCGCAGGTGCGATTCCAACAGGCCTGCCCAGAAACAGTAGAAATCCCAGCATTTTCAACAAGTCCAAATTCGATCCAAACCTCGTCCGAAACTCATCCGAGCTACCTGGGACCACGTCCGAATTTACTTATAAATCTCATAACACAATACGGACCAACTCAAGGTTTCAAATTACATCACACAACACCAAAATTATGAATCACGCGTCGAATCATATTTTGAGTTTTCAAATCTTCCAACTTCTATATTTTGCGCCGAAACGTATCCAATCAATCCGGAATGACTTCAAATTTTGCACACAAGTCATAAATGACGAAATGGAGCTATTAAAATTTCCGAAATCAAAATCCAACCTCGTTATCAAAAATTCACCCTTCGGTAGGATTTTTCAAAAATCTTCTATTTTTCAACTTTTGCCAAAATGCGTCGAATTGTCCTACGGACTTCCAAATCCGAATCCGAAAATACGCCTAAGTCCGAAATCATCATACGAATCTATTGCCATCATCAAAATTCTATTCCGGGGTAGTTTGCTCAAAGGTCAACTCCCCGGTCAACTCATTCCATTTAAGCTTCAAAATGAGAATTTTTCTTTAAATTAAATTCTGAATCTTTCGAAAATCAAACTCGACCACACACGCGGGTCATAATACATATTGTAAAGCTTCTAGAGACTTTAAGTCACTGAACGGGACGTAATTTCTTAAAATGACAAGTCGGGTCGTTACATTCCCCACCTCTTAAACAAACGTTCGTCCTCGAACGTTCTAAGAATTATTCCGAGGACTTTAAATTACTGAGTATATTCTTGCACACATACTTGTGGGTGATTCTACATTCCCGCAACTTAACACGGGTCCGACAACAACATCTCAATTGAGATTATTTCTTTTCTCCATTCTTATAAGCTTTAGAGCAAAATCTCTAACCCTCCAATCATTTCCAAAATACTTGATTTTTACTTCGACGCACGGTATTAGTCTCAACAGGCTATAGCAACTCGTGCCTATGCACACATCAACTATCTTGATAGTGTTGAAGTACTTCAAAAATTTTCTGGGGTGTTACATTCTCCCCCGCTTAGGATCATTCGCCCTCAAACACATAACATAACTTATCTCTTCCTTTGAAAATCTCAATCCTTCAAATTTTTCTAACTTCCAAATTTTTCAGAAATTTCGGCAGAGTCTCCCCTGTAATTGGGCCTATCCACCTGCCAGAGTAACACCAAAACAACTCCTAACAATACATCCACAACCCAATACAATACCACAAGGTATATATCAATAACACCAATCTCAGCACTACAAGCATTGCATTATCATAATGATATCAGGACATGAAGCACATCATATATATGCTCATCACCACATCTCTGGTCTTAAAAGTTGTTCATAATTAATTCCAGTATCATCAATTAATCACATATTAACCACCATCTCATTTTGAATTTCCACAACACTGACAACAGAATGTGAGGCATGAGACCTCATGATTGTTTACTCGGATTAATGAGTCACATTTAATGCCACCTGGGCACTCATCTCATAGGTTAAAACTCAATGTTTACAGCACCAAAATGGCTGAATATGCACAGAAAAAAAAAATACAAGAATTATCAAATAAGCCTAACAGGCATGACTCCCTATTAATACTATTGTACAATTAAATTTTAGAAAGGAAAAATTTTTAAACTCATAAATATTTCACCACAAGGACCTCGTTCTTACATAACTTTCATCGCGGTTTACAGCCCGATTTAAATATTTCACATCATGTAAAAAAATTCGAGGATCTCAGCCTCAACTCCGAATCACAAGTATATTGCACATTATGCCAACTGAAATTTTCAATTTCCTTTCTTTCTTCTTTTCAATAAATTTCATAAACAATTTTTACAACATATAATGAACCCTCCTACCGGTAAGGCATATAATTCATAAAAATTGGAATCAATTATTCCGAAACACATTAAACCCACTGTAATGAATAATAAAAATTACTTTTGGGCTTATAGCCCTCAATGATGTACCAAAAATAAAATGACAGACACGGACTCACACCTTCCTAACAGGGATAACATATAAGTGGATCACAAATTTACGAAGTTCACCCATAAGTAGAGCACAATAGGAGGACTCACCTCAATATTCAGAACCGAATCAAATTAAGGAAAATATCCTTTTATAATAAAAATCAAGATCGTTCCTGTAACGATACCATATGGTGTATTGGCCCCAGCCAAATCATAGTGATTATATTAACAGGTCGGGCCTCCACCTCTTAGGCGCCCACTACCCGCCCGTCCTCCACCTCTAGCTGACTGTGCACGTGGAGTATCAACTAGAATAAAGCTTGTAGCTGGAGTGTTCTGATGAAATCCACCCTTCCCAAGTCTGGGACAATCTCTCATGATATGCCTAGTATCACCACACTGATAACAACCCTTCTGAGGTCGCGGCTGCTAGTACTGAGTCTGTGTCGGATAACTGGAATAACCACTGTAAGAATCTCGTGTCGGTGGTGCATAGAAAATTGGAGCATCCCGAATAATCTGATGTGCAGATTGAGCTGACCGGCTGCTCGAGCCTCCGCTATAAAGGGTCCTAGCTGAAGAGTAAAATCCACTGAATCCTCCAGATCTTCGAGACCTTTTGGCCTCCTTAGACTCTCTTTCCTCGCCTAAAACACCCTCAATCTTTTTCCAATCTCCACTACTTGTTGAAATGGAGTATCAGTTTGCAATTCTCGAGCCATATATATTTTAATATCATAATCGAGCCCCTCAATGAATCTGCGGACTCGTTCTCTGATTGTAGGAACTAAGATAGGTGCATGTCGGACTAACTCACTGAACCTGATAGCATATTTTGACACTGTCATAGTGCCCTAACGCAACCGTTCAAACTCCGTGTGCCACGCATCTCGGAGAGTATGGGGAACAAACTCTTTCAAGAACATTTTCGAAAATTGAGTCTAAGTTGGTGGTGTGGTATCGGCTGGTCTACCTTCTTCATAGATTTGCCACCACCAATACGCTGTGCCTGACAGTTGAAATGTAGTAAAGGAAACTCCGCTAACTTCCACAATACCCATGGTGCGGAGAATACAGTGACAATTTTCCAGAAATCCTTGGGCATCCTCTATAGCTGTGTCACTGAAAGTTGGTGGATCATATTTCTTAAACCTTTTAAGTCTCTTTTGTTCTTTTTCTTATGCCTCGGGACTGACCTCAGGCCGAACCGGAATAACAGGTTGTACCGGTACTACACCCGGAACTTGACCAATGTGAACCTGCTGCTCTGGAGTTGTGGTATGAGTCTGAGTTACTCCCCCAATCTGCTAAATATTTGGTGCAACAGAGATCAATCCCGCCTGAGTCAATGTACCAAACATACTCAGGAACTGTGCTAAGGTCTCCTGAAGTCCGGGGGTAGTAACAGGTGCTTCTGGTACCTGTCCCCAACTGGAGCTACTAGTGGCTCCTTAATTGTTGTTCTGACAAGTGCTCTAGTCTCAGCACGTGCCCTTCCTCGACCTCTACCTCGGCCCCAGCCTCTTTCAGCCCTAGCAGTATGTGTGGATGCCTACTCAGCTAACCCAGTAGCACGTGTCCTCACCATCTGTGAGAGAATGGAGATACAAAGGTTCAAATTCCAAATTCAACAATTTCCGCATGACAAGAATGAAAGAAATGGAAATTTCCTAACAGTTCTGTAGCCTCTCAAAGATAAGAACAGACGCCTCCGTACCGATCCACAAGACTCTACTAGACTCGTTCGTGACTCGTAGAACTTATGAACCTAGAGCTCTGATACCAACTTGTCACGACCCAAAATCCCACCACAGGCGTCGTGATGGCACCTAGTCTCTAAGACTAGGTAAGCCGATTTCTATTACATTTTGAAGCCATTTTTTTTATAAAAAAAACTAACAACGTAAATAATTACAATACACAACCTCCCAAGACTGGTAGTACTGAGTCACAAACTCTAACTGAATACATAGAATGATCACGAGGACCGAATATATAATATTGTTTGATTACAAGTTAACAGTACAATGAAATGAAAAGACTCCAAGGGACTGTGACGACCAAGCATCTCTACCTTGAATCCTTACGATCCCACTTTAACTCTGCTCAAGTCCGTTATCTTCAATACCTGGCTCTGCACAAAAATATGCAGAAGTGTAGTATGAGTATGCCACGGTCGGTACCTAGTAAGTATCAAGACTAACCTCAATGGTATAGAGACGAAGTACAGTCAAGACACTCACTAGCCTAATAACTTGTGCAATATAATATACAAAATAATATGAAACAAATAACAATAAAGACAACATAACACAACCACTAATATGCACAGCATACAACAAGAATACCATTAATATCGCTCAACAATTAATAAGTACAATTACACCCAATTAAATCAAGTCCTTTAAATAAATATCTTTCACATATAATTCTTCCAAATAATTCTCTTTCACATATAATTTTCTCAAATAATTATTTTTCAAATATATTCTTTCAATAAATCTTTTCAAATATAATTTCCTCAAATAAATATCTTCCCAGTAAAATTCTTTCCTATAATACTTTCTAAGTAAAAATCCTTCCAAAATAAATATTTTGAATATAATTCTTTCAAATAAAAAGTCACCATGTGACATCTCATTTCATAATCATAAAACAAATACGGGTCTCAACCCATTTTCATATTTGCACGGCACCTCGTTCCCATAATTAAATCATCATATTTTCCCGGTACCTCGTGCCCTCATTTCATATCACAACAGCATGGACAATTCACGTGCCAAATGTTCTCATTATTTACTCATGACACCTCGTGCCCACATTTTATTTTATAATCTACCTGACAAGAGCCAAAGGCTCTCAATTTCAACATAAAACAGATTGTTATCAATTTATTATCAACAAGACCAATTGCACAAGGCATAAAAATAAACACAAAAAAGAATAAAACATCACATAAAATCATCAACATCACAACCCCACATCATCACATATCGTCCCTGACAATAGCCACCCTTATCGCTCATATTTCCACACTTATCACTCCTATAGCCACCCTTATCGCTCCGCCCAGACAATATCAATAGCCACCTTTATCGCTCTTATTGCCACCCTTATCGCTCCGCCCAGACAATATCAATAGCCATCCTTATCTCTCCTATTGCCACCGCTATCGCTCCGCCCAGACAATATTCCAACAAACACAACAACAGTGAAATGCCACCCTTATAACCACATAATATCAACGGTGAAATGCCACCCTTATCTTCCCAAAATAACAACTCACACAACACAATAATTTACACGGAAAATTATCACAGCAACATAACAAAAATCAATTCATATCACAATTTGCCCAATGGCCATAACCAAATTCTAAAGCTACGACTAAGTCAATTAATTTCACAACAAATAGCTAAAAGCTCCACACAATACGTACAACACCCAAAAATAATTAATAGAGATAGAAATTACTTAACATAAAGCAAATTCTTCATAAAAATCTAATTTTCAATAATTATATAAACACCTCTTCTTAAGCTCATTTAATTAATTATTTGCAGATGGAAAAATCCAAAATGAAATTAAATTCCAACAATTATCAAACCAGCAAATTCATGAAATTACATAAATAATCAAATAACAATCACATCAATTGTCATATAAAAATAAATTCAACAATAAGTATTTAGGCATGGCAAACAGATGATTTAATAATTTTTCCATAATTTCTGAATTTACTACACAATAATGCCTAAAACTTTAATTCAATGAATTTTGCACGTATAAGCCCGAGTACGTACTCGCTACCTCGCGTACACGGCTTTTCACATTTCACAAATGGCACATAAGACTCAATGCCTAAGGGGAAATACCCCCACTCGAGGTTAAGCAAGACACTTACCTTTTTTGAAGTTAGGCCGATATTCCAAAATAGCCTTCTTGCTTGAATTGACCTCCGGATAGCTCAAATCTATCCAAATTAATTGTACAACTTCATTAAAATTCATCGAAAATAATTCCGGTGAATAATACGTCGACTTAAAATTTTATTCCAAAAATCAACAAAAGTCAACGCAGGGCCCGCCCTTCGAAACCCAACATACTTTTCATTAAATTCGAACACTCATTCCGATACGAATTCAACCATACCAATTTTATCGAATTCCAATAACAACTCGACCTCCAAATCTTAAATTTATGTTTTTGGAAGAATTTTGTAAAAATCTTAATTTCTTCCATTTAAATCCGAATTAAATGATGAATATAATCATAGATTCATGAAATATAATCACTTTAGGATATAGAATACTTACCCAAGTCAAAGTCTTGAAGAACTCCTCCAACATCGCCCAAAAACCGAGCTCCAAAATCTCAATCGAAAAATGGCGAAATGACCATTTTTGGTCCTTAACATTCTGCCCAGTTTCGCACCTGCGGACTAATTTTTCGCATCTGCGGCCTTGCTTTTGCGAGCCAAGATGCGCATCTGCGATGATTACTGCCCAGCCACAAGCTCGCACCTGTGGAAGAGCTTCCACTTCTGCGCTCACGCAGGTGCGGGAAATGCTTCTCACCTGCGGCCTCAGTCCAGCCCAGCCAATTTCGCTTCTGCGAGCTTCATCTCGCTTCTGCGATGGTCGCACCTGCGCCCGAATTTTCGCAGGTGCGATTCCAACAGGTCTACCCAGAAACAGCAAAAATCCCAGCATTTTCAACAAGTCCAAATTCGATCCAAACCTCGTCCGAAACTCATCCGAGCTACCCGGGACCTCGTCCGAATTTACTAATAAGTCTCGTAACACAATACGGACCTACTCGAGGTTTCAAATTACATCACACAATACCGAAATTACGAATCGCGCGTCGAATCAAATTTTGAGTTTTTAAATCTTCCAACTTCTATATTTTGCGCCGAAACATATCAAATCAATCCGGAATGACTTCAAATTTTGCACACAAGTCATAAATGACGAAATGGAGCTATTCAAATTTTCGGAATTAAAATTCGACCTCGTTATCAAAAATTCACCCTTCGGTAGGATTTTTCAAAAATCTTCTATTTTTTTACTTTCACCAAAATGCGTCGAATTGTCCTACGGACTTCCAAATCTGAATTCGAATATACGCCTAAGTCCGAAATCATCATACGAATCTATTGCCATCATCAAAATTCTATTCCGGGGTCGTTTGCTCAAAAGTCAACTCCCCGGTCAACTCTTTCCATTTAAGCTTCAAAATGAGAATTTTTCTTTAAATTAAATTCTGAATCTTTCGAAAACCAAACTCGACCACACACGCGGGTCATAATACATATTGTGAAATTTCTCGACACTTTAAGTCACTGAACGGAGCGTAATTTTTTAAAAGGACAAGTCGGGTCGTTACATACATATTACGAAATTGATCGAGACCTTAAGTCACTGAACTGAACGTAAATTCTCAAAACGACAAATCGGGTCGTTACACTTTATTATGAAAAACTAAACAGTTTATTGACATCCGAGAGAGCTTTGCTTAGTAATTAAATGTTGTAGACCCTTTTAACTAGAGGCAGAGCTAGGATTTCAAACTTATGGGTTCGGGATTCTAATTGTTTGAAGTTACTGGGTTCTAGATTAATACTTTATACATATTCAATAAAAATTTTAAGACAAATACAGGATTCAAACCAAAACTACTGAATTCGGCTGAACCCGTTTTCGGCACTCTAGCTCCGCCCCTGCTTTTAACTCGTTGTTAATTTTATTAAGCAGTACTAAAATTATATCGACAAGAAATTAATTACTTGACATGTTGCTTGTATTACTCTTTCGCGTCCTTTTTATCTGTCATTTTAGTGAAAAGATTTGATCCAAAATACTTGTCACTTTAGAAAATACCGTAAATAAGGAGGTAAGACTTGTCACACCGTTCCAATAGTTTTCTCCCTCTCTTTTTTAGTTATATATATATATATATATATATATATATATATATATATATATATATATATATATATATATATATTATATTAAAAGTGGGAAGACTTTGAGTTAAAAGTTAATTTACGAAATTATCCGTTAAAAATCAGAGTGACAACTTGAATCAAATAAAGCCTTCTACTAAATATCTCTATTTTGGATTTTACTATAATTGGAGAGGAAGCATATACAGATCAAGAAAAAGTAGTACCTTTGTTTCCGTGTTTGGATTGGTAAAGAAATCTTTCCTGTATATTATTGATTATTTTAGTACTCCAAAATATTGTTTGATATAGATTTTGTACTAAATATATTCTTGTAGTACTGATGAATTAGTATATCCTATTAAACTAAAACAAAATAATCCTTTCGATATTAATATGCAAAATGTAAAAGGTCTTGGATTCAAAAGATTGCAGTTCGACCTTTCTTATTCGAATTGGAATCCCTTTGCTCGACAAATATGGAATGAGAGTAGCTTGACTTAAAAAATAGAAAAATATGGGTATGTAATGAACTTTTCAACCTAATTTGTCTGCACTATTCATTTGTAGTCAAAACTAGAATCCTAAAATTATTCTTTCTCACAATATCTCTTCTATATGTTTGATTTGAAGATATCTAAAAATTGTAGTATTATGAAGTGACAAACTGGAGATATAAAATATAAAATACTAGATATATTTAGACGTACAACAAATCATCTTTTTATATTTTGATCTTGCATTTTACACTTTAAATATTATTTATATCTCACATAAGGGTGTACAAACCGAACCGGAAAACCGCATCAAACCGAAAAGTCAAACCAAACTAATTAAAAAGCCCGATTAGGTTTGGTTTGATATGGTTTGGTATTGAGTAAAAAAAATTCAAACTAAACCGGCATATAAATATATAATTTTTATATATACTTTTAAGACTTTACATAGAATTTTCTTTAAAAGAATATCTAGAAATATTTGTAATTCTCTTATGGAATGTAATATTTAGTTAAATATGAAGTTCTCTATTTTTATTAACTTTAAATAATGGGTTGTATGATCACTTTCTTATCAAGTGTTAGTGAAATGCGTCAATCTCTTTATTCTTCCATATTCATATGTCAAGATCTATTAAATTCTTATATCTTTGTCGAACGTGAAGTGGTATTTCGACAATTTAAAATTAAATAGAACATATCATATGTATCATATTGATTTTTATGTTCAATTATTAAATTCAATTAACCTTGAAAGTATACATCAACGAAAAATTATTGTACAACTAAAAAATTAATTATCATATGTTAATAAGAAAATTCTCCCATAGGAATATGTCAATAGATCATATGTTTGTCATTTTTTTCAATTTTCACTAAACATATATATTTACTTATCAAAAATTTACCAAAGTAAGATTGAAATAATATTCATGTAACAAAAAAACTCGAAAAATATGATAAAATCGAACCAATCCAAATCGATATAGTTGGTTTGGTTTGATTTTGATAAAAATCGAACCAACCTGATCCATGTACACCTCTAATCTCACATATGTTAATATTGTTGTAATATTCAAATTGTTATACTGATTGACATAAAATATACGTGCAATGCACGTGGTCAAAACTAAATGACTATTTTGCCTTGTTATACTAAAAGGGAGAACCCCATAACCTAAAAGTTAAATTACCAAACTGTCCTTCTATAAAATCTAAGTGTTTTGTTTTTTTGGTTAAAAATATTCTTATGCAATGTAACTATACGTAACTCTTGAAATGAATAGTCACAACTTTAGCTTTTGCTTCCAATTAGCAACCCCTAATTTCATTTGCAAACGGTGACACTACGAGAAGGTGGTTGTGAATAGGCATTGACAGACAAAATTTAGATGATTGACTGGTTTTAAAAGGTGCCTAATACAATTTGAATCCAAAGTTTTACCAATTACAATTTTATTGGAGCAATCTGCTAGCGTGACAATATAATTAAACTAGAATGCAACGTGAATTTGCTTTTAAGAGCCCACAAAAAATATCAAATATATTTTCTCTCAACTTAATGAAGTATCACATGGATCCTCCTTTCCACAATATATTTTACATTGTGACACAAACCAATCAGTAGGACTATTGAGAAGGTTTGCAAAGAAATGAAAATTTGCACTTGGAAGTACATGCAAAAAATAGAGAACCATACTCCAAAATTTGGAATTAGTGGTCGACGACTTTAGATTTCTGTTTTTATCTTCCATTTTTTTCAAGGATTTCTTGCAAAATCAGGTTCTGCTTACTTTATATTATTTAATTAGTATGTCCTTTGCGATTTTTGAAATCTGATTTTTATAAATATTAGTAGGATAGATGTTCATTGTATGATATGATGATCTCAAAATATTAAAGATTAAAAGACCTTTTATATGCGTATAAATAATTATTGTATTGGACATTATACTTGAAAAAAATAATATTTAAAAATACACGTGCCCGAGAAACTAAGTATATTAAAACTGAGCAATAATACTATCACTCTACTACTCATCTGCACTTCCAAATTCTTCAGTTGGATATGTGTATTCTTCTCGTCTTTATCCTGAGTGTAGAACATTGTTGCTTGTCAAGATTAAGAAGTCTTTTCCCATGTGATGTGAGGTCTCACGATTTTGACATAATGTTATTAATTTCTAATTTGACATTTGTTTTTCATCTGGGGTGCGACCCTTCCCCGGATCATGCGTGAACGCGAAGTGCTTTGTGAACCGCAACTACATACTTCTGCAATAGGATTTTCCCTAAATGCTAATGCAAGAAGATATATTTACTTGTTGGGCTAAACCAGTCTAAAGATACTCTTAATAGTCAAGCCCGCACGGTTTTCCCTAAAATGTCTCACACGAAGTTTCATATGACCCACTGCCACGATCCACGAGTCAATTTCCGTGATTCATTGGTATGTCACTCACATTGTTAGAATATTTATGACAATCGAAGCCCGCAAGTAGCTTCTTTTTGTGTGCGCGTCTCCAAACCGAGCATCGCACCATCATTCTTCCATCGCCATACTCGTCTCACTGAACCTGGGCTCTAATATCAATTGTTAGGCTAAACCAGTCCAAAGATACTCTTAACATGGTGTGATATTGTCCGCTTTGGGCCAAGCCCGCACGATTTTTCTCAAAAGACCTCACACCATTAAGAGTTCCCTACACGTTATATGTAGGCACCCAATCAGTGGCGGAGCCACATGCATTTTGAGGGGTGTCAACCGAAACCCCATTGTCGGAAAATTACATTATGTAGTTAGGTAATATTTTATAAAATATGTATATATACTATGTATTGACACCCCTTGACTTCTTGGTGAGTTTATTTCTTTATATTTTGACCCTCTTGATGAAAATTCTGGCTCCGCTGCTGCTCCCAATGTAAGACTCTGTTCGCACAATATTACTAAAATGGAACAGATGGAGTTCCTGTTGTGGCAATTGCCGTTGTCTTCGCTTTGTTAGATTGGTTTTGCTGTATAAACTTGATCACAATTGCAGCTACAGAATTCTAGTAAGAAGTTCTGCTACAAAACTATTGCAGCTACTGCTTGATCTTCCTGTCAAAAACAATTCAGAACCAATAAATATATTGCAGACAAGAAACAAAGGAGAAGTAACATGATATTATTACATATTTGATATTTATTAGTGCTTTTTTCTCTCTGCCTATACTTCAGTTTTTACCTTTTAACACTGAATCAGAGTAACTTAACTTGAACAAACATCAATGCTGAAATAACACATACAAGTAAGTTACTATCAAACATATACAAACAATAAACAAAAAATTAAAAAGAGAAAAACATAAACAGAGAAGTTCACTTAGACAACAAATTTTAGAACACAGACTAAAGCATACTACTAATATTAATGGGATTTTTCCAACGTTACTTATTATACAAGGACAAGTTGGTTCTTTCAATCTTCCATTAAGTTCGTCGTCTCTGATTCCTCTTCTTTGGCCTTCTCTTCTTGTTGGGAATGATGCCTTCAAAAAACTCCACAAACCATTTAGGCTTACCAGCTTTAAACATGAGGCTCCATATGACAGTTCCAACAACAAGTCCACAACTGTAGCCTATGACGACTGATTCCCATGTAAATCCACTTACAATGACGCCTCTTCTTCTTCTTCGGGCTCAAATGGTTGTGGAACATGCGATGGATCACTCGTTCTACATTGCATTGATAAAGGAGGACCACATAAATCAAGGTTGCCAATGTACGAGTCATTTGAAAATGTGTCGAATTGTAGACCTTGAGGAATCAGTCCAACTAGACGATTCTGAGAGAGGTTTAAGACTGCCAGAAAGTTTAGTCTTGTCAATTCCCTTGGAATATTTCCTGCGAGTCGATTCCAAGAGAGATCTAACATTTCAAGCATATTCAATTGCCCCAGTTTTGTTGGAATATCACCTTTGAAATTGTTATGGGATAAATTGAGTAGCCAAAGTGAGCCAAGATCCTTTAGTGTTTTCGGAATTACACCTTCAAAATGGTTGCTTGAGAGATCAATGGCCGTCATTATTGTAGTGATTCTTTCTAGCTCAATATCCTGGCCTTTAATCACCAACCTCACTGAATCCTTATACATTATGTCATATATGCCAACATTATGCAGTTCCATATATTTGATCTCGCCTTTGTCTGATCCATCTAATTTTGTCATTGATTTGAAGTTGTCAAATACTTTTGCATGCAGTGAGCCACTGAATTCGTTTAGAGAAAGATCGAAAATCCTCAACATGGGAAAGCAAAACTTAGTTTGGCAAGGACTTAAAGGTCCATGAAACCTGTTCGACTTAAATATAAGGACTTGCAACATTTGAAGAGTTCCTAACCAAGCTGGAAATGTGTCATTTATAGCGTTATTACCCACATCAAGGACCTCTAAACGATGACAATTGAGCAACGACAGAGGGACATGTCCTTCAAATTGATTACCATTCAAGACAATGGTCGTCAATGAAGTGCTCTGAGTACACAATGGTGGAAGACTCCCGCTGAAATTATTCTTTCTCAAATCCAACACCAATAGCTCAGCCATGCTGCCAAAGCAAATTGGAATTGATTCGCTGAAGTTGTTGCGTGATAAATCCAATAATTCAAGGCTACTCAGGTTACAAATGGATGAAGGTACTGGACCTTGAAGGAAGTTGAACTTAAAATCAAGAATCCTTAGATTATATTGATGAAGTTGTTCTAGGTGGCCTGTAAGTGAATTAAGTGAAACGTTGAGGTATTGCAACGAGTCCCATCTCATGCGGCTAAACCAGTTAGGGATTGGGCCATGAATCTTATTGTTAGAAAGATCCAAGATCTGAAGTTTCTTTAAATTTCTCAACAAGTATGGGAAATCCTTCAGTTCACAAGATGATAAGAGCAAAACTCTTAAGACTTGGGAAAGCGATTTTGCTACTCTTCCATGATAGCGGATTATATGAAAGATCTAAATAATCAAGTCTTTGCATGGTCATAAAGATTTCTATTCCTACATTGTCAGTGATGTTATTTGATGAGAGGTCAAGCTTGAATAGGTTTACCAGATTTTCAAGTGATCGAAGAACAGGACCGCTGAGTTGATTATGACTTAAATCCAATACCTTTATTGCTGGGTTCGTCTTCAGCTTATCAGCAACATCTAGTCTACTGAATCGATTATGATCGAGCATCAAATATTCATAGGACGGAATGTTAAAAACCCAAGATGGTATTGTGTCATTCAGTAAGTTGTGAGACAAATCCATATAAGCTAACTTTTAAAGCATGCTCACATTGCTAGGCAATGGACAAGATAGGGAATTACTCGACAAGGCTAAGCTTTGAAGACTCCCCAAGCTTAAAATGGAAGAGGGAAATGGACCGGTGAAGATGTTTTTAGAAAGATCCAATTTAACAAGCTTTTGAAAGTTAGAGAAAGCATTGGGAATGTCACCACTAAGGGGGTTAGATGAAAGATCTAAACTTATGAGCTGCATCAATTTAGAGATAGTTGAAGGAATATGGCCTGTGAAATGATTTTCGTTCGAGGTTTAAATTGGTAGAAGATAAAAGCTTTCTGTAAAAACACCTAGCAAATTGGTTGCTTCAAGATCCACGTACCTTAAGGAGGACGACATATTGATACCTATCGGAGATGAGATGATGACAGTAGAGAGAGAAACTACCTCCAGATTTGTCAAGTTCTGAAGCAGTGTTTCAAATGTTTTCTGATCAAGTTCACACCAAGAAAAAGAAAGATCAAGTGAAACCAAATTGGATAGGTATGAGATTTCTGTTGGGATTTTACTACTAAACGAAGAGCCAGAAAGGTTGAGCTGCCTCAAATATGTCAAGCGGCCAATATCACTTGGAATTACAGACACATTGAAAAAATTGAAAGCAAGGTTTAGTGTCTGAAGATGATGAAGTTGAAAAAGGCTGCTGTTCTGATGTATAGTTCCATTTAGCTTACTACAGCTAAGATCCAGGCCGCTAACGTGCCCCGTTAACATGTCACAAGTAACTCCATCCCAAGTGCAGCAATCTGTACTCTCATTCCAAGACATTGTTTTCGGGAAAGAAGTTTGGAATCCATAACATAACCAACTAGACTCGTTGTATATTTCAAAAGGTTTCTTGAACCGGAGCAAAGCATAAGCTTCACTAGGAGAGAAAAAATGATGCACAAGGGAAGAAGAAGAAAAACTTTTACTTAGCAACGCAAAACAGATAAGTAAATAAAAGAAAAAGATACGTCCCATTTTTTTGGTTTATTTTCAGCAAATAACTGAATGTTCTTACAAAATCAATTATCATTATCCGTGTATATATAGTTAGTTGAACTCGTGAGTCATATCACTGTTTACTTGTAAAACGATATAGTTGAATTTGTTTGTGGTTTCTAGACAGATGAATCAATTTAATCTCATTGATAATGAATTAATCGATTGAAATATAAGATACTTAGCTCAAAATATAGATGAAATGATAGATTCGAAGAGCCCGGGAACAATGTTTCCAGATACAATGATGATAATATTAACAAGCGAGAGAAAGAGAGAGAAAAGATATCAGATTGTTGTGTAGAATTTAGTCAATGTATTCTAGAAAACTCGTGCTTACAATGGTAGTTGAGCATATTATTTATAACTCAGTGGGTGTAATGGCCGGGCCCACCACTAGTGAGAATTATTGGAATGTGATAATGGAAACCTAACGGTAAACACAAATGCTCAGATTTCTTTAATGAGCCGTTACTCATTAATGTTGTGGAATATTCTTCATTAAATGTCATCGGGCGCAGCATGCTTAATGCCCTTATGAACTTGCCTTTCTCGGTGACACACGAGGTAATTGTGCCCGGTTTTGATTCCACGTGTCCACTTCTTAGATGGCCACGTAACATACTGTATTTTACCCAATACATATAGTCCCCTGCTTTTCCGGTCACATTTCTTTATGTTACCGGGAAGTTGGTGAGAATCCTCTTTTGGTGGGAATTACTATAATTCCTTTTGTAGGTTACTAATGGTTGATTAGACGCCTGCCTCTCCGCATTTAATGCCTATAACATGCATCCTCTTATGATTTAGCATGCCTTCTGCCAATTATCGCTCTTCATCTCTTCTCTACTTCTTCCCAAACACAGAATTTCTTATTTCCCTCTTCTAATGGCTTCTTCATCTAAACGTTCTAGTTCTTCGAAAAATAAGAACAAAAACGAAGATTCTGCTCCTCTAACAGTAAGTTCCATAATCTCCAAAAGACTCAGTGTTTCGAAGGATTTTGAGCAACAATTTCCTACTGATAACCCCCGTTCATAGGCGATTAGCAGGTACCCATCTTCCATTTGTCTTAAAGAAGGAGAAATATTGTTGGTTTACCTGGCGGTCTCAGAAGTTGTGGTAAGTGCAATTTTGGTCCGGGAGGAAAAAGGTACGCAATTCCCCACATATTACGTTAGAAAAATTTTAACGGGAGCAGAAACTCGCTACCCACATCTGGAAAACCTGGCTTTAGCTCTCGTGGTAGACGCCCGAAAGCTGAGGCCCTACTTCCAATGCCACCCAATAGCGGTGGTGACTACTTTTCTTCTGTAGAATATCCTCCATAAACTCGAGCTCTCGGGTAGATTGGTCAAATGGGTCGTCCAAATGAGCGAGTTTGATATAGAGTATAAGCCACAGATTGCGATTAAGTCGCAGGTCCTAGATGACTTCGTAGTCGATTTCAGCCTAGGGTTGATGCTCCTTGCTGCCAAAGAGGCAATAATAGCGTCACATCCAACAACGGGAGTCTGGACTTTATTTACCGATGAAGCTTCAAATGTGAAAGAGTCCAGGCTCAGAATAGTCCCGGTCACGCCTTCGGTGGAAACCTTAAGGCAAGCCATCAGGACGGTTACTTTAACAAATAATGAAGCGGAATACGAAGCTTTAATTGCAGGGCTCGAATTGACCCGGGCGCTCGACTCCGAAGCAATCAACATCAAATGTGACTAGCAACTGGTGGTAAATTAGGTCTACGAAATTTTTGATACCAAAGATGAGCGAATGCAGTAGTACGTAGTAAAGGTTCATTCCTTGTGGTCACGATTCCAGGAGTGGTCAATAACCCACATGCCGAGGGAATAAAATGTGGAAGCATATGCGTTAGCAAATCTGGGCTCATCAACAAAAATTCAGGGACCGGAATCGGGGAGGGCAGTTAAATTGATGAACTCAACCTTAGACACTAATGGTTACTATGAGGTGAATTCAACCAATCAGGTCTGGGACTGGAGGAATGAGATAATCGATTATCTCGAGTACGGAAAACTGCCCAAAGACCCTAAAGCATCTAGAGTGCTATGCACCAAAGCCTCGCGATACAGCTTCGATAAATGCCAATTATACAGAAAATCATTTCAAGGCTTGTTGGCCTGATACTTAGGAGCGTCGGAAGCCAGCTACGTTATGAGAGAAATCCATGAAGGATTTTGTGGCAACCACTCGGGCGCAGATTCTTTGGTGCTGAAATCAGTCTGGGCAGAGTACTATTGGCCCTGTATGGATCTAGATACCAAGGACTTTGTACGAAAATGTGATAAGTACTAACACCGCGCACCTCTGGTACATCAACCAGCAGGACCATTACATTTAATTTTGTCCCCGTGGCCATTCATGAAATGGGGAATGGACATCGTCAGAGCTCTACCACCGGCTCCGGGAAAGGTAAGATTTCTTATAATTTTGACTGACTAGTTTTCCAAATAGGCGGAAGCAGGTCCTTACCAAAAGATCGGAGAACGCGAAGTAGTCAACTTCCTGTAAAAGAATATAATTCCATAGTCGGGATTCAGCTCGATTCCTCTTTGTGAGACCAGGAATACTAAGAATTTACCTGTACCGACCACGAACGCACACTTCTCGGGGTTAAGCTTCATATTTTGCTCCCTCAGTGGGTCAAACGTTTCTTGCAGGTGTCTCAGGTGGGTACCTGCATCCAGAGACTTAACGGGCATATCGTTTATATATACTTCTATAGTTTTTCCTATTTGTTTTTAGAGCATCTTATTTACGAGCCGTTGATAAGTGGATCCGATGTTTTTTAATCCGAAGGACATTACGTTGTAACAATATGTACCAAAATTTGTAATAAACGAAGTATTTTCCTGGTCTTTCGGGTTCATCTTAATCTGATTGTACCAGAAATAGGCATCGAGGAAACTCATTAACTCGTGCCCGACGGTAACGTCGATCATTTGATCGATATTTGGTAATGGAAACGAGTCCCTCAAGAATGCCTTATTAAGAACTTTATAATCTACGCACATGCGAAATTTATTATTTTTCTTAAGAACTACTACCACATTAGCTAGCCAGTCTGGATACCTTACCTCCCAGATTGAACCAATCTTACGTAGGAGGGTTACCTCTTCTCTGACGAATTTATTCCTTACTTTTGCAATAGGGTGCTTCAATTTGGGTCCATATGGTTAAGATCGGACCTCATCGGTCTCAGGAACCGATTCTCTTTGATATCTCTCATGACCGACACTAACTCCACCACACTGTGAAGTTATATTTTGATAACTTTGGATAGGAAAGACCTCGTGGCCCCGGGGTCTCTCTATCTTGCAACGATTTGTTATTCCGCCCGCGATCAGTTCTCCTGTTATCGGTAAACATGTCCACCGAACAGAAGCTCCTGTCGTGACCTTCCGCCTATTCGTAGGGTAGAAAACGGCCCCTTGAAACTCGTCTATTTGAGTCGACATCGTCTTTTACTTTTTCCTTGTTCTTCTCCTGTCCTTTTGCTGATGATGGGAAGCCAACCAGATCGTCTTCGATTATCTTTGACTCATATCGGTTGTGGACATCTGCCCAAGTTGTTTCTTGAAATTCGAGTAGACTTTCCTTCAACTTCCGGGATGCATCTAAACTCCTCGGGTTTAAACCCTTAGTGAACGCTTCAGCTGCCCATTCGTCCGGGACGACCGGTAGCAACATCCTTTTCTTTTGGAACCGGCTAACGAATCTTCGTAATATTTTGGATTCTCCCTGCGCGATATTGAATATGTCGGCTATTCGGGCTTGTACCTTTCTGGCACCGGCATGGGCCTTGATGAACGAATCCACGAGCATTTTGAAGGAATCTATGGAATGCTCAAGCAACAATGAGTACCATGTCAAGGCTCCCCTCGTGAGAGTATCACCAAATATTTTCAATAACACAGACTCAATTTCGTGAGGATAAAGATCATTTCCTTTCACTGCTGTTGTATAGGTGGTGATGTACTCCTGTGGATATGATGTTCCATCATACTTCGGCAATTCAGGCATTCTGAACCATTTTAGTATCCATTCCGGGGCCGCACTCGGCTTGTACGGTAATTGGGTGTATTTCTTTGAGCTCGGGGTTTCAATACTGGAGGTGCACCTGAGATTTGGTCCATGCGGGCATTTACTTCCTTCATGAACCGCAAGAATTCCTCCTTGAATGGATCGTCATTGTTGTTGAGGCCAGATCTACTCCCCCAGCCCCGTTGGAGCCAGCTTCACCCTTGGGAGTGTTGTTGTCGATTCTCTGCGTTGTTTGGTTTGTAGGAACAACGGGATGAATTGGATATTGCCCGTTTGCATTATTTGAAGCGCCTCATAGCGCCTGTTTTAACTTTGTCATAACCTAATCCTGCCGCATGAGGTGGTCTAAAATGATTGCATGTTGTTCTTGCATGATCCTTACCGCATCTTGTCATACCTCATTTCTTCCCCAAAAGATATATGTGTTATGGATTATTGTGGGTTAAAGAGTTTTTTCAATTAAAGTGACAAATTTGAATAAGGATTATTTTATTTACAGAGTCGCCACTTGGAATTGATTTTTTGGGTATTTCAAGTCACCTTTTATTTGAATCCCTAGTCAAAGGAAGGTTTGACTCTATTATTATTAGTCTGCGAAAACAAAGTCCAGGTAAGAAATTCTGTTGATCGAGGAGAAGGTGTAAGGCATTCCCTGAGTCCCGTGGTTCTAGCACGGTCGCTTTATTGACTACAACTTGGCTTGAATTAATTTTAGATAAATATGATTTATTGGTTTCCATAATTTATCTGTCCACTTTTATATTAAAATATGGTATTATCTTTGAAACGAGTCACATGTGTGAATCCGTTTTGTTTATTGTGCCAAAATAATGTCACGTGTACGTGCACGCAATTAACAGCATTTTCATTATATTTAAGGTTGTTTTTCCTAAAATTGCGCGAACGCATACCTTGATTTTAGTTTTGGAAATCGTAATTATGTCACGCGAACGTATACATAATCACGATGATTCAATTAATTATGAGTACGCCTAAAGCGTTCTAGCGCATTCATGATTTGTTTCTTTCCTAAGTTTGAGATTATTGTGAAGGCCATGAATTATGGAATTACTTGTGGAAGAAGTGTATGATTTTAGATATTTGAATAAATAAACCATCATATACCAATACCCTACAACCCAAAAATTGAAGCCCAAACTCATTAGGGTCCAGATCTTCCCATCTTTAAAGCAAGTTTGAATACTATATTTCCAAAAACATGATTAAGCATATAGCATTTAAGGACTAACTTACATTATTATTTATAAAGTTTAAAGAAAAATAAATAAAATTACATGAAATAAGATAAAACGAACAGAGGGAAGAATAAACCTTTAATGCAAAATTTTTAATTAAACGAGTCTCCAAGAACAGGTACAATAACTCAGACGAACATCAAACAAGCATAAGCGACGAATAACATCAAACCTAGTGAAGGAGTTCCAACGGAATCCTTGACCTCGACTATTGACTCCACTTTTTGGCGTGTAAAAAAGGATGTTATAAAGTATTTTTGTTGGGTTTTGGGTGATGACTTGCTGGATTGTTTGAAAGAAAGACGAAGAAAGAATGACACGAGTAGAAATTCTGTTAGCGTAGAAGAAAAAAAGTAATTTCCCTCAATTTCCTCCTCCCTTCTTTTTTTCTCCTTCTCCCTCCCCCTCTCTCATCACATTTCTCTTCTATTTATAGAAAAAAAAATCAGTTTTGTTTTTAATTATTTTATTATTTTTTTAATTAAAAAGAATTCTCACTTCCCATTTTTCTTCTTTTTTTAAAAATAAATAATTCCCCACTTACCTTTACTTTTATATTTTTTATTTTCCACTTATTTTACTTTTCTTATTTTTATTTTTCACTTATTTTACTTTTCTTATTTTTAATTTCCACTTATCTTACTTTTCTTTGTTTTTTAATTTCTACTTTCTTTTACTTTTAAAAAAACAATTTCAGCTACCTTTATTTTTATTTTTTAATTCCAACTTCTTTTACTTTTAGTTTTTTAATTTTTCACTTTCTTTTAATTTTTGAAAAAAAATATTTCCACCTACTTTTACTTTAACTTTTCTTATTCCATACTTTTAATGTTCCTATTATTTTATTCCCATCCGAAAATTAAAAAAGTATTTAATATTTTCGGTTTTTTTAAATTAAATATATTTAAAAATAAAGATAAAAAATAAAAATAATACTAATAGTAATAATTTGAACTTTTAAATTGTTTTGAATTTTTACCCTATATATAAAACAAATGTAACAAAGCTAAAAAATATATATTAAATTTTTAAAAATATTTACATAGTAGAAATTGATAAAAATTCAAATATAATCAAAACTTAGGTGCTCACAGCTACCCCTCTTTGCTTGGAAACATGAAGAGTTTTCAGGCAAAGACTAGGTGAGCCATGTGACTAATTTTTTACCAAACCGTTATTCAAAAGGAAAAGAAATAAAAGATAGGGTGCAACCGAGTCCTGATTTTGGACAGCCTACATATTCCGGATTATAGGGGAATCAGGTCACGTGTAGTTCAAGGAGAATGATGGAATGATGCGTTCAGGAGTCGACTGAGATTCCATCGAGGCTCCGGTTCGCAGTCCTGCTGTTATAAGAAAAGAAACTAAACAAGCCTATCAGTTATGAGTTACAAGATTCCTATCTATGAGTCTTCTGAAACTTGATCTTGAATCTTGACTGGTTCTTTATGCAGACTCTGATCTAAACCTTGATGCTCGCTAGCTATAGGTGCTAGTTCATTGTTCTATAGCTTCTTCTAATCAAAACGGGACTCCAATGCTAGTGGCTCCAGTCATGTCTTGAGCATTCCACATTTTTTCAACTGCTTTTGAATTTTGGATTCACCTATTTTTTTTCTTTTATTCTGAATTGAGATTTCTTCTTTTGGTCATCTCGAACTCTGTGCCTCGAGGTAAAACCTACTTAAACACCAAAACAAACAAACAAACGAAATATTTCTGCTCCAGTTTGCACTAGGAAAATTTTGTGAGTTACTGTAACAATATTTTAAACTACTTCTTTATTGAAAGTAATAGAAGGTCGGGAATGGTGTACCCCGAAAAAAAATAGAGACTAGTGAATGGAGACCCTATGTCTAAAATAAAATAAACTAGGGAGTGGAGACCTTATATTAGAAAAGCGACTAGGGATTGGTGTACCCTGATACTGGTAAGGAAATGTAACCATGGGTTGGTACCCTGTATTACGGAAAAAAAATATAATTAGGGGTTGGTACCATGTATTACTGAAAAGAATATAGTCATGGGATGGCGTCCTATATTACTGAAAGGAAATGTAACCAGGGGATGACACCATGTATTACGGAAAAGAAATATAACAATGGGTTGGTGCCCTGTATTACTGAAATAAAAATGAATCCCCTGGGCGAAAAGGTTCTACCTGGGTTAAACTGCGAAAAGCGAGCTTGGGCGAAGAGTACTTCTACCCGGAATATGAGCTGGATCCCCCTAGGCGAAAAGTTTCTTTCTGGGTTAAGCTACGTAAAACAACCTGAGCGAAGAGTACTTCTACCCGAAACTATGAGCTAGATCCCCCTAGGCGAAAAGGTTCTACCTGGGTTAAACTACGAAAAACAAGCTTGGGCGAAGAGTACTTCTACCCGGAACTATGAGTTGGATCCCCCTAGGAGAAATGGTTCTACCTGAGTTAAGCTACTGTAAAACAACCTGGGAGAAGAGTACTTCTACCCAGAACTATGAGTTGGATCCCCCCTAGGCGAGAAGGTTCTACCTGGGTTAAGCTACATAAAACAGCCTAGGCGAAGAGTACTTCTACCCGGAACTATGAGCTGGATCCCCCTAGGCGAAAAGGTTCTACCTGGTTTAAGCTATGAAAAACAGCCTGGGCGAAGAGTACTTCTACCCGGAACTATGAGCTGGATCCCCCTAGGCGAAAAGATTCTACCTGGGTTAAGCTACGTAAAACAACCTGAGTGAAGAGTACTTCTACTCGGAACTACGAGCTGGATCCCCCTAGGCAAAAAGGTTTTACCTGGGTTAAGCTACGTAAAACAACCTGAGCGAAGAGTTATTCTACCCGAAAACTATGTGTTGGATCCCCCTAGGTGAAAAAGTTCTACCTGGGTTAAGCTACGTAAAACATCATGGGTGAAGAGTACTTCTACCCGGAACAATGAGCTGGATCCCCCTAGGCGAAAAGGTTCTACCTGGGTTAAGCAACCAAAATGATCTGTATGAACAATAGTGATGCATGCTGAAAATAAGAGACAATGGAGATTTTACGGAAACTTACCTTTGGTGACATTCGTTCTTTAAGAATCGCCATTCTGTGCTGCTTTGTTCCTGCTTCAAAATAAAGAAAAATTGTGAGTTTTAAAAGTGGTGGTCGGTGTGTGGTCTTGATGTCTTTGGCAGTTTGGCTTTGTGCCCATCTTCTTTTGATGATGATTTCAACCTGTCACTAGATATTTCGTGAATATAACTTTCATTTCTGGCCCCGAAGAGCCTTTGACTTTTCAAACTTTTACATGACGGTTGGGTCGCGTGGGACTTAACCTTTCAACTTCATTTTTCCCTTGCAGGCACTTTCAATTGGATTTCCTCATTTTGAGAGTTTTTATTTCAAAACATCATCCACAATGGCAAGTAGTGGTTGACTTGATGCCCTTGCCGAGGTTGGGTTCCTTTTCAATGTATCCGTTCGGTTCAAACGAGAGCCCTGTAATCGATCTTACCATCCTTTCTTTGTCTTTATTTTGACATGAAGTTATACCGAAATGGATTCAAAGAAAACAATAATGGAATGGAGAATGAGTTTAAACAAAAGGTATCCCTTTCGGGGAACAGATATTAAAGAAGGACTTATCTGGGAGTACATGCAGACTTCAATGAACATGACATGCCTTTTGGACTGGATGCATGATCTGTATAAACCTTCCGACTCTCAGCAATTCAACACCACTTTTGCCTCGAAACCGAGAAACCTTGCCCCCCAGGACTATGTCGATGCCAATGGCTGTGAAGATCCTCTTTTCGATCAGTAGTGCTCTTTGCGGATTTTCGCTAACTGACATCTCTCATTTCTCTTCCCACCATCGCCTTATAGTGCCCTTTGCGGGTTTTCACTAACAAAACTCTCTTATTTTTATTTTATCTTTTCGACATCACCCTACGATGCCCGTAAGGTTTTTCACTAATAAGATACTCTTATTTTATTTCTCTTATTTGATTGTATCATATCCAAGTAACTGTATCCTCCAATTCTTGAACATTCTCGTTGATTCATCGGAAAGACTTGAAAAGAATTTGGGTAAAAAGGATTTGGATTGAATTACAACTTTAGAACCTTTAAGGCGAAACCATCGCCGAACCATTGTAACATCTGCCTCAGTTTCAGTTTTCTTTTTTCTTTTTTTGGAAATATGGATTTTTATTTTGGTGTGACTGAACCCTAGAGAGAGGCTGCCTACGTATCCTTTCGGAATCAACTCGAATGTAGTTCAAGGAATCCTTTTTTTATTTTATTTTCTTTTTCTTTTTCTTCTGTTTTGGTTTTTTTTTCCTCTTTCTTTTTCCTCTTCTTATTTTTATATTTTCATTCATTCTTTTTATTTCAATAATAACTTCCAAGTTCCAAAGAGGGTAATCAAACAAAAGGGAACCAGCTCAAAGGGTTTGCAAAGGGTTGATAGTACTTGGATAGCGAAAAAGAAAGCATTATTCATCCCAACCGGAGGACATTAATGTTATATAAAGGATCAAACATAGTACATTTTGACTACACTTGCATTGACAGTTGTTTCATGGACATTTCCTTCGATGTTTCCCAGGTACAACGCTCTCTTTCGATAGTACTCTCGTTACAATGTGTGGACCTTTCCAATCTGGAGCCGATTTTCCCTTAGTTGTTCTGATTCTTTGTTTTATTTCCTTAAACTTATCTTCATTGCATTCTGACTCTTGAATCATTATTTCAAAGCCTGACAGTATTTTAGGATTTGGCATGAAGTCCGCAAGCATGTCATGTCATTAAAATATGCATTTAACAGAACTGAAAAGAGAATAAGAAAAGTGACAAGATTAAGAAAAGATACATTCCTAGACAATGAAATATTAATTTCATTTGATTTTTAAAAAACAATTTAAGGATAGAAAGGTTTACATCAGAAAGTAAGAAAACAAAGTTAAACATTGGGATCACACCCTGAAAATAATCCGAACACGGAAAGGATAGCAAGACCGGCTATTGAGACTCTCGTCTGATAGAGAACTTTCAGGTTTGGCGACCGTTTTTGGATTTTCTTCTGTCTCGGCAATGGATGCAATGGCCTTCAGTGCCGGATCAAATTCCTCATTTTCACAAATTATTCCGACTATTGGACCAGTGTTGTGAGTAGGCAAGGGATTGTTTGTCACATCATGAGCCTCCTCGTCCTGAAGAACTATTGCCTTGACCTCGATGAGATCTTCCACTGCTCTTTTGAGAGTCCAACAATCTTCAGTATCATGTCCGACTACTCCGGAGTGGTATTCACATCTAGCATCAGCTCGGTGCAAGGGGGACTCGGGGTTTGGCCGGTTCGGGGCCACTGGCTGCAGCAGACCTAGCCTGACTAGATTTTTAAACAAGTTAGAGTATGATTCACCAATATGGGTGAACTGATTCCTTCTAGGGGGCTCTCTTGGGCGAAAATTGTATTGGGGAACATTTGGTTAGGGATTATATGAAGCTTGGTAGGGAGGGGCATTTTTGGGAGGTGGAGCTCGGTTTTGTGTATAATGTTGTGGCCGCGTGTAAGATTGCGCGTTCATCACTGTATAGGGATGAAGCGCCATGACATAAGGAGCATCTTGATGGGGATAATAATGTTGTGGGACCTCAAGAAGCATATATGATTGGTTGAATGTCATGCGGGGCCCCTCGAGCTGGAAGCCATCATGGCTCTCTCTTCTCTCCCGTTTCTGTTCATCAAACCCCACGAACTATTCTGAACGGTCTGTCATGCGGTCTTAAAAGCAGCTTGACTCAAGATTCGGTCCGTTTTCAAACCAATTTCGACCATCTCCCCAATTTTGATAGCCTCAGTGAATGGTCTACCCATCGCAGACATTATGTTCTGGAAATAATCAGGCTCTTGAGCCTCTAGAAAAATAGTGATCAACTCATGATTATCCATGGGTGGCTTAACTCTAGCAGCTTACTACCTCCACTTGATGGCATACCCCCTTAAGCTTTCCGTCGGCTTTTTCTTCATATTGGAAAGGGAATTGTGATCTGGTGCAATATCAATATTGTACTGGAATTGTTTGATGAAGGCATGGGCCATGTCATCCCAGACATGCCAATGAGAGATATCTTGGTCAATGAACCATTCAGAGGCTACCCCCACAAGACTTTCCCCAAAATAAGCCATCAATAATTCTTCTTTTTCATCTGCATCCCTCAGCTGGTAATACCTTTTCAAGTGGGCGATAGGGTCGCCGTGTCCATCATACTTCTCAAATTTTGGGGTCTTGAACCCTGGTGGCAAATGGATGTGAGGGAACATGCATAGATCACTGAACGAAACACTTTTGTGACCACCTAATCCTTGTATGTTCTTTATATTTTGTTCAAGACTTTTTATTTTCCTGGCCATCTCATCTAGCTCACCTGTCTTGGCAGGCTTTTCATTTTCCATTGGTGACTCGTACTAAGTAGTCTGATTGTATGGTGTCGAGACCCTAAAATCCATATTTGGAGAGTCGCATTGGCCATCATAAGCCTGAGGTAGTGGCTCGTTGTTTGGCCTCGTCACAGGAGGTGGTGGTGGGATTGTATATACCGGTGCGCCAGACACGAGGAGAGGGGTGTTCCTGACCAGTGCGACTGGAGGTTGCATATTAGAGTTACCAGGGGCAGGATGGAGGGTGTAGTTTGGCACATACCCTAGTGGTAGAATGTGATCTCTGACTGCATGGAGCGGTGGTTGAGTAGCTTGGGGTATGGTGGAAGTTCCTTCTGAGGGACCTTGGGGTGGAGGCTGACCGGAAACCCAAGCTTGATATACATCAGACAGTTGTTGTCTCAATTTTCTTACTTCCTCAGACTCTTGCTCAACTGACGGACCCTGGGGATTGTCACTAACCAACTTGATTTCATCATTGTTATCCATTACTACCGTTCCCTTTGATCTGGTGAAGTAATGATGTGTTGCTAGTTTCACCACAAACCAACCACCTTAAGCTTACTATATAAGAGACAACAAACGTGTTGGAATTAGGCATTTTATAGATATGAATCACACGTAATATGCCACGCTCCTAACATTATCACCATTTATTTTCACTCACGCCTCATTTTGATCCATCATCTTAGAATCATTGAAAAATATTTTGATCGAACCTTTTGGGGGTTGCCTATGTATCATGTCGCCGTATGAATCTGATCATTACATATTTCAGTGAGATCGGGAATAGACTGACCCATTTTTCTTTTTTTTGTTTTCTTTTTTTATATAAAGTCTTTTAAATATATTTTTTTGTGTTTTTTTTTCTTTTTATGGAATTTTGAATTTTTTTAAAAAAGAAAGAATTCTAAAGAAGGAAGAAAATATTTTAGATTTTGATTTGAAAATTATTTTTGTTCTTTTTGTTTTTTAAATGAAAGACTTCAGAAAAGAAGGAAAATATTTTTGGATTTAATTTTTTTTTTTTTGGATTTTCTAAGGAAATAATTCTAAAGATGGAATTAAGGAAAGGGAAAAATATTTTTGAATTTTTTTTTTTTAAAAATTGTGGGCGGAACCGATGAGGTTTGCCTACGTATCTCACAATCGGTGAGTATCAGACCCGCATAGTTCGGTCAATATTTCAGGAATGGGATGACACTTTTATTTTTGGGAAAACTTCAATCTTATTTTGTAATAATCGTTTTGGGGTAAAATTTTGACAGGGTTTTTGGATTTTCAAATACCAAGATTTTTAAAAATCGAGTAAAGTTTCTCTCTCCTATTTTCTTCCTTCTGATTTTCTCTCAATTCTTATTTTTCTGTTTTAGAAGCCGGTCAACATTCACAAACCGAATCAAACATAATGTACATGTAGCACATAAGATGCATCAGGATGGTCTTGTAATAATCGGCTACACCTGTCCTAGATCTGGCATGAAGCTATGTTATTCTACGTTTAAAATCTTGGGTAGGGGCAACGTACCGGGAGCATGAAATTCTACCCGGCCTAGTTACTGATCCAATCTCGTTCTATTTGGTATGACCTCTAATAGAAAAGTGGGACACGCGCACGTGTGCACCATAAATTCAGAAGACTCAGAAGGGAGACGTAAGACGGCAGTTTATATAGTTCAAATAATATCAAACCGGTAAATGAGCGACAATTAGCACATTAGGCCCAAAAACATAGTAATATCAACAATCAAGATAGCCAAATATAGATCACATTACAAGCTCGAATTCTGAACCCTGAACCAGAAGTTTTGGGTTATTTTCCCCAGCAGAGTCACCAGAGCTGTCACACCTCATTTCTGCCCCAAAGGATATATGTGTTATGGATTGTTGTGGGTTAAAGAGTTTTTCCAATTAAAGTGACAAATTTGAATAGGGTTATTTTATTTACAGAGTCGCCACTTGAAATTGATTTTTTGGGTATTCCAAGTCACCTTTTATTTGAATCCCTAGTCAAAGAAAGGTTTGACTCTATTATTATTGGTCTGCATTCGGGTAAGGAATTCTGTTGACCAGGGAGAAGGTGTAAGGCATTCCTCGAGTTCCGTAGTTCTAGCACGGTCGCTTTATTGACTACAACTTTGCTTTAATTAATTTTAGATAAACTGTGATTTATTAATTTTCATATTTTATCTGTCCGCTTTTATATTAAAATATGGTATTATCTTTGAAACGAATCACGTGTGTGAATTAGTTTTATTTATTGTGCCAAAATCATGTCACGTGTACGTGCACGCAATTAATAGCATTTTTATTATATTTAAGGTTGTTTTGCCCAAAGTTGCGCGAACGCATACCTTTATTTTAGTTTTGGGAATCGTAATTATGTCACGCGAACGTATTCATAATCACGATGATTCAATTAATAATGAGTACGCCTAAAGCATTCTAGCGCATTCATGATTTGTTTCTTTCCTAAGTTTGAGATTATTGTAAAGGCCATGAATTATGGAATTACTTGTGGAAGAAGTGTATGATTTTAGATATTTGAATAAATAAACCATCATATACCAATACCATACAACCCAACAATTGAAACCCAAACTCATTAGGGTCCAAATCTTCTCAACTTTAAAGCAAGTTTGAATACCATATTTTCAAAAACATGATTAAGCATATAGCATTTAAGAACTAACTTACATTATTATTTATAAAGTTTAAAGGCAAATAAATAAAATCACATGAAATAAGATAAAACAAACAGAGGGAAGAATAAACCTTTAATGCAAAATTTCCAATTAAATGAGTCTCCAAGAACAGGTACAATAACTCAGATGAACGTTGAACATGCATAAGCGACGAATAACATCAAACCTAGTGAACGGAGCTCCAATGGAATCCTTAACCTCGACTATTGACTCCACTTTTTGGCGTGTGAAAAAAAAATATTATGAAATATTTTTGTTGGGTTTTGGGTGATGACTTGCTGGATTGTTTGAAAGAAAGACGAAGAAAGAATGACACGAGTAGAAATTCCCTTAGCGTAGAAGAAGAAAAAATAATTTCTCTCAATTCCCTCCTCCCTTCTTTTTTTCTCCTCCCCCCATCTCCTCACATTTCTCTTCTATTTATAGAAAACAAATTCGAAATTGTTTCGGGTTTTTTTAATTAAAAAAAAATTTCACTTCCCATTTTTCTTCTTTTTAAAAAAAATAATTAATTCCCCACTTTCCTCTACTTTTTTTATTTTTATTTTTCACTTATTTTACTTTTCTTTTTAATTTTCACTTATCTTACTTTTCTTTTTTTAATTTCTACTTTCTTTTACTTTTTTTAAAAACAATTTTATCTACCTTTTCTTTTATTTTTTAATTCCAACTTCTTTTACTTTTCATTTTTTAAATTCCCACATTCTTTTACTTTTAGTTTTTTAATTTTTCACTTTATTTTACTTTTTGTAAAAAATAATTTCCACCTACTTTTACTTTTATTTTTTTTATTCCATACTTTTAATTTTCTTATTATTTTATTCCCATCCGAAAATTTAAAAAAATATTTAAGTTTTTTTTGGTTTTTATTTAATATATTTTATTTAAAAATAAATATAAAAAATAAAAATAATACTAGTAGTAATAATTTGACCTTTTAAATTGTTTTTAATTTTTACCCTATATATAAAAAAATATAACAAAACTAAAAAATATATATTAAATTTCTAAAAATATTTATATAGTAGAAGGTGATAAAATTTTAAATATAGTCAAAAATTAGGTGCTCACACATCTGCTACGTGCCCTTGGTCCCATGCTGCAAACAGTCAAATCTGAACTGAACCCTGTCTCTCTTCTTTCTTTCCTCGCGAGCAGGAAGCACACCAGCAGCGTGCGTTGCGTGATTCTACTGTGTTTTTTATACTTGACTGGGTGGACAGTTGACCGGAAGATAACTTCGATTGGAGTCACCTCCCGTACTTGTCTGGGGTACCACCTGTCATACACCGGTGTGGCATCTTCCCCGTTATTGCGAGTGTCGCTGATTGAGTCCTCAAAATGAGGGTTTTCCCCTTGAACCACGGGATTGCGATGGTTATTAATGGTATTGATTGCCAATTGTTTTTTGTGATTTTGGTAAGACAAGAATGATCAAAGATTGTGAGTGAAAGAAGTAAGGATCAACTTATCCACATGATTGTCTAGGCCCCACGGTACAGTTGAATTTGTTCGTGCTTTCTAGACATATGAATCAATTTGATCCCAAAGATAATGAATTAATCGATTAAAATGTAAGATACTTTGCTCAAAATGTAGATAAAATGATAAATTTGAAGAATCCGGGAACAAGATTTTCGGACACAATGATGATAAGATTAACAAGCGAGAGAAAGAGAGAGAAAAGATATCCGATTGTTGTGTAGAATTTAGTCAATGTATTCCAGAAAAATCGTGCTTACAATGGTAGTTGAGCCTACTATTTATAGCTCAATGGGTGTAATGGTCGGGCCCATGTGATAATGAAAATCTAACGATAAACATAAATGCTCAGATTTCTTTAATGAGTCGTTACTCTTTAATGATGTGGAATATTCTTCATTAAATGTCACCGGGCGCAGCATGCTTAATGCCCTTATGAACTTGCCTTTGGCGCAGCATGCTTAATGCCCTTATGAACTTGCCTTTCTCGGTGACACGAGGTAATTGTGTCCGGTTTTTCATCCTCCCAATTTTGATTTCACATGTTTAATAAGCCTTAGTCGACCTCCGGAGGACGTGTCCCCTTCTTAGATGACCACGTAACATACCGTATTTTACCCAATACAATCACTAACATCTAATTAATTTCACCAGAGAGACTTGGTCAATATTAATGTTGAAGATCGCACCATTAGTAATACACAGAACAGAGAATTTGTTTTTTGCAAAATACCGTGTGGAATTTTGAAGTCGTTGGACCCAATTACGTGACCAGTTAGTCAAAAAAATTAATATTTTCTAGTCTGTCTCTTCTTAGAATTCCAGTTATTTTATGTTTACTTGGAAAACCAGTACAATCAACTGTTTAAGTTGTGTCCTCTGTGTTACTGCAATTATACAAGTATCATTTGTGCATCACACTAATATTTTAGTGCAATTTTACCAAGAAATCTAATATCTGTACAGTTATAAAACGTCAAGACGTGTGGAGCTGGGTTAATTCAGTGAAAGAAGGTCATCCAACTTATTATTTATTTTATAAAAGTCACTTAATTATTTTTTATCACTTAAAAGTCATTAAACTTTACATTTGTAACTTAAAAATCATTCTGGTTCAAAACCTATAAAATATCCAATAAAAATATGACATGGCATTACATTTAATTAAAATATCTAACAATAATGCAACATAAGCTTAAATAGACCATATCTAAGTTAGACTCATTTCTTCCTCAACCCAATTTGACCTATAACCAAAATAGATTATTAATATTTAAACAATTAACTAGACTAACACTTTGATTTTGTGGTTAATTTGTAGAAAAAGAAGTTAAGAAATTTAAGAAAAATTAGGTCTTTTGAATTTATCTTTAGGTTTTGGTTGTACATTTACCGTCAATGACACAAGACGTTGTCTCTTTCTTTTGTCCAAATTATCGTTATAGGTTGTCTGCAATTGCGGTGTGTATTGATAATTTCTACTATGCAATTTCATTGCGGGTGTTTCTTACTGAGTAATATTTTTGTCTGTTAGTATTGCTTAATAAGCAATATTTTGACTTAATGGAATAGTAATTTATGAAAATAGGTTCTTATTAGCTTGTTGTTCTTGTCTGTTAGTGGTATATTTAATTGTTATGTGAGATTGATATGATAGTATTTTAACTTCATGGAAAATTATAAAATGATACGAAGGATGTAAAAATTGGTTTTGTGCTAGTTCTGTTCATATTTTTAATGAAATTATAGGTGTTGGTATTAAGGTTATTACGTAACAAATAAAGTAAGATATTTTTAGCACAAAATAATTGTTCTTTCTTTTCCTTCTAATGATCAAAATATTAAAACCCATTTGGATTCTGGGTCAAATCGAATTGGGGATGAAATGGGTCTAAATTGAGTATGATCCATCTAAGCTTATGTAGCAATATAATTAGATTTTCTAATTAAATTTAATGTCATGTCATATTTTTATAGGATATTTTATAGGTTTTGAATTAGAATGACTTTTAAGTTACATATGTAAAGTTGAGTGATTTTTAAGTGATGAAAAATACTTTTGTGAAATAAATAATAAGTTAGATTACAATCAGTGAAATTAACCTCTTTAATTAGTTAATAATACCGTGCGGAATTTTGAAGTCGTTGGACACAATTAATCAAAACAATTCGCATTTCACCGGAAAGACTTGACTTCAGAATTTTCCTACAGATGCTTCTAACAATTTTCCAAGATAGTGATGGTCTTAGTCTGACTCTTCTGCTGTCATCCAACTTGTTAGGCATATTTTCTAGTCTGTTTCTTCTGATAATTCCAGTTATTTTATGTTTACTTGAAAAACCAGCACAATAATCAACTGTTTAAGTTGTGCATGTCCTTTGTGTTACTGCAATTATACAGGTATCTATGCAACACTTTTAGTCAATATTATGCAAAATATGTATTCCCTCCGTTTTAATTTAGATGATGTAATTTAACTTGACACGAAGTTTAAGGAAAAAAAGAAAACTTTTGAAATATGTGATCCTAAAAGTTTAAGGGACAAAAACTTTGTGGGATCATGACATTAGTGTAAGTATAAAAGCTTCTCACTAAGGGTAAAATGGGTAATTAAAAAATTTAAGTTAAATTGTTTCCAAATATAAAAATATGGCATTCTTTTTAAAATGGACTAATAACAAAAGTGTGTCATCTAAATTGAAATAGAGGGAGTAGCTTGTAACATATAGGAACCTTTTTTCTTTTACTGTTAGAGCAAGAAAGTGAAGGTAGCTTTTGAAAACATAAATACTTCTTCCGTTTCAGTTTACGTAAACCTATTTCCTTTTTGGTCCGTTCCAAAAAGAATGAGCCCTTTCTAAATTTGAAAATAATTTAGCTTAAACTTTTAATTCTACCCTTAATGAGAAACTTTTATAACCACACAAATACTCTAGACCCCTTTCTCACTTGTTTAGACCACAAATTCCAAAATTCTTCATTTTTTCTTAAACTATATGCCTAGTCAAATATGTTCACATAAATTGGAACACATGGAATACTACTTTGTAATTTTGTAGCCACGTTATATTCCTTTCACTGTCAGAGAAGGAATCTCTTGGTCTGTCTCATAGCTTGTTTGGCCAAGCTGCAAAAATTAACTTATTTTGAGAAGTGTTTTTTCTCAAAATTACTTTTCTTAAAAAGTACTGGTGAGAAGCAGTTTGTGTTTGGTTAATTAATTTGAAAAGCACTTCTGAGTATCAATTAGTGTTTGGCCAAACTTTTAAAAAACTACTTCTAAATGTATTTTTTTTCAAAAGTATTTTTTTTAAAAATGCTTTTGGAGAGAAACTACTTTTTCTGCTTCTGCTTCTCTTCAAAAGCACTTTTTTGAAGGATTGAAATTCCCCAAGAATAATTTAGGCACAAGAAAAAAATTCAACAAAGACTATATAAAAGAAATTTATTAAACTAGGGAGAGAACGTGGCAAGAGACTTTTTCAATACTTATAAACTCTTGAGTCTCTCTGTATCATAGCTACCTCTTTACAATAGAAAATATGTAGCAACACCCATATTTATAATAACTACAAAACCAAATTTGACTAGAATCTAGAAAACTTATTCCTACATGATTTTGGTTGTGAATCCTAATTAGACAAAAATTAAATAAACTAGTAAATACCAAATTCTAGACGACGTATGAATACTAATTAATCTTGGTTTAATTTCCAACAGCCTCTCTTAAACCAAGATATTTAAACTTGAGCATGTCATGAGTAACATCAAGCCTTGTAGAAGTCAAGTACTTTAGACTCTCCACCAATTTCCTAAAATATATTGCATCAGCAAAGTCGCGAGTATCATCTTTAGTTAACTTTAATTTCTCTTCAATATTGGCCATATATGATTTGTCTTTAACCATGATAAATCCCTTCGAAATATCATCAACATATTTTTTCTTTACTTTGAAATCATCTACTTCTCCAACTGCTTTGTGGGTAGTCTTGTACACTCAATCAATTCCAATTGGTAATTTTATAGGTAGTAGAATAATATCGTTAACGAACAGTTCGTCGTGCTCCTTGAGACATGCAATTTCGAACAATGGCACCAAATTGATTACATCTTCAATATCTATAATCATGTGTTGTTGTGTTTTTGGATCCCAAGTTGTTTCTTCATTAATCTTGGATTGATCAATAAAAACTTTCTCTTGATGACCCATCTTGTTTATTTCATTACCGGGTTCATCGTCAATATCATCAAATAATATTTCTTGTGAAACACCAACCTTTTTTGAATGATTATCTCTTGCAATCAAATCTTCCTTTTTAAAAATCACAGAAATTTTTTGCAGATCAATTTGAATATTATTTGACCTCCCTTCACATTCAATAGAATCTCTATCATAACAAAAATCACATGTACCTTCTCTTATTTTCTCTTCTATTTCTGAATTTTGGCCTTCTTGATTTATTTTTGCCAGATCTGGTGTGTCTTCTTTTTCTTTTGGTTGATCATCCTTTTTCTTGCGATGCCTCCTCCATTATCTCATCTTTTTGTCGATTCATTGATATCTTGTATGTTACCAATTCACCTTTTAAATCATCAAGTCTGAGCATGCTAAGATCTTTGGTATCCTCAAAAATAACTTTCTTGTTGTGAAACTTTAAACTTAGAGACTGCAATATTTTTTCAACAACTTTAACTTCTTCAAATACTTCTCCATTGGTCCTTAGACCATTGACTATTTCTTAAATTATTGTAAAGAATTCTTTGATAGACTATGTTGGTATCATACGAACCAACTCAAATTGACTCCTAAACTCTTGCAGTTTCTCCATTATTTCAACAACTTTTCGATATAACTTCACCAAGATTGTCCAAGCCTCCTTTGATGACCTTGCATGCAAATATTATTTTAGATACATGCAATTCAACTTTGATAGCGAGATAGTAGTGTCACGACCCGAAATACCCACCGTCGGGACCGTGGTGACGCCTAATATTTTACTTGCTAGGCAAGCCAACATTAGAGAATCATTAAACTAATTCTTTTATATTTCAGTAATTAATACCAAATAAACTATACTGAATTAAAAATGAGTGCGGAATTATATATAACAGCCTCAATATGTATATGCTATAACCCGGATCTGGAGTCACAATTCACGAGCTTCTAAGATTTTTCTACAACCGAAGTCTGAAGAAAATACAATTGTTTTGAATGAAATGGAATAGTAAAGTAGGAGAGATAGAAGGGGACTCCAAGGTCTGCGGACGTCAACAGATCTACCTTGAGTCTCCAATAAGCAAATCCAAGCTGCTAAGCCTTACGATCAGCTAGAACCAGTGCCAAAATATGTACAGGAAGTGCAGAGTGCAGTATCAGTACAACCGACCCCATATACTGGTAAGTGTCGAGCCTAACCTCGACGAAGTAGTGAAAAGGCTAAGACAAGACACCTACAATCAAACCTATACAATATAACAGTGTATATACAAATAACAGTAAAGAACTAAACAAGTAATATCGGGAATGGGAAACATGCTGAGGGGTGATACGAGGTAAAGAGCTACAACAGAAGGATAACTTGAACAGTAGATACACTATGAGCCAATAAAAACCAATGAATACAACAAAGAAAAAATACACGGCATCACCCTCCGTGTTTTTACTCTCATCCTCACAATGAAATTAATAAAAATGGCACGGCATCACCCTTCGTGCATCAACTCTCATAACATGGCACGGCATCAACCTTGGTGCATTACACTCATAATATGGCACGACATCACCCTTCGTGCATTAACACTCTCAACCTCACATAAAGTCAATAGAAATGGTACGGCATTACCCTTCGTGCATTAACACTCTCCCTCACCAAAACAATGAACAATGATAAGAGGGAGATAGAAACAACAAGATTAAATCTTACTTTAATATTTGGTTCCACAATACCAACCTCAACTTGATTCAATACTCAATGGATACCAAAGTCCTTAAACATGATAATAATGATCCACATCCCAATTAACTAGTCTAAACATGAATAATATGATCAAGGAAAGCAACAATTACAAGAATAAGACCCACCTGCATGTTATAACCCGACAACAACAAATAGGTACTCGTCACCTCACCTATACATTGCTCCCAACAAATAAAGACATAGCAATTAAGAAATAAATTCATATTCCCTCAAGACAAGGTTAACCACGACACTTACCTCACTCCAAATTTTCACACTCAAAGCTCAACCACAGCCTTTCCTTTCAAGCAAGCCTCCGAAAAAATAATATATAGCAAATTACCAACCAAATAATTTAAAATAAGCCTTAGGAATCACCCACGATTGCAAAAGATTCAATTTAGGTCATTATTGAAAAAGTCAACAAAAAGTCAACTCCCATGCCCGCTTGGTCCAAACCCAAAATTAGGACCAAAATCCGATTACCCATTCACTCCCGAGCCTGGTTACATAATTTATTTTGAAATCCGACCCCAATTTGAGGTCTAATCCCCGATTTCTCAAAAATTCCTAACTCTACCCAAACTTCCAAATTTTCACCATGAAAACACTAGATTTTAGGTTAAAAACTTGTGAAATGTAATGAAAGGTTGAAAGAAAATGGGTTAGAAGCACCAAGAACTACGAACTAAATACCAAATCGAATGAAATTTTCAAGAAAAATTTAAAATTCCTATTTTCACAACCGGACGTCCGAATCACGTCAAATCAACTTCGTTTCTCACCAAATTTCACAGATAAGTCATAAATATTATATTGGACCTGTACCAGACTCCGGAACCAAAATACGGACCAGGTATCAACAAGGGAAAACATCAACCAATTCTTATAAACCATTAAATTTTTCAGACTTTTAATTTTCATCAAAAATTCATAACTCGAGCTAGGGACCTCCGAATTCAATTCCGGGCATACGCCCAGGTCCCATATTTCAATACGAACCCACCGGATCATCAAAACATGGATCTGGGTCCGTTTTCCAAAAATATTGACTTAAGTCAACTCCAATAAAGTTTTTAGGCAAAAATTCTTATTTTTATCGGTTTTTAACATATAATCCTTCCGGGCCAATACCTGGACTGCACACGCAAATCGAGGAAGGCTAAAATGAGGCTTTTAAGACCTCGAAATGCAGAATTATGTTCTAACATATAAGAAGACCTATCGGGTCATCACATGCTCCACCTCTAAAACAATCATTCGTCCTCAAACGGACATAGAAAAATACCTGAACCGGTGGGGATATCTACTCCGCATGTCCGACTCGGACTCCCAGGTAGCTACCTCAATGGGCTGACCTCTCCACTGTACTCAAACTGAAGAATAACTCTTTGATCTCAACTGACGACAAGAATAGCCACCGGTTCCTCCTCATAAGTCAAATCCTGGTCCAACTGAACAGAGCTGAAATCTAACACGTGGTACGGATCACCGTGATACTTTCGGATCATGGACACATGAAACACTAGATGAACTACTGATAACCCCAGAGGCAACGCAAGCCTGAAAGCCACCTCTCCCACTCTCTCGAGAATCTCAAAAGGTCTGATATACCTAGGGCTCAGCTTTCCCTTCTTTCCAAACCTCATGACACCCTTCATGGGTGATACCCGAAGCAACACTCTCTCCCCGACCATTAATGCAACATCACGAACTTTGCGGTCGGCATAACTCCTCTGCCTGGACTGAGCTGTACAATGTCGATCCTGAATAATCATGACCTTGGCATCCTGTACTAGATCTATACCCAACAACCGAGCCTCCTTCGGCTCGAACCACCCAACTGGCGACCGACACCGTCTACCATATAATGCCCCATAGGGAGCCATCTGAATGCTCGACTGGTAGTTGTTGTTGTAGGCGAATTCTACAAGAGGCAAGAACTGATCCCACGATCCTCCGAAGTATATTACATGCGCAAAGCATATCCTCCAATTTATGAATAGTGCACTCAGACTATTCGTCTGTCTGAGGATGAAATGATGTGCTCAACTCAACCCGCGTGCCCAACTTATGTTGTACTGCTCCCTAGAAGTGCGAGGTGAACTGCGTACCTCGATCAGAAATGATAGACATGGGCACACCGTGAAGACGGATGATCTCGCAGATATAAATCTTTGCCAACCGCTCTGAAGAATAGGTAACTACCACAGGAATGAAATGCGCTGACTTAGTCAGCCTGTCCACAATGAGCCAAACGGTATTGAACTTCTTCTGAGTCCGTGGGAGTCCAACAACGAAGTCTATAGTGATACACTCCACTTCCACTCAGGAATCTCTAACTTCTGAAGTAAACCGCCAGGTCTGTGATGCTCACACTTTACCTATTGACAATTTAGACACCGAGTTACATATGCAACGATGTCTTTCTTCATTCACCTCCACCAATAATGCTACCGCAAATCCTGATACATCTTGGTGCGCGCCCGGATGAATAGAATACCGAGAACTGTGGGCATCCTCAAGAAGCAACTCACGAAGTCTGTCCACATTAGGGACACACACACGACCATGCATCCTCAAGACTCTCTCATCTCTAATAGTAACCTGCTTGGCACCACCGTGCCATACTGTGTCCCTAAGGACCAATAAATCAGGGTCGTCATACTGCCGATCTCTGATACACTCAAACATAGAAGACCGAGCGACTGTGCAAGCTAGAACACGACTGGGCTCTGAAATATCCAACCTCACAAACTAGTTGGCTTAAGTCTGAACATCTGCTACTAGCGGCCTCTTACCGACTGGAATAAACGCAAGTCTGCCCATACTCGCTGCCTTCCTACTCAATACATTGGCCACCACATTGGCCTTTCCAGGATGGTACAAGATGGTGATATCATAGTTTTTCAATAGCTCCAACGACCTCCTCTGCCCCAAATTAAGATCCTTTTGCTTGAACAAATACTGAAGGCTCCGATGATTTGTGAAGACCTCAGATGATACACCGTAAAGATAGGGCCTCCAAATCTTCAGGGCATGAACAATGGCTGCCAACTCTAAGTCATGGACATGGTAATTCTTCTCATGAACCTTCAACTTCCACGATGCATATGCAATCACCCTACCCTCCTGTATCAATACAACACTGAGACCAATACGGGACGCATCACAATATATCGTATAAGATCATGAACTTGTGGGAAACACCAACACCATAATTGTAGTCAAAGCCGTCTTGAGCTTCTGAAAGCTCTCCTCACACTCGTCTGACCATCTGAACGGGGCACCCTTCTGGGTCAACCTAGTCAGCAGGGCTGCTATGGATGAAATAGCCTGCCATGCCTAAGAAACTCCTGATCTCTGTAGCTGGGGTGGGTCTAGCCAGTTCTAAAATGCATCAATCTTCTTAGGATCTACCTAAATGCCTTCTGCTGATACGACGTGCCCCAAGAAAAAGATTGAATCCAACCAAAACTCGCACTTTGAAAATTTAGCATATAACTAGTTATCTCTCAAAGTCTGAAGAACAACTCTAAGATGTTGCTCATGCTCTTCTCGATTGCGGGAGTAGATCAATATATCATCAATAAACACGATCACAAAAGAGTCCAAATAAAAGTTGAACACTCGGTTCATCAAATCCATGAATGTTGTTGGGGCATGTGTCAACCCGAAAGACATCACTAGAAACTCATAATGCCCGTACCGAGTCCGAAAAGCTGTCTTAGGGACATCGGATCCCTAATCCTCAACTGATGGTAACCAGATCTCAAGTCAATCTTCGAAAACACCTTGGCACCCTGAAGCTGATCAAATAAATCATCAATCCTCGGCAATGGAAATTTGTTCTTGATGGTGACTTTGTTCAACTGCAGATAATCTATACACATCCTCATCGATCCATCTTTCTTCTTCACAAACAACATAGGTGCACCTCAGGGCGAGAAACTAGGTCTAATGAAGCCCTTATCAAGCAAATCTTGCAACTGTTCCTTCAATTCTTTCAACTCTGGTGGGGCAATGCGGTATGGAGGAATGGAAATAGGTTGAGTGCTCGGAGCCAAATCAATACAGAAATCAATATCCCTGTCGGGTGATATCCTCGACGGGTCTGCAGGAAACACCTCTAGAAACTCACGAGCAACCGGCACTGAATCCATGGAAGGAACCTCCGTACTAGAATCGCGGACATAAGACAAATAAGCTAGGCACCCCTTCTCAACCATATGCCGAGCCTTCACATAAGAGATAACCTTGCTAATAGAATGGCCAGAAGTCCCTCTCCACTCTAATTGAGGCAACCCCGGCAAGGCTAAGGTCACCGTCTTAGCGTGACAGTCCAATACAGTATGATAAGGTGACAGCCAATCCATACCCAATATAACATCAAAATCCACCATATCGAGAAGTATAAGATCTACACTAGTCTCAAGACTTCCAATGGTGACCACACACGAGCGATAAACACGATCTACAACAATAGCATCCCCCACAGGTGTGGACACATACACAGGAGCACCCAAGGAATCACGAGGCACAACTAAATCTGAAGCAAAATAGGATGACACATAGGAGTAAATAGATCCCGGATCAAATAGAACTGAAGTATCTCTACCGCAAACTGAAATAGTACCTGTAATAACGGCGTCAGATGACTCAGCCTCAGGCCTGGCTGGAAAGGCATAACACCGGGGTTGGGCCCCACCACCCTAAACTACGTCCCCGGATGGCCTCTAGATGGCTGGTCTCTACCTCTAACAAGATGGCCTCTACCTCTGGCTGCCTGACCCCTACCTCTGGCTGGTTGAGCAGGTGGTGAAACAACTGGTGCCGGAACCATGGAACGAGAAGCCTGATGCTGTGAACTGCTTGACGCACGAGGGCAAAATCTAGCAATGTTCCTCAGATCACCACAAATATAACAAGACCTCGGCTGATGTGACTGTTAGCCGTGAAACTGACTCTGTTGACCTGAGTAACCACCCTGAAAACTCTAGAGCAGAGATACACTAATAGGAGTTGATGGTGTATTGTAGGCTAGCTTATCAAAATAAGGCATATGAGAACCACGACCACCTGGAGCACCATGGGATGCCTGGAGTGCCGAATGAAACGGTCTGGGAGGGTGGCCCCTACCAAAAGTACCCCTGCCTCTAGATAAGGCACCGCTGAACCCACCGGAATGACGAGGTCTCTTGTCAGACCCCTGACCTCCCTAAGCAAGGACCACCTCGACTCGCCTGGCGACATTGGCAGCCACCTGAAAAGAAATCTGACTTTCAGTCTCCTTAGCCATCTACAATCTGATAGATTGAGCAAGTCCGTCAATAAAACTCCTCACCCTCTCTCTCTCTCTCTCTCTCTCTCTCTCTCTCTCTCTCTCTCTCTCGGTAGGAAGTAAAATAAGAGCATGACATGCCAAATCCACAAAACGGGTCTCATACTGAGTAACAGTCATACTGCCCTGTTGGAGACGCTCGAACTGACGGCGATGCTCCTCTCTGAATGTGATAGGGAGAAACTTCTCTAGGAAGAGCTGAGAAAACTAGTCCCAAGTAAGAGCAGGCGACCCAGCTGGTCTGGTCAACAAATAATCTCTTCACTATTTCTTGGTGGAACCAGTCATCTGAAATGCAGCAAAATCGACCCCATTGGTCTCCACTATACCCATGTTCCGTAGAACCTCGTGACAGCTGTCAAGATACTCCTAGGGATCCTTTGAAAAAGCACCACTAAAGTGAACTAAAAAGAGCTTGGTGAACTTGTCTAATCTCCATAAAGCCTCAGAAGACATAGCTGACCCATCTTTGGCCTGTGCCGCAACAACCGACTAAACTACTCTGACTAGCTGAGATGCTGGAGCCTGATACTGGGGAGCCATCTACTCCGGAGCAGGAGTAGTGGGAGTTTGTGCTCCTCCTCTAGCCTGAGAGACGGCTGGTGCCATGGGAAATGCACCAGTCTGGGCCACACTCTCCATAAGACCCACCAAACGGACCAAAGCGTCCTGAAGCACTTGGGTGGAAATGAACCCCTTCGGAACCTGAGCTGGTCCGACAGGAACAGTCTGGGTTGGAACCTCCTCGCCCAACTCTACCTGAGGCTCCACTGCTGGTATTGCTGCTCGAGCTCTGGGTTGAGCCCTGCCTCAGCCTCTGGCATGGCCTCGGTTTTGACCTCTGCCCCTCGTAGGAGCTGCCACTGGGGGATCTGACTGCTGCTCAGCTGAGGAAGCGGTATGTGTTCTTGCCATCTGCGAGAGAATAAGAGTAGAAGAGTTCAATCAGTATTGAGAAAACAAAATCGCACGACAGAGAAGAATAGAAGTGAAATTTGTTGCTAAACTTCATAGCCTCTAGAAGATAAGTACAGACGTCTCCGTACCGATCTTCCAGACTCTACTAAGATCGCTCATGAATTGTGAGACCTAGGAAACCTAGTGCTCTGATACCAACTTGTCACGACCTGAAATCTCCACCGTCGGGGCCGTGATGGCGCCTAACATTTCACTTGCTAGGGAAGCCAACGTTAGAGAATCATTAAGCTAATTCTTTTATATTTCAGTAATTAACACCAAATAAACTATACTGCATTAAAATAAGTGCAGAATTATATATAACATCCTCAATATGTATATGCTACAACCCGGATCTCGAGTCATAATTCACGAGCTTCTAAAAATTTTCTACAACCAGAGTCTGAAGAAAATACAACTGTTCTAAATTAAATGAAACAGTAAAGTAGGGGAGATAGAAGGGGACTCCAAAGTCTACAGACGCCAGCAGATCTACCTTGAGTCTTCAATAAGCAAATCCAAGCTACTAAGCCTCACGATCAGCTAGGATCGGTGCCAAAATCTGCACAGAAAGTGCAGAGTACAATATCAGTACAACTGACCCCATGTACTGGTAAGTGTCGAGCCTAACCTCGACGAAGTAATGAAGAGGCTAAGACAAGACACCTACAATCAAACTTGTACAATATAGCAGTGTATATACAAATAACAATAAAGGACTAAACAAGTAATATCGGGAGGGGGCAACATGCTGAGGGGTGATACGAGGTAAAGAGCTACAGCAGAAGGATAACTTGAACAGTAGATACACTATGAGCCAATAAAAACCAATGAACACAACAAAGAAAAAATGCACGGCATCACCCTTCGTGCTTTTACTCTCATCCTAATAATGAAATTAATAGAAATGGCATGGCATCATCCTTCGTGCATCAACTCTCATAACATGGCACGGCATCACCCTTCGTGCATTAACACTCTCAACCTTACATAAAGTCAATAGAAACGGCACGGCATCACCCTTTGTCCATTAACACTCTCCCTCACCAAAACAATGGAGATAACAAGGAGATAGAAACAACAAGATTAAATCTTACTTCAACATTTGGTTCCACAATACCAACCTCAACTTGATTCAGCACTCAATCAATAACAAAGCCTCCGAACCAACAATATCTAGCAAATTACCAACCAAATGATTCAAAATAAGCCTTAAGAATCACCCACGATTGTAAAAGATTCAATTTAGGTCATTATTGAAAAAGTTAACAAAATGTTCGCAAATGCGAACTCTGGATGACCGCAAATGCGACAATATGGTCGCAAATACGAAAGATGCCTTCCCCATACCAACTTCGCAATTGCGAAGGTTATTTCTCAAATGTGAAACCTGTGTGCCCAGCTTCTCTTCGCATTTGCGATGAGATTCTTCGCAAATGCGAAGAGTACCCCTCCCCAACTCACATCGCAATTGCGAGGATTTGTTCGCAATTGCGAACATTGGCCTCCACAGCTACTTTTCGCAAATACGATGAGTATGTCGCAAATGCGAAGCTTGATCTCGCAATTGTGAGATCAGAGGCTTGCAACAAGAACTGAAGCACACCAGAAAATTTTCTAAGTTCAAATCACTCTGTAGCCTATCTGAAACTCACCTGAGCCCTCGGGGCTCTAAATCAAAAGCGCACACTAGTCTAAAAATATCGTATGAACTTGCTCGCGCGATTAAATTGCCAAAATAATACCTAGAACTACGAACTGAATACCAAATCGAATGAAATTTTTAAGAAAACTTTGAAATTCCTATTTTCACAACCGGACGTCCGAATCACGTCAAATCAACTCCGTTTCTCACCAAATTTTATAGATAAGTCATAAATATTATATTGGATATGTACCAGACTTCGGAACTAAAATACGAACTCGATATCAACAAGGGCAAACATCAACCAATTCTTATAAACCATTAAATTTTTCATACTTTTAATTTTCTTCAAAATTTATAACTCGAGTTAGGGACCTCCGAATTTAATTCCGGACATACGCCCAGGTCCCATATTTCAATACGGACCCACTGGGATCGTCAAAATATGGATCTGGACCCATTTTCTAAAAATATTGACCGAAGTCAACTCCAATGAAGTGTTTAGGCAAAAATTCTTATTTTTATCGGTTTTTAACATATAAGCCTTCCGGGCCAATACTCGAGCTGCACACGCAAATTGAGGAAGGCTAAGATGAGGTTTTTGAGACCTTGAAATACATAATTAGGTTCTAAAATATAAGATGACCTATCGGGTCATCACAAGTAGCGTACCTTATAATCTAAATGTCCCTTCTTCTCCAATTTCGTAGTTATATCACCAGTCAACATTGTACCTTTCGGGGAATCCTCAAATCCTTCATCAATGGTGGACCATAATCCAATAGCCTTAAAAAAATTCTTCATCTATTGATATCAAGTTTCAAAATTACTTTTGCCATCAAACACAAAAACGGGACAATTAGGTAATAGAGTTTTTATATTTTTTTGTTGGATCTCACACAGGCTCTGACAGAATCTCACATAAGATCTGATACCAATTTAAAGTATTAAAATACTCCAAGAATAATTTAGGCACAAGCAACAAATTCAACAAAGGCTATATAGAAGAAATTTATCAAACTAGGGAGAGAACGTGACAGGAGGCTTTTTCACAATTCATAAACTCATGAATCTCTCTTCGTCATAGCTACCTCTCCATGAAATTGATTGCATCTTCAACATGTATAATCATGTTTCTTGTGAAACACCAACCTTTTTTTAATGATTGTCTCTTGCAATCAAATCTTCTTTTTAAAAATCATATTGAGTTTTGGAGAGGTAGCTATGATGTAGAGAGATTTATGAGTTTATGAATTGTGAAAAAGCCTTTTGCCACGTTCTCTCCCTAGTTTGATAAATTTCTTCTATATAGCCTTTGTTGAATTTGTTGCTTGTGCCTAAATTATTTTTCAAGTTATTTCAATCCTTCACCTTCCAAAAGTTTGGCCAAACACCTCAATATTTAGAAAAAAATATTTTTGGCCAAAACAAAAAAGAAACTTTTGGCCCAAAATAAGCTTCGCCAAACGGGCGATTAGTTGCATAAATGTCAGAGCTCCTAACTTTCAGATTTGTTTTTCATATCTATGGGTTTAGATGGAAAGAAACAGAAATGGAGTAACTTAACTTGAAAAACTATTAATGCTAAAATATGCTAAAATAACACATACAATTATAAGTTGCTGGCAAACATATACAAACAACAAAGAGAATATTCGTTTCACATTCATGGGATTAATTCCAACATTACTTATTATACAAGGACAAGTTGATGTTCCAAATGGACTCTTCCAACATCCTAGTTCTTGATCATATATTGATGTATGGAAAATCAAGTGGGCAAGTGCACAAATAGTCATTTTCAAGGATGCTACTTAGAGATTAGCCAATACTTATTTTGTCCTAAAATTTTAAACTAAAAATCTTAACTTCAGAATATTTTTGTCCCAAAAAACTAAAATTCATGACGCATTGGTTAATTCCTAAATAGCAGTCCTTTAGAATGACTGTCATTTCTTCAAAATCAAGTTCCAAAATTTGTGGGCTTGAAAACTACAAAGAGCAGCCCGGCCCACCTTGGAGTTATTTAACGTCTTACTCGGTTGTTCTCTTTTTTTCTTCTTCTTTTTTTTCTCTTCCTATTTAGGAGTTAAAAACTTAAAACGCATGTTTAAGAAAAAAAAACTAGTTCTGAGTAGTTTTTCCGTTTTTTGTAAATTCGAAAAACATTCTTTAGTATTTGGTTAAAAGAACTTTGCATATGTGAGCTTACTCATATTATCGGTTCTAAACCCGAATAAAAAATGAGAATTGTAATAATTAATATAAAACAAGCAAATTTATGACGATTTCTTACGGTACAGACTCCGTCAATAAAGGTTTAATAATTTATATAGACGGTCTCAATTGGTTTGCTTAAAAAGCAGACAAGTGAAGTAATCCCGTATATATTGCACACTAACTCCCGTACCATATGGTGATGAGAAAATATTATTTATTATAGCTAATAAAATAATCACACTAGACAAACATAATATATTATTTTCTCATACCATCTAATCTTTAAAAAAACAAACCGCATTTTTCTTAAACAAATTGATTAAGATTACAGTGAATCTGGTCTTGCAAATGTCTTAATTCAACCACCCCATTGGACCAGATCACTTATCCCTGTTTTTTCCCCCAATTAATTGTTTTTCCTATCAACATTTTGTTCTATATACTTTATTTTATTCCATCATCTTCACGATTCTTATATTAATACTTGGTAATATTAAATTGAGCTTAATGATGAGTATTATAAGTAACTATTTGCATTAAACAAATGCATAACCGTGTGGTTCAATGCCTGTTTTGACTCATTAATTTCCATCAATTTTGTAATGGAGAAATTTTCGCGGGACAGTGATGCACAACTCGAAACTTGGTAGATAATAATGGATTCATCCCGCCTTCAATCCTTTTCCATGAATTTTTATTTGCGGTAATGTTCGAAAATCTATATATAAATGATGGTTTATCAAAAATACGCAAAAAAAGCACTTCGGATTGTTGATTAATAGTCAATTCTTCCGTGTTTCAGCAGTAACATATTCTTCCATGGAGCTAAGGTCCAAAATACGGAAGAAACAAGCGTTTCCACGATTCTACTACTCAACCAATTTTGTTGCCCGTATAACTCACCCATCATGTGTGACACTCTTATCACTAAACCAAAGCCGTGTAGTTAATCTCGTTTATTTTCGATTGCCTGAGAATTAAAACAACTTTTAGCAAATTATTAAATGCATAAAATACCGTCCAAGCTCTTTTGTGTTTTTCTTTTTTTAATTAATTAGTGTGTTAATTAGATGATGCTGAACTGGTACTATTTTCTTCTTTCTCCTTTCTCATTAATTAATCCTTTTTTTCCTTCCCTTTCAACCCCCTTTCCTATCTTTCCCAACAGAGTCACGCTCCAAAAAGGAACAATTACGCACACACGCATTTATATGAGGTTTTTACTCTTTATTTAGTACTATTTTTATGTAAAACTAGTAAATTTGTTCGCGTTTCGCGCAATTATAAAAATTAAAAACTAAAATATGGCTAAATAAGTAACGGCATATAAAAGAAAATTAATTTTTACTAATTAAAAATTTTGTCGTGATTCTACTATGAATATTACAATGGATAAACGACATGTTAAAATTGATAAAAGTACATTTACGTTAAAAGTCTTTTACACGAACAAAAATTAAAATTCCATTTGTACTCACTTGAAAATGAAAGCTGTAACTTCAGATATAATACCTCAATTTCCATTTAAATGAAGTGAATCCTCCATGTTATTATAGAACTATTTAAGAAATGAAAGTATACTTTGTAACAATTTAAAACTAAGAATAATAAATTTCGTTTTTGTCTTCTTAAAACAAAATAGGATAATGGAATTAAAAGAGAGAGGGTCATAAGAAAAAGTTTTACATATAAAGAGTATCCCAAACTAAACAGATTTATCCGTTGTTTACTATCATATCAAGCATTTGGTGTCTATGTTGCTATTGGTGGCGCTTCTTTCGCTTTGGCTAATATAATGTCACTATTCTCAGCCTCTATCACAAGTTTTGTATCCTCATATCCAATCACAAAATTAACTTGGCAAAAATAAGTTCATGTGGAGCATTGTGGTGCCCAATAAATGTTATTACAGGCCAAAGATTTATCCCTTAGCTTTTAAATTAGATTCAGTTGCAATATACTAATGTTTTACTCAAAAGGGATTATAGTAGTATGATATGAAAGAACCAATTTCATGTTGAGCATAGCGTCAATGCTTTGGTTATTGTACCATTCATCAGATGCAACTTTATCAGATACTTTGGTTACACTAATTCCAACTAAACATGACATTGGCTGATACCAAAATGAATATTCAAGAACATATAAGAAAATTCGATATTCATATTGATAAATAATATACTCCTAATGTGAATACAATGCAAAGTTTATTCCACGAAATTCAATACCTTTTGACGCCGTCAAAATTCCATCAAGATGCACACAAAAATGAAAATAATGAAGAAATCAAAAGGAATTAGAATGGACAGAAAACATACTAATGAAAATGAAGAGGCGTAAGACACACCAAAAACTGAAAGACAACACATTAAATATAAAATAAAGCCAGATGAAACAACCAAAATGTTTAGTTACCTCTTTCAATCTAAAATTTTGACAGTTATTGTACCTCGAAAGATCAAGTAATGTTAAATTTACCACTGAAATTCAAAATAAGACGATGATGAAGTCTATTAAGACACCATGTTTATCATTCTATACTTCTTCAACAAATAAGAAATGGAAGGAGAAGCGGGACGTATTTGGTGCTAACAAAATATTGCAACTTAGGCATAACAAAATTATGCATATCTAACATTCAAAGAAAACAAACTAATAGCCAAAAGCACCAAAGAAAACATATATAACGATGGTATTAAAGCTTACACAAAAAACCGTTCTCCTTATTATTTTAGACTTGTAATATGATTTCAACAACTTTCTAACTCAAGAAAAATACATTAATAATAATTCATTGTTGCAATTAGCATATTGGCATAAAAAATACATTAATAATAAAACACCATTAGAGAACGTACACACATGAATGCCTAAAATCTTTATGTGGCTATGACCCAATAAACTCCAAATACCTTTGAGCCAAATTCAGAAACCTCTTATTTTTGGAAGAACAAAGGCGTGATTTTTATTCCCCACTGAAAGCTAAAGCCAAAGCTTAATTAGGTAGTGTCTTCCTGTTGATTGGAATATGTTTATTTCTTGTGTGTTTCGAATGTTTTCGACTTTCATCATAACTGCCATATCAGTTTTATGGTGTTGATGAATATTTTACCTGTATTTAAAGTTGTGTACCAATTAATGCAGTTTAATAACATTAACTATAGGGAAGAAGAAAGATAATCAGAATTTGTGGAGACTTTAACACTTTTTTAAAGTAAACCTTTGAATAGGAAAAGACAGTTCAACCACGAGCCACTATAATTTAAATTCAATAGTTGCCCTAGTTTCAGACCGGTGAATCAAAAAAGAAGATCTCAGTCCGAGTTAAAGCACGCATTCATGAAGGACGGGGTAAGTAAACTTCTCAAAATAGGGTCGATTCAGGAAGTAAAATATCCCGAATGGTTAGCTAATGTAGTTGTAGTCCCTAAAAAAGGGAACAAACTCAGAATGTGTGTAGACTATAAAGATCTAAACAAAGCATGCCCCAAAGATTCTTTTCCACTGCCTAACATCGATCGGATGATCGATGCCACAGCCGGCCACGAGATCCTTACTTTTCTTGATGCCTATTCCGGGTACAATCAAATTCAAATGAACCCGGGGGGACCAAGAAAACACTTCGTTTATCACCAAGTATGGAACATATTATTACAATGTAATGCCCTTCGGGCTAAAAAACGCAGGAGCTACTTATCAACGCCTAGTGAATAAAATGTTCGAAAAACAAATAGGTGAGTCGATGGAAGTTTATATTGATGACATGCTAGTCAAGTCCCTGCGCGCAGAGAACAGTTTAACTCATTTGCAAGAGACGTTCGAGATTTTAAGGAAATACAACATGAAGCTCAACCCCGAGAAATGTGCTTACGGGGTTGGCTCCGGCAAATTTTTTGGCTTCATGGTATCAAATCGGGGAATCGAGATCAACCCCGATAAAATCAAGGCCATAGAAGACACCACCATCGTGGATAGTGTGAAAGAAGTGCAAAAGCTAATCGGACGGATAGCTGCCCTAGGCCGATTTATTTCGAGGTCATCGGATCGAAGCCACAGATTCTTCTCTCTACTCAAAAAGAAGAACGATTTCGCTTGGACCACGGAATGCCAACAAGCTTTAGAACAACTGAAGCAATACCTGTCGAGCCTGCCACTGCTTCATACTCCGAAGGCAGATGAAAGACTTTACTTATACTTGGCCGTATCAGAAATTAAGACCATACTTTCAATGTCACCCCATATGCGTGTTGACGACTTACCCACTACGTAATATTTTACACAAGCCCGAATTATCGGGCCGATTGGCCAAATGGGCCGTCGAGCTCAGTGGGCACGATATCAAATATCAACCCCGTACGGCCATCAAGTCTCAAATTTTAGCAGACTTCGTGGCCGATTTCACGCCAGCCCTCGTACCCGAAGTTAAAAAAGAACTCTTGTTAAAATAGGGTACATCATTGGGGGTTTGGACCCTCTTCACAGATGGTGCTTCGAATGTGAAGGGGTCCAGGCTTGGCATCATGTTGAAACCCCCCACGGGTGGCATCATTAGGTAGTCTATCAAAACTTCTAGGTTGACTAACAATGAGGTCGAGTACGAGGCCATGATTACAGGTCTCGAGCTGGCCAAAAGCCTGGGAGTAGAAATGATTGAAGCTAAATGTGACTCTTTACTGGTAGTAAACTAAGTAAACAAAACCTTCGAGGTTCAAAAAGGCAGAATACAGCGGTATTTGGACAAATTACAGGTAATTTGGCACCGTTTTAAGGAATGGACTTTGCAACATGTGCCTCGAGAACAAAACGGCGAGGCCGATGCACACGCAAATTTGGGGTCATCGGTCGAGGAAGATGAGATCTATTCGGGGACTGTCGTTCAACTTTCGAGGTCCGTAATCGAGGAGGGGCATGCTGAGATAATCTCCACAAGCTTAACCTGGGATTGCAGGAATAAGTATATTGAATATTTGGGAAACGGAAAACTCCCATCGAACCCTAAAGAGTCAAGGGCCCTACGAACCAAAGTTGCTCGATTCACGTTGGTTGAAGATGGAACATTGTACAGAAGGACATTCGATAGACCAATGGCAGTATGCTTGGGACTAGGAGACACCGATTATGTTTTACGAGAGGTCCATGAAGGCACTTGTGGGAACCACTCCGACGCCGAATCACTGATTCATAAAATCATCAAAATAGGATATTACTGGGATAGCATGGCAACAGACACTAAGGAGTTTTTTCGAAGATGTGATAAATGTCAAAGGTTTGCACTGATGATCCATCAACCCAGGGAGCAACTTCATTCAATCCTATCCCCATGGCCATTCATGAAATGGGGGAAGGATATCGTCGGCCCCCTATCATCGGCCCCAGGTAAGGCTAAATTTATTTTATTTATGACTGACTATTTCTCTAAATGGGATGAAGCACAGGCGTTCGAGAAAGTAAGAGAAAAAGAGATTATAGATTTCATCTGGGATCACATCGTGTGTCGATTCGGGATACCCGCAGAAATAACATGTGATAATGATAAGCAATTTATAGGCAGTAAAGTAACAAAATTTCTCGAAGATCATAAAATAAAAAGGATATTATCGACACCGTATCATCCCAACGGGAACGGACAAGCCGAATCAATAAACAAGACTATCATCCAAAACTTGAAGAAAAGGTTGAACGAAGCGAAAGGGAAATGGAGAGAAATTCTACCCAAAGTCCTATGGGCATATCGAACAACATCAAAGTCCAGTACATGAGCACCTCCATTTTCCTTAGTGTATGGCTCTGAAGCCTTAGTTCCAGTCGGAGAACCCAGCGCAAGGTTTTGACATGCATCGCTGGAATCAAACCATGAGGCAATGAACACTAGCCTCGAATTATTAGATGAAAAACGAGAAGCGGCACTCATTTGAATGGCTGCACAAAAATAACGAATCAAAAGGTACTACAATAGAAGAACCAACCTCTGCCACTTCAGGATCAAGAACTTAGTCCTAAGGAAGGTCACCATTAATAGTCGAGATCCTAATGAAGGGACGCTCGGCCCAAATTGAGAAGGACCCTATCAGGTCCTCGATATAGTCGGAAAGGGATCTTATAAACTCGGAACGGTGGATGGAAAACCATTATCGAGCAACTAGAACATATCACTCCTCAAATGATATTATTGGTAAGGTATGATTCTCTTTTTTCTTTCGCCCATATATAGATATTCGAAACTAACCCATCGCAGGAGTTCGATCAAAGACGTCGAGACCTCAGGTTTTAAAGAACGCATTACACTCTTTTTCCCCTTAGATCGGCTTTTATCCCAAATGGGTTTTCTCGGTGAGATTTTTAACGAGGCAACAACCATGTGCTACCTGAGGGAAATTCAACAGTATCCGAGGCTTCTTCATAATCAACCTCGAATATTGAGGGGGGGGGGGGTTAGCCCACAAATATATTAAGTTCTGATGCAAGAAAGATATTTCGTAACAACATGGTCCCAATAGGAAAAGTTGTAAGAACCAAATGGTCAAAACAAACCATGCACATGTAGTTGGCCCAAGCCCTGACACAAAACAGGAACACGTGTATAATGACTTGCAAAGAAAAGTTCTCTTCTATACCGATATCTTATATCCAAGAAAAACTCCTCTATTTCGAGATTTATTATGCAAACAAGATTGAGTTCGAATCATTCATTCGACCATTAGGCCTACGGGCTACATTACTTCGAGTTCAAATCACTCACTCGACCATTACGCCTACGGGTTATATTACTTAGAGTTCGAATTACTCACTCGACCATTACACCTATGGGCTACATTACTTTGAGTTCGAATCGATCACTCGACCATTACGCCTACGGGTTACATTACTTCGAGTTTGAATCATTCACTCGACCATTACGCCTACGGGCTACATTACTTCGAGTTCGAATCACTCACTTGACCATTACACCTACGGGCTACATTACTTCGAGTTTGAATTGCTCACTCGACCATTATGCCTACGGGCTACATTATTTTGAGTTCGAATCATTCACTCGACCATTATGCCTACGGGATACATTACTTCGAGTTCGAATCATTCACTCGACCATTACACCTACGGGCTATATTACTTCGAGCTCGAATCACTCACTCGACCATTATGCCTACGAGCTACATTACTTCGAGTTCTAATCACTCACTCGACCATTACGCCTACGGGTTACATTACTTCGAGTTCGAATCACTCACTCGACCATTACGCCTACGGGCTACATTACTTCGAGTTTGAATTGCTCACTCGACCATTACGCCTACGGGCTATATTACTTCGAGTTCGAATCATTCATTCGACCATTACGCCTATGGTTACTTCGAGTTCGAATCACTCACTCAACCATTACGCCATTACTTCGAGTTTGAATCGCTCACTCGACCATTACGCCTACGGGCTACATTATTTTGAGTTTGAATCATTCACTCGGCCATTATGCCTATGGGCTACATTACATCGAGTTCGAATCACTCACTCGACCATTACACCTACGGGCTACATTACTTCAAGTTCGAATCATTCACTCGACCATTACACCTACGGACTACATTACTTCGAGTTCGAATCACCCACTCAAACATTACGCCTACGAGCTACATTACTTCGAGTTCGAATCACTCACTCGACCATTATGCCTACAGGCTATATTACTTCAAGTTCGAATCATTAACTCGACCATTACGCCTACGGGCTACTTTTATTTCGAGTTCGATCAAGCACTCACTCGACCATTACGCCTACGGGCTACTTTTATTTTGAGTTTGAATCATTCACTCGACTACTAAGCCTAAGGGCTACATCACTTCAAGTTTGAGTAAGCGCTTGCTTGGTTATAAAGGCTACGAAGTCCAAATTTGATCAAGTTGCCTAAATCCTTGTGAAAATATTCATAAGGTGTGAATAAAATATTCACAAGACAGGAAACAGAATTGAAGCAAGTCGGCAAAAAGGGATATTTTTATATACAAGATTGTTTACAAAATTGATTACAACATAAAAAATGAGGACTAAGCTTCTTGGTTATCCCCGGGAGCGGTTTCTTCTCTATCGGGCTCCCACCCATTCTCGGACCTGCTCTTACTCCCATCATCATCATCATCGTCATCGAAAACCAAGGCTTCAGCATCGGCTTTGAGTTCTTTGGCTCTTTCAATCTCTTCAGCGAGGTCAAAACCTCGAGCTTGGATCTCCTCGAGGGTCTCCCTTTGGGATCGACACTTAGCAAGTTCAGCGACCCAATGTGCTCGAGTATCGGCGGTCTCGGCTGCCTCTCTTGCTTGGACATGGGCAACTTCAGCATCGTCCCGATAGACAGCCACGAGTGCATCCGCATCGGCCTTTGCCTTTTCGGCATCAGATTCGGCCTTTGCAAGTTTAGAGGCCAACCGAGCCTTTCTCCTTCATTTTTTGAAGTTGGTTTTCGGCCGATGACAATTGGGCTCGAGCAGTTTCTTTCTCTGCAGCAAAGCGGTCCATTCCTTCTTTCCACTTCAAAGACTCCACTTTTATCACAACGACTTCTTCACGGAGTTTTTCGATCATCTCAATTTTCTGCTGCAGCTATGAGATCGAAAAATTAGCCATCGTTCCGGTATCGAGCCTATAGGCTTTTAAAAGTATTATTACCTGCTCGGACAGATCGATCTGATCTTGGTGAGCATTGGCCAACTCAGCTTAGAGGTCTTTTATTTCTTCCCCCCTTTGGCCTAAGAAGAGTTTTAGGGAGTTCCTCTCCTTCATAACCCGTTGAAGCTCGGACTCGTATCGACGAAGCTCGGTTCGGGACCGAGAACATAATTCTCGATGAACTGTCACGGCCTGCAAAGAAAGAAGAAACGAAGTTAGAAAAGAAAAGCAAACTTAAAGGTAACGCCATATAATTTAAGGCTTACCTAATTCAAAGCCTGCTGCACTCCGTAAAAAAGATCGGATGCGTCACTTGTACCGGTAGTGTCCTCGACACCAATAAACAGGTCACAAAAAGGATCCTCTCCATTCGAGGTCCCTCAAAGCTTGGGCCTCCTGAATCGCCCCTGCGGAAAAAGCAGGGAAGGTAGGCGAGTCTTCGATTGCTACTGCCCCAAGTGAATCACCTGGGGAATTCTCCTCGGTTCGAAAAGATTCGAGAAGAGTCCCTTCATACATATCCCCAATCGGTTAGCTTTGATGGGAAGGGTCTTCGATCTCCAACAACTCGAGGACACTGCCCGAATCTTTCTCCGATATACCCTCAGTTCGAGGTGGAGCATTATGAACCACCATCGATCCAGTTTCCTGTGGAACGTTGGTGGTCTTCTTCGTTCGGGCCGCCAGTGCAGACCCATCGTTCTCTTCTTCTTCTTCATCCCTCAGACGCAGAACCGATTCTACAGTCAAAGGAACGATATTCTTGTTCGTCTTACGAGCCGTCCTTTTCTTCGGTTTTTGATATTCAAGGACAGGGGCTCTTTTCCTCTTATTATCTTTCACCGGCTTTGGGACAGAGGTTGAAGCCTCTTCCTCGATGGATGAGGGCCTCAAAACCGCATCTTTGCTCACACCTACACACAGAAAATTTTATTAAAGTCTGTGAAAAGCATTTTATTCAAATTATCAAAAGGTACGAGTAAGGTGCTTACCGTGATTTTTGGCCTCCCATCGGCCCTTCGACAAGTTGCGCCATGAGCGCTCGGCGTAGGAGAAGGTCAAAACCAGGTCACGTACCCAGTTCTTGAGATCGGAAACTGCGCCGGGCATCCAGGGAACCACTGCATCACAAAAGAAGAATATTGGTGAAGAAAATTAAAGGATAAAATAGTAGTAGATAACAGCAGAATTACACGTACGCTTCATGTTCCACTCCTCGGGAAAAGGGCATCTTTTTGATCGGAATCAGGTTTGAAGTCCTTACTCGAACGAATATGCCCATCCAGCCTCGATCATTATCCTCATCTATACTTGAGAACAGAGCCTTGGTAGCTCGACGTTGGAGTTTTATTAACCCTCCTCGAAAAAGGCGAGGACGGTATAATCAGACAAGGTGATCGAGGGTGAAAGACATCCCCTCGATTTTACTCACAAAATATCGGATCAAAATAACGATCCGCCAAAAGGAAGGATGTATCTGGCCAAGTGTTATTAGGTATTTACGAGAAAAATCTATGATAACGGGGTTGAGGGGGCCTAACGTGAAAGGGTAAGTATACACGTTCAAAAACCCTCTCACGTGAGTAGTAATATCCTCTTCGGGAGACGGCACTACCACTTCTTTATTTTCCCAGTTATAATCTTTTTTTATCCGCTCGATATGCTCCCGGGTTATCGAACAATTATATCTAGATACGGGCTCACATCGGCCAGGAACCGGCGAACCTTTATCGAGTTTGAAATTGAAGGTAAGAACACACGCCATCGGAACGCACTCCTCAGGCAGTGGATCCACCGGTATTTTGTCTGCGGCGGATCAGGAAGAAGAAGCTTTTTCTTTTTAGGGGACAATTTTTGATGTCTTCACCATTTTAGATTTAAAGAAGGTAACAAAGATTTGGTGCTTTAGAAGAAGAATCTTGCAAAGAAGAATCACAGATTTGCGAATAAACTCAGAGAGAACGAAAAAGAACTTGGGAAATTTGGAAGATTGAAGATGTAAAAGTGGTAAATGATAAAAGGAAGGGCTATTTATATATTAAAGCAATGGCGGTTCAGTGTCAGTGGTGGCCGACCACCGTCTGACATGCACTAAATGCCTTGAAAGACTAAATCGACGATACATCTATCACATGCGTCATGGTCGAACCCAATGTAAACGTCAGCTTATAATCCAATCGAGCCATTGAAACATCATATCGTTTCTCACCACATTCTTCTCGAGAAACGAGGGGACTATCTGTATACGATTGAAATAGAATTCGGCCTTCGTATGATCAATCGAGGTCAAAACGTAATAGATCGGAGTAAGACTTCGAAATGGGTTCCGAAGATGGTACAAACAACCTTCGAGCCCGAGGGACCGAGCTCGATATTATTATCAAGTTCGAATCCAAATCAAACTATGATGCAAAGTAAAGTTATCGAGCTTATGATTCAGAGACCGACCAATACTGACCCCGAATCAATGCAAGGATCCGAGTCAAAATCGAGCTCAAGTCAAGATCGAGAGCTCGAGTCGAAGACCGAAAACTCGAGTCAGTATCGAGCTCACAGACAAGAGCCGTTGCAATCCCACTAGAGGAGAGAATCCTGGCAGGAATTATGGAAAAGTTAATTTATCATGGGTCTCTCACTAAGTATTTTTAATTATATCTAAAGTAAGATATCTCTACTATAAAGGGAATGGTTATTATTTCTGTAAAGGGCAAGTTTTTGTTTACATTGTAATTCAAGCACCATATTCTCCTACACATAAGAGTTGTTCTTCTAAGCTTCATAGATTGGTTCAATATGTTCAGTCCTAAAAATTATTTTCTTTACAACCGTGTTTACTTTGTACTCTTTTCAATCTATATTTGATATTTCTATTTATCCCTACGATTTGTATTAAGTTATACCACATATCCTTAGAATTACGTACAAATTTAACTCTATCCGTTTTTCGGGTAAACAGATATAAAATCACCTTTTTAGAGAACAATACTCTTAATATGGAATTTTTTAACACCAATTCAAATTTAATTAGGTCCCAATCGAAATCGAATAGGAAACAAAAAAATAGAGACATTGTGTCTTTCTTTGGTGCCCTATGTGCAAAGTCCAAAAGATGAAAGCTATTAAAGGTATCCAAATGTCAAAAACAAAATTCTGAGGACTTGAAAGACGCATTTTTTGGAATAAACCAAGGTTGACTGCTGCTGGTTATTTCTACTTGTGTTCTAAAGATTCAAACAAATTAAAGCAATTTCCAAAAGGTTCACTTAAGTGAGACACGTATTTATCATTTCTACGTTCATTCATGCAACATATCCCTTTAGGCTCCACTAGAGGCCTCCGTCCATGTGACTTATAGGATACGAGTTCGAGCCGTAAAAGTAGTCATTAATATTTGCATTGGGATAAACTGCTTACATCATACTCCTTGAGATGTGATTCTTTTCTAGACCCTGCATGTATACGAACTGCCCTTAAAACAATCTTTTTATTTTAAATTGTAGGTTTCGGATTTTAATCTTTAAAATAAATTTTTTGACATAAAGGGTATTCTTTATTTAATAGGTCCTACATGCTATGATTCATATTAATCGAAATAGTAAGTATCTTGTAACGACTCGATCGGTCATTTTGAGCTCTAGCGCGTTGTTCGGCGGTTTGAGGCCTTGGACAGCTTCACTTCAAGTATTATGATTTATACGTGTGGTCGGAATTAAATTTCGAAAAGTTCGGAGTTGATTTGAAAAGCAAATTCTAATTTCAGAAGCTTTAAGTTGGAAGAATTGACTAAGGTTTGACTTTTGAGTAAACGGCCTCGGAATCGGTATTTTAAATTTTTAATATGGTCATATGATGATTTCGGACTTGGGCGTATGTTCGGGTTGAGTATCGGACCACCCGAGAGCATTTCGGCGCTTATTATGGAAAGCTAACATTTTGAAAGTTTAAGAATTTCTTAAGTTTGATTTGAAGTGGACTTTGGTGTTATCGATGTCCGTTTGAGGTTTCGAACCTTTGAATAGGTTCGTATCGTAATTTGTGACTTGTACGTAAAATTTGGCGTCATTCCGGAATGTTTTGGTAAGATTCGGACGCGTTCGTCGAAGTTTGGAATGTTTAAAAGTTTAAAGAAAGGTTTCGATCGTCAATTCATAATTTTGATATTTTTTAGCATGGTTTGAGGCTACGACTAAGTCCGCATCATGTTTTGGGATGTAGTGGTATGATTAGATGGGGTCCCGGGAGGCTCGGGTGCGAATCGGATTGGAAACGAATTGAGTTTGGACTTGGAAGGATGGTTGAGGCAGCTAAGATCTTGTGAAATCGCACCTGCGTAGAAAGGGTCGTAGGTGCGAGTTTGCAGAAGCGGCCAAAAGGTTCGCAGAAGTGGAAAGGAGTGAGGTTGGTTAGATCCGCAGGTACGAGGAATTTACCGCACCTGCGAGCTCGCAAGTGCGGGAAGTGGAGCGCAAAAGCGGAATGGGGCTTAGGATTAAGACGAGCAGAAGCAGAGAAAAATCCGCGAAAGCGGACTAGTAGAAGCGGAACCTTGTCTGCAAAAGCGAAGCGCTGGAGGCAGTGGGGTGTTCGCAGATGCGATGGTTGGACCACACGTGCGGGACCATAAATGCAGTCAAGTGGCAGATGTTATATTATTTACATTTCTGACAGATGTTGTATTATTATTTTACTCCTCAATAAATGCTCATGCAGTTGTGACACCGGATTTTGGGGTATACTAGTTGATGCTTACAGTTTTGTATATGATCATCGCCTTTCATTTCTCTCATAAACTATAACTTTATACATTTCCGTGGATTTAAAAGTGTAAATTTCCTTTTCTTATAAAAATTGTGATTTCGAAAGTATTAAATTAAGTAATTAAATTGTTAAATCACAGTTGGATTGCCTGATGACGACGTTAGGCGCCATCACGACCTATAATAGATTTTGGGTTGTGACAGCTTGGTATCAGAGCGTTAGGTTAACTTAGGTCTCACGATTGCTATGATGTTCATGCGTTGTTATTACACGGTATTTGTGTAATGGTAGGGTGTTTGTTTATCTACTGAGGCAGTGAATGACTTGAAAGAAGGATTTCTCAGTGTATGATTTAGAAGTTTAACATTTAATTCCAGCAGAGGAAAGGCAATCGGGTTATGGATGTTCAGACTTTAGTTGATGGAGTAAAGAGACTTGATATTTTTTAGCAAGGTGGAATTATCATTTTGATGCGGTGTCGTCGTCCTTGTTTGAACGCATTAAGGTTCGTCGGTGTTATGTTTTTTTTTATTTGCCTTCGGGGCACAGTGTGGTGAAATAGTGTCTAAGAAACGGTTGTCAGAGATGGCGGTGTGTAGCAGTTTCAGAATCGAATAGGTGTTTCTAATGTTGATGGCTCGGGAAATATGATCTTCGAGGAGGCTTAGAGTTGGTAGCAATTTTTTAGTTCAGGTGCTACAGAGAAGGATTTTGATTTGAGGCAACATTTGGGCAGCGAAGGATGAGGAAGGACATGGCGGGAGGCATCTCACGGTGGTCAAATTACTAGCATGTCAAGTATGAAGAGCGGAGGTCGATAAGTTGATTAAAGGAGGTAGTTTAACCGAAGTGGGAGTGATAGAGTAGCATATGGATTCTGTGGTAGGAAGCCACTTGCCTTGAAGAAAGTTTAGAGCAATTTAGGAATCATGGTGGATAATGACTAAGCATATGCATTTCATTTGGGATGGGGGCTACTGGACGAAGGAAGCTTGATTATGGCAGAGGGGAGTTTGCTGGAAATGAAGAGGTGTGAAATGTGACTTCGAGTTTGGAATGTATTGTTGGACTTTTAGTTGATGTCAATGAGGAATGAACAGACTTGTACGGTTGGTGGGAAAGCATGGGCTCAGGAGGGTTTACTGATTTCGTGGTAGTTGTACCCAGTGTAGCGTCGTTGGAAGATGTCGGTAAGGAATTCCACAGGTGGGTGATCTTCTGTGTGAAGATTAACGGTTGTGTGATTTTGATGAAGTTTCTGCAAAGAGTTCTACTTACTACCCGACAGAAGGTCGAATATGCGATTGTGGTGGATAATTCGGAATGTTCACGAGACATTTAACAAAAGATTTTGAGAAATTTGGCGGGTTAAAGATGCGAGATCGTGGTAATTGAGAAGAAGGAATCCTCGTGGGTTCTAGGTTTATGTAATGATAGTTTAAAGCTAAGTGGGGGAGCCCCACCGTCTACGATTGGATCACGTGGTTGTCTGCTTGTGAGGTTCTTGATTATTTGTGTATTGGTGGGTTATTATGACTAAGGGAAGAAAACATCAGGGATAATTCGAGCAAAACAATTGATAAATGTGTGCTATATTCTGCCTTATTGATTTATGTGCTCGTTTTGGAAAGACTCATAGTTTATGATTCTTATGGACAAGGAAAAGAATCCAGTCGGTTGCTTCTTTGAGAGGGTGTTCATATGCTCGCAGAGCATTAGAGTTTGGTTATATTCGGGATCAGGTCAGAGTGGGTGACTCTCAACAACACTCTCAGTGGGTTCAAGAATTATAGTGCAATGCCTAAAGATTTCGGGTTCGTTGTATGGGTAAGGATCGAGCTATTGTAGTGGATTATGAAAGGGGCTCGGAGTGTTCCATGGTATCATCGAGTCTGCGGTGCATTATTAGAAGGAAAGGGAGAAAACGTTTCGGATTCCCGGAAGGACTTGCAGAATGGGTATAACAGTTGGAGATGCTATTGTGCGCTTGAGAAGGATATGGGATGGTTCATGGGTATTGAGACAATGTGGACTCGCGATTCGGGTCACTCGGGATGAGTGCGGATCGAGTTTGTTATATTTTGAATAGAGTTATTATTATTTCTAAGGCAAGTCCAGAGTAAATTGAAAGAAGTTGGGTCGGTTAGTAATGGTTGAATCAACATGATTGTGGTAATGATCAATTCCTTCGGTGTGTGAAGTTATACATGTGGTTTGTGGTTGTACGTACGGGCTTGACAGCCACCATAACTTGATTGATTTGGGATGTCCTTGTTGTTTAAATGGATTCCGAAAGAGTCATGGCGGTTTAGATCATGACTTGATATTTGTATTTTCTGTGGTTTGGGAATTCAGTTGCGTGTTGCATTGGTTCTTCTGAAATGAGCTAAGTGAAAGGTTTCTAGCCAATGAAATATTTATTCTACTAGTAGTTCACAGGTTATGATGAATTCTTGTATTCTCGCGTAGCGGCATGATAGGTGCAGTGAGCGGCATGGGAATTTAATTTGAAAGTTGAGGATCAAGGTTGCGGTTTGGTGTTGACAAGAATGTCACGAGCTCGGGTGATCCGTGAAGAATTTAGATGTTCAGAGTAAGCTGACATTATCCTAGTGTCGCCTGGGAATGGTGTTCTGTGGAAGGAGCATTGTGTATTAATTTGCGGGTTCTTGAATTGCTTTACAGATTAGTCTGGTTGGTGGTATGGATGTGCAGACTTTGTCACCTGGGGCGGAGTGTTGTGGGAGCGTATCCCACTGGTAAATTTGTATAAGTGTGACTGTTAGTCACGTGATGGTTATAATTGGAACCAAGTATGGAGATTCTGAACTGGCGTTAATGTGAGAGTTTATACCGGGGAGGCGTTCTATTCCTTGGGCTGTGGATTGTGTGAGTTTGTTCTGGATTTGACGGTCGTTCTTATGTGCCATGAATAGGGCCATTGTGGACCCTAGAAAGGTTATTATCCCAATATGGTATGATCAGAATCGGCTTGAGGTCCGTTGGTGGGTCTAATGTGAATGTGTGCTCTACATCAGGTCAGGTGTGTTTATTCGGAATTAGCATTGCTTATGGGGAAGACTTCAGGCATTGGATGTTATTCCCATCGTCAGTTGTTCCATGTAAAACTCTATTATTCCATGTGGATTGTGAGACGACTTGATTATTCGCACATGTGTTGTGATCACGTGTAGCTTGTGGTATTATGTGAGCAGGATAGCTCTCGAGATGCAAGTCATTTATTTCACCTTAGTCGTGCTTGGGTTTTGTAGCGTATGGCACTATCCGTCTCCCCAGGGTTGTATTTTTGCACTTGGCGTGCTTGTGGTCGATATTCGGGTATTTTGTAGGTATGTGTATTATGGCTGGATGGGTATTCCCTTATTTACTGTTATGTGTGGATCGGGTAGCACGCCGCCACGGGTATGTTGTTTGGATCGGGTTGCATGCCGTAACGGTATTATGTTGTTTGGATCGGGTTGCACGCCGCAACAGTATCATGTGTGGATCGGGTTACACGCCGCAACAACGAGATGTTGAGTACGGTTCCCTATATCTATTCTTGTGCATTTTGTTTCTCATTCCCTCAGAAAGGTTTATAGCATCTTTTCAGTTATTTTATTCGTTACGCGGGCTGGGTAGTTCTATTCCAGAGTTCATTCTTCCTTATGTGTCATATTCGGGTTGTAGCTTATTAGCGCTTCGATGGAGCTGTATGAGATTTTAGACGGTGAGTAAGGTGGCTTATTGCCCGAGTAGCGTGTACTGGGTGAGACGAGATTATTGGATCTTAAATCGGTACGATCGGATTTGTGTAAGGTCTATGAAAGAAAAAGTATCACTATTCAGTTCATAATAAGGTAATATGTTCTTGTCGAGTGGAGGAGTCCCATAAGTTATTGATTTGGCGGGTGGATACGAGTTCCTGTGCGTCTCTTTCATCGTTGTAGTATTATAAGGATTCAAATCAGCCTTATATGTGTTATGGGGTATACTACGGGCATCGGATCGGTGAATTTGCAGTTGTTGTGCCCTGAGGAGGCTGCCTTGGTCAAGTGAGTATGTGGTGGATTGCGTGATGTCAACATGGGTGCATGATCATTTGTGGGTTCAGCATGTGGAGATTTATACGATGTTCGTATGTTAGAATCAGGTCTTATAGAGAAATTCGGAGGTTGGAATTTGGTTCTAAGGATTATTGACTAAATAAAAGGGAGGATCTTAAGTCTGACTCGAGCTAATGTGTTTAATTGGGTTGTGGTGGCACGGGCAGGTGCAGATGGTGTTAAATAGTGATTTTGGACAACTCTGGAGCAGTTCTTGGCACGTTCGAGGACGAACGTATGTTTAAGAGGGGGAGAATGTAACGACCCGACTGGTCGTTTTGAGCTCTAGTACGTTGTTCGGCGGTATGAGGCCTTGGGTAGATTCACTTCATGTATTATGACTTGTACGTGTGGTCGAAATTAAATTTCGGGAAGTTCAGAATTGATTTGGAAAGAAAATTCTAATTTCGGAAGCTTTAAGTTGGAAGAATTGACTAAGGTTTGACTTTTGAGTAAACGACCTCAGAATAGGGATTTGAAATTTCCAATATGTTCGTATGATAATTTTGGACTTGGGCGTATGTTCGGGTTGAGTATCGGACCACCCGAGAGCATTTCAGCTCTTATTATGGAAAGCTAACATTTTGAAAGTTTAAGAATTTCTTAAATTTGATTTGAAGTGGACTTTGGTATTATTGATGTCTGTTTGAGGTTCCGAGCCTTGGAATAGGTTCGTATTGTGATTTGTGACTTGTACGCAAAGTTTGGCGTCATTCCGGAATATTTTGGTATGATTCGGACGCGTTCGTTGAAGTTTGAAATGTTTGAAAGTTTAAAGAAAGGTTTCGATTGTCAATTCGTAATTTTGATATTGTTTGGTATGGTTTAGGCTTCGACTAAGTCTGCATCGTGTTTTGGGATGTGTTGGTATGATTGGATGGGATCGTGGTGGCCTCCGGTGCAAATCGAATTGGAAATGGCTCAAGTTTGGACTTGGAAGGATGGTTGGGGTAGCTGAGATCTGGTGCAATCACACCTGCGTAGAAAGGGCCGCAGGTGCGAGTTTGCAGAAGCAGCCAAAAGGGTCGCAGAAACGGAGGGGAGTGAGGTTGGCTGGATCCGCAGGTGCGGAGAATTTACCTCACCTGCGAGCTCGCAAGTGTGGGCAGTGGAGCGCAGAAGCGGAGAAAAAGCCGCAAAAACGGACTCGCAAAAGCGGAACCTTGTCCGCAAAAGTGAAGCACTGGAGGCAGTGGGGTGTTCGCAGATGCGATGGTTGGACCGCACCTAGGGGACCGCAGATGCGGCCAAGTGGTCGCAGGTGCAATGATCGCTGGGTAGTGGTACTTTTTAATCGAGACCTAACTCTCATTTCTCTCATTTTCTCTTGGGTTGGCCGAAGTTGAGGAGCTATTTTGAGGGGGGTTTCATTGAGCAACACGAGGTAAGTAATTCTCACCTATTACAAGTAAACTACTTGGATTATATACGGATTTTTACATGGAAATTTATGGAAATTGTGGGATTTTAAGAAGAAAACCCTAGAATTGATAATTTTGGAAATGGAATTAGGAACAAATTATATATTTGAGTTCGTAATGTTATGGGTAATGTTTATCTTCAAAAATATTTAGAATCCGGACACGTAGGCTCGAGGGTTGATTTTATTGACTTTTCGAGCGGAGTTGAGAATTGTTATAAATTGTTAAATTGTAAGCATTGTGGTATATTTTGATTTTATTGCACGTTGTTTGACTAGTTTCGGAACGTTTGGTTTGGAGTTGAGAGTTAGAGTGGTGTTGGAGCCGGTTATGAAACTTCGGAGCAAGTTAAGTCTCATGTCTAACCTTGTGAGGAGGAAAACTACCCCTAGGTGATATTTATTGTTATGTGCAACTAGTTGTGGGTGCTACGTACTTACGAGGTGATAAGAGTCTGTACGTAGCTAACGCATGTTTATGTCCGGGTTGACTTAGGACTTTATCATGTGATATTTGAATTGTTTGGACTCATTTTGCTAGCTTAATTAATTGAAATTTTTTAACTGAAATTGATTTAGAAACATATAAAGATATTAGGTTGAGCCTTATCACCTTGAGTTGTTGGCGAGTTATTTGAGAAACTATAAAGATTATATTTACTTTGTGCTCATGTACTGTATTGTACGCACGTGTCTCGTAATTCGGTAACTTCTTTCCTTTTTTGTGGAGCGGGTCGAACGCCTCGACAGTACAATAGATGCATCTATGGTTTGTGCCGCTCGACCCTCAACAGTGTATACATTATTCTGGATCGGGCCGAATGACCTCGGCACAAATCGTGCATTGTATCGCTGGTAGTCCGAACATTTACGAGATTATCTTTTCACTGATGCCCGACATTTTATATGGTACTTCTGATCCGTTTATTACTAATACTTGATACATCTGAGCTGGTGAAGTAGAATACAAGACTGAGAAAATTCATACCTTAAAAGAAATATTTGGATGATTAGATAACTTACAGATCTACCCCATTATAGTTGTGTGCTTCACGTTTGCTTATTATTTTATTATATTGCTTTGTTAGACCTCTAGTAAGTATCAATGTCGACCCCTCGTCACTACTTCTCCGGGGTTAGGCTAGATACTTACTGGGTACGTGATAATTTACGTACTCATGCTGCACTTCTGCACTAAATGGTGCAGGATCTGACAGGTTCATTCGATGATCATTTTGGTGCGTAGGCGCAACTGTTGAGGAGACTTCGTGTGAGCTGCATCCCAGGCTACGCATTGCAGCCCACAGAGTCTCCATTGTACTATTTATTTTATCCTGTCTTATTTGCATTCCAGACAGATGTTGTATTATTATTGTACTCCTTAATAAATACTCATGCACTTGTGACATTAGATTTTGGAGTATACTAGTTGATGCTTACGGTTCTATATATGATCATCGCCTTTCATTTCTCTCATAAACTATAACTTTGTACATTTTCGTGGATTTAAAAGTGTAAATTTCCTTTTCTTATCAAAATTTATGATTTCAAAAGTAATAAATTGAGTAATTAAATTGATAAATCACAGTTGGCTTGCCTGACGGCGGCGTTAGGCGCCATCACGGCCTATAGTGAATTTTGGATCGTGACATATCCAATAACAAATACATTAAAGAAAACTAAAAAGTTCTTTGAATTCTATTTTTTGGCAATCTACTCATAAATTTTCAAAGAAAATTAGAAATCAACCTTCTAGTTTCGGAAGAAAAAAGAAGAAGAAAAGAAGAAAAAGAAGAAAACATTGACAATATTATGGACTTTTGTGTAAATTAATGGGATTTATCCCCCAAACAATAATATTTCGTAGTTTGTTTTGTGCCCTAATTTTTTTTTCACTTACCTCTTCGAGAAGTTTCTTACGTACTTAATAGGAATTTTAATAGAGTTTTCCTATTAGATGTTATCGGGCGCAGAATATTTAACACACTTTTATGAACGCTATCATTTTCGGTGACAAGTGGAATAACTGCATTCGGTTCGATCATTCCTATCTTGAGTTTCACGTGTCCTTCCTTTAGACGATCACGTGCCATATTATATTTCACCCTATATAGATAAGTTTCTTACATACTTCATAGGAATTTTCATAAAGTTTCGCCACTTCTAAAATAGGTCTTCCTATTGTAATTTTCGTGGCAACTAGAAAAATCATAGTTTAATTTCAATTTTCGAGGCAGCTCCCTTTATCATGTCTAACTGTTTGTCCCAAAGATAGAATTCTCTTCTATCCGTTTTAATCTATTTTTTTTTTTTTGTTCTTTTCATATATATTAAGAAATTTATTTTTTTATTAATAATTAATAATAAAATTGACCATATTAACTTTAATTTTTTAAATTCTAATTTAATCCACCAATTTATTTTTACAACATCAGCATATACTTATACACACGAAAAAATAAATATAATTATAAGTTCGTATTGCATAACTCAAAACACCACCAAAAGTCATGACAAAATAATGAGTATCGGTCATTAGGTCGTTTCCTACGAAGGTCAATCGGATCCTGTCAAAAAAACTTCTGTAAAGTCAGCATATACTAATACACACAAAAAAATAAATATACTTGTTTCGACCCATGCAGTGGATTTATCCAATAAATTTCGTTAAAAGCAAATTCATTGTACGTTTGAGTTACTACGTACCCCTTTACCTAAGTGACTTTTATAAAATTATTGCAAAATAATATATGTCCCTCAGGAGTCCCATTTTAGCATAACATACTATTAAATTGTCTTAAATTATTCATCAATCATGTTTTTGTTGTACTAGACAAAACAAAAAGGAAATTTCTCTGCCAATAACATTTTTTTTGCTTAAGGATTAAGTGAGAAGTTTATTTTTTATATATATATATATATATATATATATATATATATATATATATATATATATATATATATATATATATATATATATATATAATTCTCTGATTTAATCAAGTTCAACGTTCATTAACGAATTTGGATTTTTAAGTTCGTAGTTAAGAAATAAAAGGGGGGGGGGGGGGGGGAGGGGGAGAACGTAACGTACAAAATTTGCTATCAAACTATTTTCACAAGAACAATCTCAGTTGTGTATCCATTCTTTTGTTTTTTGAAAAAGAATTAATTGCATGGCTTTCAAAAAAGAGAGAAGGAGTGATATAGAACCTTAGTCTATACATTGTTTTTTTTTTAATTGACTCGAACAAGTTGACATTTGGAGATAAGAAGACAAAATTATTCAATTTTAATCGCCTCTTTTGTACAATATGTAACTGTTTTATTTTTAAGATTATAAATTTTATTTTATTTAATTTATAAAAGGTTACATGTAAATACTTTTGATCTAATAATGTAAAATTTCTTTAAATTATTGGTGCATATTAATTTTTGTCACCTCATTCACCTAGTAGCCAAAGGTTAGCAGTTAGTTCCATGATTATCACCTATGACCCTTTTCTTTTTGCATGATATTTGTATTTTATGCAGGTTACAACTTAATTAAAATTTTGGTAGCCACTAATCTTTAAACGATAAGGACCAAAGATAAGAGTATATTAATCAAAAAACGACTAAGGGTGAATTTCATAATATTGAGAGAAAAATTTATAAATATTCTTATTCTCAAGACTTATTATTTAAATATTATTAATGTCATGTTTATCTTTTCTTTATAACGAATAGAGATATAACGTTACCGATAAAAATTGTGATGGAATGATAAATATTATTTCATCCTTTAACTTTAAAGTCCAGGGTTTAAGTCGTAGGTATAAAGTACTTTTTGGAGAACAATACTCTTAATATAGAATTTGTTGACACCAATTCAGATTTAATTAGGTCAAAATCGAAATAATGTCTTTCTTTGGTGCCCTATGTACAAAGTCCAAAAGATGAAAGCTATTTAAAGGTATCCAAATGTCAAAGGAACAAAATTCCGAGGACTTAGAAAGACACGTTTTTGGAATAAACCAAGGTTGACTACTGCTGGTTATTACTACTTGTGTTCTAAAGATTCAAACAAATTAAAGCAATTTCCAAAGGTTCACTTAATTGAGACACGTATTTTTATCATTTCTACGTTCATTCATGCAACTTATCCCTTTGGCTCCACTAGTCATGCCTCCGTCCACTTGATTTATATGTTACGAGTTCGAACAGTGAAAATAGTCATTAATAATTATATTGGAATAGACGACATATATCACACTTATTGAGATATGATCATTTTTCGGACCTTACATATATACGGAATAACTTGTGCACCGGACTGCCCTTAAAATAATATTTCTATTTTAATTCTTTATTTAATAGGTCCGCGCTATGATTCAAATTAATCGAAGTAATAAGTATCCGATAACGAATAGCTTAAAGAAAACTAAAAAGTTCGTTGAATTCTATTTACTTTTTATTTTTTCTCTTTTTTTGGGGGGTGTGGGGGGTGGGGTGTGGGGGCAATCTACTCATAAATTTTCAAAGAAAAGTAGAAATCAACTTTCTAGTTTCGGAAGAAGAAAAAAAAGAAGAAGAAAACATTGACAATATTATGGACTTTTGTGTAAATTAATGGGATTTTATCCCCCAAATAATATTTCTTACAAATGGAAATAATATTTTTTTTATTATTATAGCAGTGTCTTTCATATTTTGTTTTGTGCCCTAATTTTCTTTTCACTTATCTCTTTGAGAAGTTTCTTACGTACTTCATAGGAATTTTCATAGAATTTCGCCACTTCTAAAATAGGTCTTCTATTGTAATTTTCGTGGCAACTTTAGTTCCTAGTTTAATTGTTTCGGATGTTCCTTCTACAAATATGTGGTCTTACCTATTTTACGTAAGGAGGGATTTAGTACATAAAATTTAGTTGATTTCAAAGTACTAAATATTAGAAAAATAATTAAATACCTATTTCTAAATAATAGGGATAGTTAAATTACTATTTTGTCTAATGTAAAATATATTTTTAAAGGGTAAAAAAGACGAATGACATTCCGTTAAGGGGTTTCATGCTTTTAATATAGTACTAGTTTCTACGTTCGTGCATTGCACAAGATTCTTAAGTCAATAAATTATGAAAGAATTCCAAATTAAATTTTTGAAACATATTACAAAAAAGAAAGAATTGTTTTTCGTGCACATGATGTAGGAAAAATGTGATATGTAGCGATTAGACCGAATACAAATCTTTTTTCTATTTCATATTATCGGTTAAGGATTCCAAACATAGTACTATGTGAATTCTTTATAGGTATGTCTGTACTTGTCGTCTATTGAGAACGTTCTGAAATAATCAATAAAACATGGTTTGATTGACATTGTCCAAATCAAAATTTTAATATTTGGTTATTTAATAAAAGAATAATCAAGTAGATTGTTGGTATAATTACTTTACCTGAATTTTTGTGTAGGAGATGTAGCTGAAGGCCGGAGTTAAGCATACGTTTGAGTATTTACGTAAAAAAGAAATCTAAATTATATGACTCTCATCTAAGACAACAAAATTATTTAAAGTACGATAAAAATGGATTAGTTTGTTGTTTAAAAACATACCATTCATTATTCATTCTAACTTCCTCATCCATTCTCATCGGTTGATGCCGTAAATTAAACCTTCTCTATTAATTAATATATTCCAATCTTCCTTTTTAAGTGTCCTCCTATTATAATATAGTTCCTTTGGTTGGGATGTAGAAACCGTATTCCCATTATTTTGGAGTGTGGCTTAATTTAATTTTTATATCAATATCCCTTCCAACAGACAAACAAAAATCTTTCTTAACAACCTATAAAGATGTGAATGAATTATCAGCCAACATATATAAAATTAAACATTCAACTTCGTAATTGTCAGTAGCTTTCTTTTGGTTATGTTAGAGAGCCAAAATCTAATCTATAAAATATGATACTGAAAGAGACGAAAATTACCTCTAAAAGATCCGCGTATAGATGTTTTGTGTTGCAATAGCGTGAATACAATGAAATTATTTATATAGATGCAATATGTGTTTCATGAGTGGGATATTGTTATGGGTTTGAAACTCAAAGCATATGGGATTCTACTATTGTTCAGTGTAATTGTCTAGGTACAGTTAGTATAGTATTAGAACTTTACATTCGATTATAATTTTAAAAAGTTCTATCATTAGTTGGTATCAGATTCCTAAATATTAGGTAAATTTGTATTAGATATTACTATTTTATCTAATATGGAACTATCTTTTAGACAAAATATAAGGGTATAAAAGTTGATTAACATTTTAAGGATATTTTTGTCATTCAACATTTAGTGTAAAATATTCGTGCTTTTATAATAATATAGATAGATAGATAGATTCAACTTTAATCATTAATTAACAATGAAATTGATCATATTAACTTTAATTTGCTCATTGAAAATATAACAAATTATTCCTAGGCTCTTTTCTCTAAGGGTAACTTTGGAAAGATAATATTTTTTTATCAATTAAACAATTTTATTACCAAAGCATAAACTATGTACAGCTCAAGAGATTAAAAAAACAGTCTGCTGAGCTGGACAGAAGGCCCCAACTCAGCTCTCATCTTATATCCTACCAATTTCAAGCACCTTCATCTCTACTATTCCAGTTTAAGGATAAAAATTCAGGTTTTTTAGTTTTCCCGCTACAGATAAAAACAAATACTTAAAGTAGACCAAAGGGAATACAAGTTTGCAACAAAAATAATTACTAGTAATTTCAATTTTCTTAATAGAATAAACAAGTTTAAAATGAAAAACAATATTACACAATATATATTGGTGCAAGAAAATCTTACACTACTTAAGTGCAAGAAAAGTAAGATACAATATTTAAGAGAACAAAAGAGATTTTTTATATTTGTGATAGTAAACATGTCATGAGATTTTTGTGGTCACATAAACATATCACTATGTGTGAAATAAAAAGTTTTGTTAAACTAATTCTGAATATAGTAAGGCATTGTTCTATTTGATACGAAAGGGAGGCTTGAAGTAATAGTAAAGTTGTCTTTTTGTGCCCTATAAGTCACGGATTCAAGTCGTGGAAGCAGTCACTAATATTTGCATTAGATTAGACTATCTACATCATACTTCTTGGGGGTACAACCCTTTCCCGGACTCTGCATGATACTTTATGCACTGTATTTTTTTATTTATTTTTTCTGGGACATGAATAATAAGAGAGGTAAAAGTAAAATACAAAAGAACTTTTAGTGGGATTGAAAAACTACAATTTACCAAAAAAAGAAATTAAACTACACGTAAATAATATAGAATTAATTACTCATCATTAATGGTGTTATTTGCTTTCCATAGTCAAAATGGTTTCTATTTTATTATGCTCAACAGATGATAAAGCAAAAGGATAAAAAAAATTCCAAACAAAAATTGGTGACTAATAAAGAATTTAAAAGCATAAAATGAAAAATGAGTACTAGACGTGAGTGGCATCTCATGATCAAATCTTAATTAATCCAGGGTTTGTTAATTAAAACTTAAAAAGATGATTAGAGGACAAATTTTAAAAAGTTCCCATTTGCCAAGTTGCTTATCTTTCTGTCTTTTTTTCTTTTTTCTTTTTTAGAATTTCAAGGACAAGTTCATTGTACTGCAAAATGCAAGCTGTTTTTTTCAGACTGGTAAAAAACTGAAAAGCATGTAATACTTCATAATGACAAATATATTACTTGTCAATCCACGTTGCATTTTTTTTTTTTATGAGTTGTACTTCCAATTATTTGTTGTGCAACTTGCAAGGGAAAGACGAATTTAACGTATACACTTGTTGTTTTAAATTTTTTTATATACATTTGTAAATAATTTTTGCATTTTAGTACTTGTAATTTGGATGGTTGTTATGTATCGTATTGTATTATATTATATTGTACTGTATTATTTTGATAACTACAATGCTTAAACAAATTATATCGTTTTCTGTCGTTCCATAATGTTACATGCCATCAAGTTAAAAGATAAGCTTACAATATTATAAAGAAAAGTATGATACAAGGTAGAGTTATTATAAAAATAGTAGGATAAAAGGTAAAATATAATTATTAAATAATAATTAAGGACAAAATAAGAAGAAAAAAAAGGTAAAAACGTGTCTACACCAAATCGATTGTTACATAAAATGAAATATTTCATCATTATATAACGACAAATTTAACAGTACGATACAATAAAATTTAAGTAATAGTCAAAACAAACACTATATTTAAAATAATAATAGGTAACAATCATCCAAACATACATTGTTTGTATCAACATATTTATTTGAATTAAATGATTAGAAGAAAATAATAACCGAATCATCAGTTAAATTAGTGATTTCACTCCAAATGGATAAGTTATCTAACAATAAGTACCCTTTTAAACTACTCTCCGAATTAAATACATTCACAAGTTATTTTTTTCCAAATTTGAGTTATATTTATCACTTTTCATAGTCTAATCTGATTACCTAATTTCTGAATGAGTTTAAATTATATATACCATAAAAAAAATTACGAGAACATAATCTATAGGAGGTCGAGATTCTTGACTCGAGAATCAGGGTAGAAGTTTTTTTTTTTTTGTTTCCCATACGGTGTCCGGTACCCACATTGGGGCCCGATTAAATCCAAATTCGCGCCGGAAAGTTCCATATTTGGGGGTAAAGCGCTCCCTAATAAAGGCGACTCCATACCCAGGGACTCGAACCTGAGACCTCTGGTTAAGGATGAAGGAGTACTTACCACTCCACCACAACCCTTTCTGGTTAGGGTAGAAGGTTAGTAGGTTGTCTGAGTGTATCTCTTTTCTATTCCCGTAGTGTCAATACTATTCTAGTATTTTCTTATACTTATACCTTTAGTATTACCAATTAGTTCTTTTGCTTTAGTTTTCTTATCATTTGATCTTGTTGTTGTCACTGTTTATTGTTTATGCTTTATTTTTTCTTCTTGCGATGAACCGAGGGTATATCGAAAACAGCCTCTATACCTTCACAATGTAGGGATACGACCTGGTATAAACTGCCCTCTCTAAACTCTACCTGTAAAATTATAGTGAATTTATTATTATGGTATGAAATAACCTCTCTACCCTTCCGGAAGAGGGGTAAAGCTACCTACATCTTTACCTTCTTTCTAAATTTGTTTTTTTACTCGTAGAGAGAAACTAAAAAAATGATTTAAAATAAAATAAAAAGACGGATGCAATAAGTAACCGGTAAGTGGACGGTAGTTAGCTGGTTTGAGGTACACAGTACGACCACAAGTGGCTTAGCTCTGAAGAATAACCGGAAATACCGGTTTTAGGGAATGATTCATTGAACTAACCAAATACATTTAATTTGTAAAAAATAACTAAATTCATATCATATACTACTAAATTTTATTTTATATATATAATGTGCCCACATACCTATTATGAAACCAAGAACCATTCTTTCCTTTTTTTCCTTCACTATCTGACCTTAAATTCTCTCTTTTTTCCCCTACTTTTGGTGGGGTTAGCAGTTTTCTTGAAAAATTTGGATTTTTTCAACTGGAATGCAAATATTGGCTAAAGATCAAATCTGGGTTGTGTTTTTCTTGGTTCAAAATCTGATCTTTTTTGCTCTATTTTGTGGATTTTTTTATTCTGAAGAACAGCAGCAGCTATGCCTACTCTTGTTAATTACAGTGGTAAGTTCCATTTTCCTGCTTTTAAGTTCTTGATTTGTTTATTTTTTTGAATTAATTCAGTATCTTAGTTAAGGCTGATTTAATATTTATTATGAATAGAGACTATAATTCTGTATAGGTGCATGATTATTGAGATAAATATGAGCATTTATTTACTGTAAATGACGAAAAAGGGAAACTGAATCTATATTAAAAGATGGTAATTTTAATGAAGAAACTGAAAAAAAACAAAATACTAACTGTTTTGGTCTTTTAGGTTTACCAATGATTTATTTAGAATGAATAGAGTCTATAAATCTGTATAGGTGCATGATTGTTGAGATGAACATGAGCATTAATTTACTGAAATAGACAATAAAGGAAAAAAGTACAAAAAAAATAAAAAATTCTTTGTTTGGCTTGTAATCTGAAGCTATATTTAAAGATAGGTAATTACTTAAGAAAATTGTGGATAAACATTAGTACTGTTTTAGTCTTTGCACCTAGAATTGTTTTAACTATCTGATCTGAAAATATGTACCTATTAGGTAGATCTACAGCTTCAATTCACATGTGATAATTGTTTATCTGTTCATTTTTTGCAAATAACATAACTTGGTCGTACTTGAAATTTAAATGAAAGTTTGCAAAAAAATGGATTTGACTGCATATTTGCCAATTTTTTTTTTAGAGAAATTTTAGTAAGCTATATTGCATATAAAACAAAGAAATGTTAGTATGCTATAGCATGTTGATTTGAGGGAAAATACAGCTAATGATGTTTTTTGCTCTTTGGATTTCAGGTGATGATGAGTTCTATTCTGGTGGACCATTTTGTTCTGCTGAAGTTTACTGCCCTCCTAGGAAGAGGGTGCGCATTAGTGGCCCATTTGTTGTTGAAGATCGGTCAAAGGATCCATCTCTCGAAATTCTTCCTGATGAATGCCTATTTGAGATCCTCAGACGATTGCCAGGAGGCCGTGAAAGGAGTGCAGCAGCTTGTGTTTCTAAGCGTTGGCTTATGCTGTTGAGTAGCGTGCGGAACTCCGAAATTTGCAGGAGCAAGAGCCAGAACAATCTGTCAAGTGTAGAGGAAGTAAATGGGGATTCAAATGACACGACAATGATCTATAAAGATGAAGATCTTGAAGTAGAATGTGATGGATACCTTACTAGGTGTGTGGAAGGGAAGAAAGCTACTGATGTTAGACTTGCTGCGATTGCAGTTGGAACTTCTAGCCGTGGGGGACTAGGAAAGCTTTCTGTCCGCGGGAGTAACTCAGTTCGTGGTATTACTAATGTTGGTCTATCCGCAATTGCACATGGTTGCCCTTCTCTTAGGGTCCTATCGTTGTGGAATGTTCCTTCTATTGGAGATGAAGGTCTCTTTGAGATTGCAAGGGAATGCAATTCATTAGAAAAGTTGGATCTAAGCCAATGCCCTTCAATTTCCAACAAGGGACTTGTTGCAATAGCAGAGAATTGCCTGAGCTTGACTTCTTTGACAATTGAATCTTGTGCGAGTATCGGAAATGAGGGATTACAAGCTATTGGAAGATGTTGCACCAAATTACAGTCTCTTACCATTAAGGACTGCCCTCTTGTTGGGGATCAGGGAGTCGCTAGTCTTCTGTCATCAGGTGCTACAATGTTGACAAAAGTGAAACTACATGGTCTAAACATCACGGATTTCTCGCTTGCTGTTATTGGTCACTATGGCAAGATGATTGCCAATCTTAATCTTAGTTCACTCCGAAATGTGAGTCAGAAGGGATTTTGGGTCATGGGTAATGCTAAGGGTCTCCAGTCTCTGGTTTCTTTGACGATCACCTTATGCAAGGGAGCCACGGATGTTGGTCTTGAAGCAGTAGGAAATGGATGCCCAAATCTAAAGCATATGTGCATTCGCAAGTGTTGCTTTGTTTCTGACGGTGGACTGGTGGCTTTTGCCAAAGCTTCTGGATCTTTTGAGAGCTTACACTTGGAGGAATGCAACAGGATTACCCAAACGGGTATCCTTAATACAGTTTCAAACTGCAGGAAATTAAAATCCCTTTCCCTAGTGAAATGCATGGGAATCAAGGATCTAGCTCTACAAACTTCCTTGCGGTTGCCATGTGAATCTCTTCGGTCCTTGTCTATCCGAAGCTGTCCAGGATTCGGGAGTACTAGCTTAGCTATGGTCGGTAAGCTCTGCCCCAAGCTGCATCAATTAGATCTCAGTGGGCTTTGTGGAATAACGGATGCTGGTCTTCTCCCGCTGTTGGAGAGCTGTGAAGCAGGACTTGTTAAAGTGAATCTTAGCGACTGCCTGAACTTGACAGATCAAGTGGTACTCTCATTGGCTAGGCTACATGGTGAGACCCTGGAATTGCTGAATCTTGATGGATGCAGGAAGGTTACCGACGAAAGTTTGATGGCAATTGCGGATAATTGCCCATTACTTAATGATCTCGATGTTTCTACGTGTGCAATAACTGATTCTGGTGTTGCTGGTTTATCCTGTGGAGTGCAAGTGAATTTGCAGGTCCTTTCCTTATCAGGTTGCTCGATGGTGTCAAACAAGAGCGTTCCTTATCTTAAGAAGTTGGGGGAGAATCTACTTGGTTTGAATCTTCAACATTGCTCCGTTAGTTGCAGCGCAGTTGAGCTTCTTGTGGAGGATTTGTGGAGATGTGATATTCTCTCCTAAACCAAATGAGCAGAAGGAAATGCATCGAAAGGGGTTTGGAAGAAGAAGCAGAAGCTATTTGGTTCATTCAGCTTCTAGCGAGACAGAAGCACACATGAGTGTTGTTTTTCAGCCCGTGTATTCGCGGCCATCTGATACTTCAGTGTCTCGGTTGTTTTCCGGGAGGCTATGGCAAACCACTTTTTTCCAGGCTTCATCAAGTAAAGCCTGTTTCCGACGTTTTTGGTCTCACATTTTATGGAGACTGCCTCTATCGCGCCATGGTTTCCTGAGAATACAGTCACCGAGCACTGACTTCAAAATTTTCACTCATGTTGCTCCTTGTAAAGCTACGCGGCTTGAACCATTCAGCTAAAACTTCTGTGGACGGATTCGTTATGCCTTTGCCTCCTTGATGTTCTACATTGCAGAATCAGGCAGTGTTTTCGTAGTCTATCATGTTAAGAGAGTTTTTAGTGTTCATTGCAAGTATCTACTTTGTGTATTAGGCTTTAATTGCTTTGTGCAATTCTGTAGTATGTTGCCTGTTATTCAGGGGCTTGGCCTTACAACCTACCTAGGTTGTTTTTTTCCTTACCAAGTCCTAGTTTTTGATAGGATTATCAGTCCTATTTTTAGCAGGTTTCCAACATTTTCAGATTTGTACACTGCAACTATGTTTTATATAATGAAAGTGGTAGTTTGTTTTGAATTGTGTTTGTCTGTCAATTGTTCATTTTTCATCAGTCCTTTAATATTAGCCATGTGATGCTCTATCAACACTAAGTAGGCGTTTGGACATAAAAATTGTAATTTTTGAAAAAAGTAATATTTGGAGTTAAAAGTTGAAAATTGATATTTGAAATTTGAAATTATGTTTGATCATTCATTTTACTTGAAAAAATATTGCAGATTTGTGAGTGGAGAAAACAAACAAGAACAATAACCCAGTATAATCCCACTAGTGGGGTTTCCGTTAGACCCTCGGTTCCCTCCCTCCAAGAACTCCCCACCTTGCTCTTCACTACTAGAGTAACCCACTCTTGTCTGAGCGGAGAAAACAAAATTTCCGAAAATTAACTTACAAAATTTCATCGACAAACACGTTTTTGAAAAGAAATGGTAGACAAACGAGTCCTTAATATAGTGAATGGAACTACTTATAAGTGCTAATGTTTCTATAAGATGAAGATCAAATATGTCAAACCCCCAAACTAGTTTCTTGACTAAGTTTTCTTCAAACAATTAGGAGGATGGTTTTGTTTAGTTTTAAACTGTCAGACCAGAAGCTGTATCAAGTGCATGTGATATCCTTGAGAAATTCTTTTCAATATAACCATAGAACTCAACATATGAACCAAGCAAATGATAAAAAAAGTTTATCTTCTATATACGTCAATAATGTAAAAGAATTCTTACATTATCCGGTCTAGAGGTAGATTTAGGATTAAATTTGATGAATTCCTCGTCCTTTAAATTTTTTAAACTTAACCCAGTGTACTTATGAAATTATAGGTTCAGAATTTGATACTTATTGAATTTTCGTAATTTTCAGTTGAACCCAATCTCCAAAGGCTTTATCCGCCTCTAATTAGGTCACCCCAGTGATATGAAGTAACTTGACAAATAAGGGTGTTTGGCTAAGTTTATGCCTGGTCAAACTAGCTTATAAGCACATTTTAGTTTATCTACGCGTTTGGTAAATATCCAAAGTGCTTATAAGCTAAAATCAGTCGTAAGTCATAAGTTGGTCACCCCCAGCTTATGACTTTTTAGCTTATAAGCAGTTTTAGTTTGACCAAAGCTTTTACTAGTTTATCCTTAATAATATTTTTTAATTCACAAAATATTTGTCCCAAAATAAATTTTCTAACTTTCCCTTCATTCCAGATTCGTTGTTCATCCTTTTCTTTACAAAGAAACTTTTTAATTTATAATCTTTTGTAAAGTTTTTAAGGATATTTTTGTCATTTTACCAAAATAACAACTTATTAGCATTTTTCTACCAAACACATCATTTACTTATTATTAGTTTTAGCACATTAATCCAAATACGTAAATGTTTATTTAAAAAAATCAGTTTCAATACTTAAAAATGCTTTTCAGCACTTCAAGTTTATCAGCTATCTATAATCAGCTTATCCAAACGGACTCTAAGATTAGTAACTTGAGAAATAAGGGAATAACTTGCTGGAACTGGCTAAAATATACTGATAATATAAAAATTCTTTACGGCGTATATAAGTTATGATTACTTGAGAATGTATGAGAGAGCTGCAACAGGCAGCCACAATGTTTGAAATTATCATTTGTGAAATGTCAAACTTTTGTATTCATTTTAACGTATCTGCGTATAATGCAGATTCAATGCACTGGACATGTAGGTCCATTGCAGACAATGATTTCAGTTGATATGTTTAATTTTAAAGTTTTGTGAACTTTACCTCTTCCATTTGCTGGTAGTAAAGTCAAAAGTTCTTATTTGGAAAAAGAATAAGAATGTTAACTTTCTATATTTAGAAATAATTTAATTTAATTTTTTTATTTTTTTTCTTAATGAGAAGCTCTTATAACCACGTAATATTATAAAATGTTTAAGATTACAAGCTTCAAAAGGTTTATAATCACATAAATATTAAGACATATTTATGATCATAAATTTTAAAAACTTTTTTTTCTTCCCCTTATATCGTACCTATTCAAATTTCGTCACATATATTGTAACGGGGAAACTAATATTGCTATTAGTGTTGTTCTTTTAGCTTTTTGAACAATTCACAGTATGGTATTATGGGATTAAGGTACAAAAATGACCTAATAAGAAAAATTGAAATGTCAAAAGATTTGGAGCCACCTCATGCCTAATCCTTCACCAACCTAAAATCTATAGCCTCAAATGAATGGTGGTTTCAACCATTATTGCCTACCCAAATGGACCAACATTGGCTGTCAATGTAATGATAGTATATTCTCTTTCTTTCTTTACGGTCAGCTTGCACGCACCTCGACTAATTTCACGTTCTTTACGATCAGCTTGCACGTATCTCGACTAATTTCACGAGTACCTATTACCTCTGATCTACATGAGTATAGGATAACTTTGTTCAATATTTGTACTTTCACTGAGATTTGAACCTGAAATCTCATGATTTTCAACCGACTTTATTGACCATTACGGTGCACCCTTGTGCTAATGCTCTTTTGCTCTTGTCAATAGCAACAAGAACCAAAGGAGAACCCATTTTTATCTTCTTTTCAATACTACTCGTTCTCTTTGATTCGTCGTTTTTGAAAAGAGTATAGACACCTTCATCCTTTTTACTAGTCTTTTTCAACAGGAACTACACAAGATAAAGGCTATTATCTCTTCTCGTGGGAGTGTAGATGTGAGACTAGGTACTTTCAACCTTAAAATGTCATGTGATAAATTTTCTTTTGATTTCCTCATCTTTGACTTTTGAGGGGCTGACAAAGTGTTTATGGGAAGTAATATTGGTTCCTGGGAGGTAAACAAACACTCAGTTCCACACACCACTATCAATGAGGCATCTTTCTCTTTGCTGAAAATTTGAGGGTGTGATGCCTTGGTTGGAAAAACAAACAATATATGAATGCTACTCTTTTTACTAACAGCATATAATTAGTTGTCAACACCATTGCTTTCTAGCCCGTGATTTACAGATTGCACAGCACTAAAGATATGTAGTTGCTATCTTACTGTAAGATATCTAGGAAGTTCACGCTTATTTCTATGCAATAAGACCGAGATTTAACAGTAAGACAAGCAATTACAAAGATTTAGAGAGGGTACACTACAGAGGATAAGGTAGGGGAATTCACCACATAAAACCATGCAGATACTTTACCAACCCGATGATGAATGTAGCTTGCAAGACAAGGCAGATAGCAAAATTCCAACATCTTCATTACACATCAGAATGCTTACTGATTCACTTCATTTCCAGAAATCCCGGTTCAGCGAGTCATTGTTCTAAGCAGAGCAGCTTTTGACATGCCATCCTGTGATTTCCAAATGATGTCGTCAATTTTCGTGCAGAAGGTTTTATAGAACTGCAAAAGCACAGTAATAAGGGCCCTTTAAGCAGTTCCAAGCTTCATGGAGTTCCTTAAAGAAGCTAAATATAAGAATTGTAATGCAAGCTATAGTGAAAAACTAATTAGCAAAAGTTGAATGTAGAAGCAGACCTTGTGATATTCAAGAGTGTCCCCAGCAGCTTTTCTAACATCAACCATGAAAAGGGAGGGGACTACTTGGAAAACCTTTACAAAAAATAAAAGAAAAAGTCGTCAAATGAAAATAAGAAACAGCAATCTTGTAACTTGAAACTTACCTCCATCACAACAGCAAATTGGCCAGCCTTATTTGCTGTTACCCCCTCAATTCTTGTCTGCAATAAGCATAGTGGTTGAACAAATAAATTCCCGATCAATAAAAGGAAACTCACTCAAGGCTATGTTTTGTGGTTTAAAAACATGATATTAGAACCACAAACGCCTTAAAATTCCTCAACCAATGGCAATGTCTACCTACGAGTATCATGATACTAAAATATAACATAACATGAATGCACTTTTTCTCTAAGCATAGCATAATATGAATACACTACCATGGAGAAATTTCAATATTTTAAAGAACGGGTGAAAGAAGCTGGTACACTGGGCACACAGAGACGAGCCATAGCCATGACAGGAAAAAGATGTACTCTATATGGTTTTCACAATGCAACTTTGACATATATTGTAATACATTCACCATCACAATAAAATTGCATAGATCTTCTGCGGGTTCCAAGTAGTTTCCATCTTAAGCAACCCTGACCGCAAAGGCAGATGTAAAGGCAGATACTTTGTCAACGATCATTCCGTCAAGTTAAGCAGAATGCAAATAAATCTTATGTGACACAATTATGATTTTCCTCCTGATAAAGAACAGGAAAAAAATGAAAAAGATGAATTCCCATTTTCTTTGATGTTGGTTGCACAGGAATCGGGACTGTATAGAAGGAAAGGAATTATTGCTGATAAGATAGTCCGAGAAGGTGTAAGATCGCTGACAATCATAGTTAATCAGATGGAGAACTGGATATTCAATTGCAACATTGCTTCATACTGATTCAATAGCTTGAATAAAAGAATCACTTGTCGCTGAATTATATAGAAAATAGAAATTTACCTTGTAATTGCGTGTGTGGACCTTAAGACCCAACGACTCCGCGGCTGCTTCAATCGTTGCAATGATGACTTTAGCAGGTTGGCGGGAAACAAATCGAGTTTGACGCTTGACGTAATCCTGCAAGAAATAGAAGTCAATTGCGCTAGTTATAACAAGGAAGTTATGAACCTTTTTTAACAAAAAGATGATGTAGTATATATGTCAGCATTTATAAGTTTGTAAAAACCTTAGCCAGCTCACTCCCTATAATTATAAGCTATTTGTTCCATAACCAAAAAAAAAGGACGTATTTGATCCAAAATTGGATTTGAAAAGGTTGGCGTTATGTAGACTTGGATCCGACTACAAGAAAAGGGAGAAAAAAAAAGATACCAAAAAATAGAGGGAGAGAAATTAGCTTCTAGCTTCTTTTAAAAGAACACACTAACTAAAAAATTAAAGGAAGATACAACTTAAATCTCCACAGATTCCTTCCTTATCCAAGAAATGAAAAGCTTAAAGGAAGAGTGCAGAGAAAGAAAGAGAAGGAACAGAAGAAGTGGAAATGAAATAAAATCTTACGAACTTTGATTTGGTTTATTTTTTATCCATGAACTAAATTAATCATTGTACCTGACGCCTGTCAAACAAGGCTGATAGATTCAATCCCTGAGATAGTGTTATCATCTCAAATGCATTCATTACAAAGGGGCCACTGTCACTATTTTCAGATTTTTCACTTACAAATGCATCCTGCACAATGGAAAATAGAGTATATCAAAACCTAAAATGGATGAGAATAATCCAGTATGAGGCCAAATGCTGAGTTGATCTATATCCAGAATATACAATTTATCTTAAAGTTGATCATCTCCTTATCGTCCAGATATACTAGTTAGCTAAGAAGCACAAGTGTTCAAGGATTCTACCTCAATGTCATCGAAGACAGCACGAACATCATCAAGATTCACTACTTCATCTGCTTTAGCTCTAACAGGCATGTAGTTTTTCCGGAACCAAGGGTCTCGTCTTATCCCTTCAATCTTGATCCGCTGCATGTACATGGCTCTGATTAACATAAATCACTACGAAAACACCAAAAGGACTCTTGATTCTGTACCAGTTAGGCTGAACTTTCTCACATTAACGTTGAAGATGAGAAAGGAACATTTTTTCTATACTGAACAAAAGCAGCGAATGAGTAGAAGCCAAACATAATGCACTTCTCACATTTAAAATGACCTTAAAAGGATCTCTACAACCAATCTGAGAGATTTGGAAGGGGTTTATCCATGTTGAGCAACCAAACTCAACAAATTCATGTTTTCAGTTCTAATGAAATAGAGCTTTACCTCTCAAAGGAGCAATGTGTCACAATATTCTATATGGTTATGGATTTTGAAGGGAAAATCCTACATGATGGAATATCACATTTTTGTCCTAGTTTCATACTTTCATTGATAACATTCGATTGGAAAAAGATCTTAAGATGTTAGTTTAACTTAGTTATTATATTCTGATTTTAGAAGAAAATATAAAAGGGTTCAAAAAGTTAGTTTGACGGAGAAAACTTCACATCAAGTCATAGTCAGTGGCAGAGGCAGGGGGTTCAAAAAAGAAAAAGGTTAAAAAATTCAAAGAGATTATGGCTAGTGGGAATTGAACGAGCGACCTAACAAAGATTTTGAACCTCCTTGACTATTGAGCTATGCTTTTGGGATGTGTCAAGGGGATTCAAATTATAATATATAGAGGTACAACCGGATTTTGCCTTATATGTACAGTGTTATTTTCAGGCGAAGGGGGTTCGGGCCCCTTCCGCCCCCCTAAATCCTCCCCTGGTCATAGTATAACAATTTTGAAAAGTTCAGTGAATTCGGATTCCTGAATATTGTAAAAGTTATAAAAATGTATTAGTGTCAAATATTTTGGGACATGCCATAACCACTGAAAAATCTAGATGAAGTTAAGAATATTGTATTTAATTCTTATATATTACTGTAGAACAACGCCTTGCAAGTCTGCGGAGTTCTTTCATCGCGGCTTCTCATTCTTATTCACCAAAGCCATCCTAGCTGTTTCATAAACCATGTCCAATAACTAGAAACCTTTTATTCTTGATAAAATTATAAATACAAAAATCATTCTGCTTCACTTCAGGTAAGAAGGGTTTGTTTTTTTAAAAATGACTGAGGAATCCATCTCGGGCCAACCCTTGGGACCAACCGCAGTCTTTGAAACTCAGGGATAATGGGCCCGCTCCTCCATCCTTCTCCACTTAAATACCAAGCTTAGTTTACATGGCGCAGGGTTCGAACTTGTGACCTAAGTCACAAGTCCCTCAACCTTTGCCACTTGAACTAAGCCATGGAGACATACTTCAGGTAAGGAAGTTTTCGGTGCAGTTTTTTTAATTGCAGATGTAGTGGGCATAAAGTGAGTATCATTTAAAGCACTAGGTATTTCTTTGGTAGGTGAATACACTAAGCTTTAGGTGGAACTGAAAAAAGGAAAAAGGAAAAGAGAAGAAGCAGCAGAGAAGGCCAACCACCACAAATTAGCATGATAGGGGAACTAATAGTAGCTTCACTTTTGGCATCTACGATTGAGAATTGTGTTTGATTGACTAGACTTTTCAGTGACAGAACATTCGATTAAAAAGATTTTTGAATATTATCTGAAGATTGAATAACATTCTTGAGACATGAGAATTTTTTGTTAATAGGTCAACTCTTCTAAGATCTATCAGTCGCTCTCAAAGCAAGTATCTAATTTATCCCGCAGAAGAGGTCAGATTGACAATTTTGGGTCGAGTTTTTTCACATTGATTATCACGGTGGAAATCTTTAGCAGGACCAAGTTACATAAGTGATACAACTCAATCATGGATCATGGTAGACACAAGAATGGATCTTCCGACTATTCTTTTTTTTTTTTTCAAATTAATATCTTCCAACTATTAATTTGGTTCCCAGCATCTATCTTTTTTTTTTTGGGACAATATCTACCAAATGTTTTAACTCTGTCCAAAAAGTATGAGCACATACTCCTTTGCCTGACCAGATCAAACACAAAGCCTGTCCAAAGAGCACATGTGTTGTTCAGATTTCATACTTGATTGAGGTCTCCTATATATTTTTAAAATTTTCATTCTGATACTTCACTTGTGAATATTCTATATTCAGATGGGAAATCTCATTCTAGGTAGCCTACTATCTTCAGATCTCTTCTAGTTCAAGTTTAATGTCATTTGGTTATAATGGATTGAAAAATTAAGTGACAAACAGACAATGCGACACCATAATATCAGAGTTAAAAATATCGCTGCACTTACTGTTCGAGGATTTGGATCAATAATTTTTCGAATCAATGATGTTGCACCAGGAGAAAACCAAAATGGACAGGAAAATTCAGCAGCATTGATCTGTTTCAGTATTAAAAGCAATAAAACATTTGTGGAGAGCTAATAATAACTTTAACAAATAGTAAGCTGCATGCAAGAACAAACAATAACTTCAACATATAGTAAGCCGTGTACAAGAAATGTCAGGTCACTTATAAAACTCCAATTAATCTAAAAACAGTAACAAACAAAGAAAGAAACAAATATTAAAGAAAAAGAAACACAAGGAAGCTGATTTCTGTCCATGAGGTCTCGGGTTCAAATCCTAGCCCGACAAAAAACACTAGGTGATTTCTTTCTATTTACCCAAACCTTGGTGGGCAGAGTTGCCCGATGTCTTGCTAGTGAGAGGTAGCAAGTACCGGGTGGAATAGTCGAGGTACGTGCGAGGTGGCTCAGACACCACCAACATAACAAAAAAAGGGAGGCAACTCATGCAGATGAAGATAAATTTAGAAATATGGAACCTTTTATCAGTTAGAAAAAGAGATAATCTATTATTTTTCTTTTTAGATTTTCCTTTTAGATAATCTAAAATTCAACAAAAATAAAACATATAAATAAGAGACTGGAAATGAAAGTTTCTTTCTCGGATCTATATCTTCATCACACTGTTGGAACAAAAGAAGGTTCGGTGATTGTATAATTCCCAAGCGGAAAGTCGTATACTTTAAAAGTAGACAGAGTGATCAAGTGGCCCTTCTTAATGCCAACATACATAAGTGTCTTGATGAGAGCAGGCGGTAGATGCCAAGTGAAATAGAGCTTACCTTCAAACTTCAAGCTGTCTTAGCAGGTGGTGTTTAATGGTCAGAAAACTGAATAAAGTATATCAATCAATTAACTACACCTCAATCCCATATAGAAATGAATACAATACATATGAGATGGGGCTGGTCTCTTAGACAAACACGTTATCATATTGCTATCATAGAAAAGAACCAACATTGTCCCTCATATGACCCATAACAAATCATTAGCACTTGTAACTGAATAATAAGCAAAAGAAAATCATTTACAGATTCTATTTAACACATTACAAATGTGTGATTACTGCATCTAACCTTTGTATACAAGGTATGAAGGTCTGCCTCATCAAATGGAAGATATCCTGCCATCAGAACATAAAGAACGACACCGCATGACCACACATCAGCAGCGGCACCATCATAACCTCGGTTACTTAACACCTGAAGGATTAACTAAGCGTAATAAGCTAACTACAACAGAAAGCGGTCAAGCTCATTCTAATATAGAAAAACATCTTAAGAAAATTGAGATATATTACACAATTCGCACAAGGTTATGATGTTACCCAAAGAAAGGGTATTGACTCCAACTGCAATAATTTGAAGGTACATTACTACAGGGCTCATGAAAGGGAAATACATTCTGTTTTCTCTTGTTTGATGACTAATCAAAAAGCCAATTGATCATGCTAGGTGAAAGGGTTGGCAATGAATTAAAATGAAGAAAACAAACCCTCAGATTAGCTTCTTTCTGATTCAAGCTCCTTGCAGATAAAACAAATAAGGATGGTACTTATTATTGTGGACTTCGCTGAAGATATATAAGGGAATGGGACCACAGCTGAGAGGGCCTAATTTTCTAGTCAATCAAGCTGAAAGATCAGAGGTAGCATTTTTAGGAACTTCATTTTCTTAGAAGATATTAGGAGCTCATATTCGACAAGGCAAAACATGGTTCCAGAGCTGAGTTGTAGCATGGTTTTGGAACTTCTCACATTGCAAAGAACCAATTCTTGCCAAGTCCAGAAATTCTTCAAAGCCGGCTCTCAAATAATAAACCTTCTTTTTATTCCTCAAGTATCTTATCACTGCAGCATTTAGGAAGAATTAAGTGTGATAATGATTGCAGGGAAGAAGTATGTTAGGGAGGAATCCTAAGTGGTAAGGGGTAATAGACTCACAACCCTTTAGTAAAAGACCAAAAAGAATGTGGAACTGTCAAGCACTAAAACTAACAAACTCAGCTTTCTTTTTTTTCACAATAAAAGTCATCACTTATAAACTTTAGCATAGTGTTGTCAGAGCCTCGCTTTGGCGACTAAGCCCTGAAGCTAGGTGCAATACCATCAGAGCACTTCGCCTCGCTTAGGCAGCACCCAGTGCAGGCACCACAACATGAAGGCGCACTCCTCATCGCCCATATGACTTTATCTTGAAGAGGCAAAACCAAACAATAATCATAGCTGGTAAAAGTTATATCTTAATGGCTTAGAAAATGATATGAATGCATTTACTACAAAAAAGAAAAGAAGATTTCTTATAAAAAAACTAATTACTAAACCAGGACCAGCAACATAAAAGTACATCATTTTCCTTTTAGTTCACAATTTAAGGTATAAGATGAAAAAAGGGTTCTTGAGGATAGCAGGCCAATTAAATGAAGAGTGAGGGATTGCATGTATAAAACAGGAGGCAAACACTGATAATAACTGTTAAGAAGTCACTGAATGATTCAAACAACATATGGATCATACCTCAGGTGCAACATAATTTGGAGTCCCACAAGTGGTATGGAGGAGCTCGACTCCCTGTTAGAGATTGGAGTTAATGCCCTTTTAGAAGCTCTAATTAACAGGTTACAGGGCAAAGGAAAGAAACAAAAATAGTTATACCATCTAATGCAACTAAAATGAGATGCTTCTTACTTGTTGAGGCAATGCACTAAGCCCAAAGTCAGAAACTTTTAAGTTCCCTTGGCAATCAAGAAGCAAATTTTCAGGCTGGAGAACAAGGAACAATAACAGTTAAATGCTTAGGATAGATAATTCTCACAACATATTTCCCAATCAGCAATTGCCAACCTTCAGATCTCGGTGGTAAACACCCTTACTGTGACAATGAGCAACTGCATCTATGAGTTGTTGAAAGTACCGCCTCGCTTCATCCTCAGATATTCTACCTTGATGAACCTATAAATTGAGCAACAATATTATTGAAGAGGCAGATGGATCACTAGATCTTGAAAATCACACCTTGAAAATTCATTTAGGGAGTAAGGACAAAATAAACCACAAAGGTCAAAGTTCCATGAGCTTAAGTAAATTAGTAAAGATGGAAGTGCCTAAATGGAAACTGGACTACTGGCAATGAACCAATTTATACCTAATTAACCCAACAATTTATATATTTGATGAAGAATAAATGTAGTTGGTTTCCTATCCATCCTTGTGGACAAAGTTCAGAAATCAGAACGAGGCTGGACCGTGCATTTCATACTAACTATTCAGGCATAATGAAAGAATCCTGCTGGATGCCGTACCTCACTGTCTGAGAATAACTGAATTGAAGCTAAATTGTCACTAACAAATCAAGCATTACCAATCGTAATCTCATGCTCAAAATAAGATTGCTAAGATCTAGCTAGTGGAACAGCTTGACTAGATGGAATTTTTTACTTACTAGAAGGAAATTCAGCACACTTTCAACTACTTTCAGTGCAAAGCAACCTAACTCCAAGCTCTCCTCGTAACAAACGTGGCCCATACTACTATTTATCCGAATACAGAAGTTCTTTTTTTTCTTTCTGATATATCAGTCATGCCTCTATTTTCCAGATAAAAAAGAGAGATATCTCAGTCATGTTTCTCATTATACAGATTACTCCACCAGTCTAATGCTTTGTGAATATTGAATAGGATGCACCAAAGATATCAGCTGACCACTCCATTATCTACTTCCAGAATCTCCATTAAAGTATCATGGCCCAAAACTACAACTTCTCCTAATAAATGAAGAGTATCAATTCATAGAAGCTTGTCATAGGCACGCACAGTAGCAATAATGCCTCAGTCGTGCCTCTATTCTCATTACAGATACGTTTCCAGTCATTATCAAATAGAAAGCTATCAAGGTATTATCACATACAAGGAAAATCTAACAGCAAGTCTACAAGAGTTATTGATTTAATGATGTAATAACCTTATTGAAAATTCTGAAGGAATCTTACAATTTTATCAAAAAGCTCTCCTCCAGTGACAAACTCCTGAATGATATATATTTTTGTCTGGCTAGCTAAAACCTATAAGGAAATACACAAAATCAATAAACATCAGCAACAGCAAAAAGTGAAGAAACAACCACACTTAGTTGGACATAGTAGTACTCGTAATATGCATAAATTTGTTCTTTTTTCTTTTTACCTCGTGAAGCCGAACTATGCAAGGATGTCTAACAATCTTCATTATAGATATCTCTCTTTTGATCTGGAAACCATCTCAAAGAAATCAACAAATTAACCAGCCAAAAATGCAAGAGATGAAGAAGAACAAGGACAGTAACAATAATCACACACAGACTCCAGAATATGCTCTCCTAACAGAAAACTCATTTTTATATTCAAAATCCAATATGATTGAAGCTTTAATTATTTTACACAGCTAAACTGTTGTCAACCATCAGCAGATCAGCTTACTGAGGTTTGTATTGTTACTCAACAATAGATGAACATATTGATATTCATTAATGAGATTCAACTCAGATACCAAACACATTCACAGAGGTTCAATTTTGACAAGAGATTACCATAGAAAATGTCATGGTTACTCTTGCTTCACATCAGATCAGAAAAGCCTACTGAACAGGGGCAGAGCTAGCTTGTGCCAAGGGGGTTTAATTGAATTCCCTTCGCCAGGGAATTATACTGCGTGAATAAGGCCAAAACAATCTTTTTGGTTACATATGAACGGTTGAATCCCCTTGAAAAGGGAACATTCTATTTTAGTGCATGGGTCTCAAGAATTGCTTTAGGTCATTCGTTCAAATCCTAGGTGTGACATTTTAGTATTTTCTTTTTGAATCCCTCAGAGGAATTTCTGGCTCCGCCACTACTAATGAATTCGACATAAGAGATTTGTGAACTCAAACTTTGTTTTAAGAATAATCACTTTCCAATTTGAAATAACTTTTCTAACTTATGAAGCTCCAAACCTTTAAATGCAGGATATATGAACAGCACCATTTATCAAAACAAAAAACAAAGTTTGCACGATAGATGAAGCAGAAATTCGAGAGTTTAAACGAAAGGAAGTACCTGCTCAACCATTCTATGCTTAAGAATGGTGCTTTTCGCCAAGATTTTAACAGCAACATTCTCCCCAGTCTGGGTGTTTTGTGCAAACTTAACTTTGGCAAAAGTCCCTTCCCCAATAGTTCTACCAAGCTCATACTTCCCAAGCTTCCTCTTCATCTTTCAACACTCATTTCCCACAGAATTAACAAAGTGAAAATACCTATAACTTAGCTCATCACAAACCTATCAATCATAATCATAATAAAAGCTAATCAATAATCTAGAAACAAGTCAAGTAGATCATTCATTACATGGTTTATATGCACACATAATAAATAAGCAATTTTTCACATGTAAAAATTCTAGGTATTTTATTCCTATCTGCCTAAGCATTTGGTGGAGTGAGTTACCTCGTACTTGTGCTAATGGATAGTTGCGTAAGCCGGCCATGACACTACCGTCATAAGGAAGAAAAAAAAATAGGCAAATTTTCACAGGTAAAAAAAAACTTATAAACCAATATATACATACTCATATGATTGAAGAAACTCTCTCTCTCTCTCTCTCTCTCTCTCTATATATATATATATATATATATATATATATATATATACAACAGAAAATATCTGACATTACACCTGGCAAAATTAGAATTTTGAACTGATACATGATTTAGTTTTTTTCTTTTTTTTTTTTGTAAAATTTTAGAATTAAAAAATGATGAAAGCTGAATCTCCACAACAATTTCCGCTTTAGTTCATATTTAAGATGATTTGATGAGAGAAATAAAATTATCAAACTGAATTCAGTGTGTGTGTGTTCATATTAATTATTCGTATTTCTGTACACAAAAACGTACACATATCTGTACAAACACATTTTGAGGAGTAAAAGAGAGAAATGGCGAATTCGCAAGCGGAATTATTACCGGAAAATGCAGAAGCTCCGAAAGAAAAGTAGCCGGAAAACGGAGAAACCAAAAGATTCAGATCGATTGGGAGCTGAGGTAAATTATTTGGAGAGTTAGGAGCTGAAGAACAAGTGGTTAACTTTAACCGCTCAAAATTCTATTTATTATATTGGCTAATAACTTTTAAATTGACAGGAAAATGTCTTTTCAATGCCTTTTCTGCAAATGTTTGGTTTCTGTCATTTCTGCAAAATATTTACTACTACTTCCGTTCCGTATTGTTATTTGATGTGCATAGAAAGAAAACAAATCTAAAGTAAATTATAAATATTTATATTACTATATATCATTTTATTAAGGGATCGTTCAATTGGAGAATAAGTTATTTTCAAAATTATAATATAGTGATTAAATAATATCAGGATTATGCTATTCTCAATATGAGATAGGAGAATACCATAATGGTATAATCTAATTCCATGATTGTTAATCCCGATTCGAAAAGGCAATCATATGCCGTATAATCTCGCATTTTATACTAAAATTATTCTTCCTTATTCCACCAATCAAACGATCCTTACGGGTATAATAGAAAGTTTATAGTTAATCTATTTCTGAGTAATGAAATATAACATTCTTCTTAAGATAGATTAAAAGGAAAATATGATATATAAATTAGGCCAAATAGAAAACTAGCAAAATATATAAATTAACCTTACTTATTTATATAAAAATAAAATTAATTATTCGTATTATAATTTCTTTCTATTTACTTATGCTTTGATGAAGTATAATATTTTATTTGAGACAGACTAAAAGAAAAATATGACCCATAAATTGTAACAGAGGAAGTACTAATATAATATACAAATGAACTTTATTTATTTATTTGTTAAAAAATTAAATTAAATTTTGCTTGGAGGATAATATAGTAATAATCGAGATGTGCAACGCCACCATTATAAGTTTCATTTGATTTAAGAAAAACGTGATCGCATTTTTACAATTTGATTTCAACCCTTGGTAAAATCGTGCATATACATCCAATGAACTAATAAAAGGTTCATTTTATTTTCATCTTTCTTTTGTAGCCAACAGTATTTGGTCCTAAATTAATGTTTTATTCAAATACCATTATAATTAGATCCATGAAAAAAAAGAAGCTCAATCTAATAATGGAGGACACGTAATCAACAAGTCACAAGTCAAATGCTACACGTACTAAAATCACATGTAAGTTTTATTATTATTATTAATATAGATATATATAAAACAAAATGGCTAAAATTATAATCTTGGACTAATCTTACTTTAGATATTCTCTTGTCGACCTTTCTAGAAACATTTGGCCCACTTCTTTTTACGGTAAATCTTCGTAGTAGGATTTTACATGACTGTCACAATTTAAAAAAATATATAATAAATTTGTAGCATAAAATTAATATTACAGTTGTGGCAGAAAAATATTTATATTTGTAGCACACAATTTCATTAAAATAGGAATATTAATTATTAATCTCTAAACATAAGCAATTTGAATGGAAATTCAATAATTCTTTATACAAAAATCATGCATTTTTTTCTCTTTATCTATTAGCTTTCCTTCTTTCTTTTTTTTCATCTTCTTAATTTTATTTTCTGTTGAAACCAATATATTTTCTAAATTTGTTCCATTCGTTTTCTTTTTAATTATCTTTCTTAAGTTTTTCTCTTCCTTCTTTCTTCCTTCTTAACATAAAGATCTTAATTCGATAATAATATACGTTAATTTATACAAAATGTATATAAAAAATAATATATTTAATTAACACATATAAAATATACAAAAAATATACATAAAAAATACATCTTCAATTAAGATGACAATTAGACATGTGAAATATACATAAAAATATATAGCTTAAATTTAATTAAGATGGCATATAAATATACAAAAAATATATATATAAAAAATACATCCTGAATTAAAATGGCACTTGACATATAAAATATATTTGAAATATACATTAAAAATACATCTTAAAATAAGATGGCACTTCACAAATAAATATACAAAAATTATATACATAAAAATACATTTTGAATTAAAGTAATATTTGATATACAAAGTATAAAAGACGTATAAATCAATACATCTTGAATTTATGTGTCATTCACATATGCATCAAATTTTAAAAAATGGAGTAAAGAAGATGAATGTTGGGCTTAATTTTTGTAATATGCTAATAATGAAAACAAAAGTGCTCTTTATGGAATAAACAATAAATGATGCTATTTTTTAAATAATAGTTAAAAAATGATCAAGTGTGTAAAAAAATTAATCTTGTATTTATTTATTTATTTATTTTGCTTATATTCAATCTACAAAGAGGTGGAAAAATTGTTTGCTCTCTTTATATTTCTTAAGTAAAGCTTGTCGAATAAATAATTAATATTATTGTGATCAGAATTACTATCTTTCCTCCAACTATAAATATATACTATACTTTTTCTTTTCGATTAAGATCTTTATTGATATTTTCAAAAAGATCATAGATTGTACCCTATTTGCATGAAAATGGGGTAGATGAATAATCATCATATAGCGAGTTTCCTAACTAATCTTAAGCACTAGGAATTTTAAATAATTGTTTGTACGACGAGTTAAATTCACGTATTATTAGTGTTAATATTGTCATGTTGGGACCTTTTACGGTGAAAGCATTGTATTACTTTCGCAGTGATGATATTGAGTATTTTCTTTTAATAAAAAGATCGAAAAATGGTTAAATATGTCCTTGTATTATTCGGAATTGAGTAATTTTCTCTTTGTTAAACTTATGGTTTATTATCCCTACAGTTTGGAAGAAATTTTACTTTTACCCTTAATCCCTAACGAAGCTCTAACTCGAGGGCAATTTTAAACCAAATATACATGTTGAAGGATAAATTTCGACCTTTTTTCTCGAATAATTTATACATGTGGTATCCACTCATTTCTTGTTGGAGCTCCATTAATAGCAACGACAAATATAAGACAATTACTAATAACTAAAAGTAATATTATTCGTCCAAGAAAGGAAAAATTGAACAATTTCAAATAATACAAGTGTTTACCTGAAAAACGGATAGAGTTAAATTTGTACGTAGTTCTAAGGATATGTGGTATAACTCAACACAAATTGTATGGATAAATAAGAATATCTAATATTTGAGTGTGAGGATAAAAGATATGAAGCTAGAAAAGATAGTTCTTCAATATGAAATGTGTGATATCTCAGTTACCAAGTATGCAAAAACTTGTGTCTTACAGAAATAATAACCATACCCTTTATAGTGGAGAGATTCTACTTTAGATATAATTAAATATACATATGGGAGACCCATGATAAATCAGTTTTTTCATAATTCCTGCCAGAATTCTCTCCTCTAGTGGGATTGTAACGGCTCTTGTCTATAAGCTCGATCTTGACTCGAGCTCTCGATCTTGAGCCGAGCTCTTGATTCGGAGTCAGTGTTGGTTGGTCTTTGTCTCGTAAGCTCGATAACTTCACTTTGCATCATAGTTCGATTTGGACTCGAGCTCGATAATGATATCGAGCTCGACATTGATCGGCCCTTAGGGCTCGAAGCTTGGTGACCCGACTCCGGGTCTCAACCTGATTATGAAGATTCTTCTTTGATCCAACGCATTACTATCTCGATCAATTCGTACGAAAGACTAATCGGTTTTTACCGTATACAGACAGTCCCCTCGTTTTTCGGGAATGATGTAGCGAGAAACGACATGATTTACCGATGGATCGATCAAATATATACTGACATGTGCATCGAATCCGATCGTGACGTACGCGATAGTTGTCCCATCGGTTCAGTTTCCCTAGGCATTTAATGCGTGTTAGACGGTGGTCGGCCATTACTGATATTGGACCGCCACTGCTCAGCCTATAAATATCCCCTTCTTTCACCATTAATCACTTTTACATCTTCTAATCTCAAAATTTTCCAAGCATTTTCTCATACCTTCTTAATTAAGTGCGAATTTTACCTTCTGTGGTTTTTACTGCAAAATCTTTCTTTGAAATACCACATCTTTATTTCTTTCTTCTAAATTCAAAATATGATGAAAACATCAAAAGTCGTCCCTAAAAAAGAAGAGGCTTCTTCTTCACATCCTGCCGCCGATAAAACACCGGTGGAGCCACGGCTTGAGAAGTTTGTTCCCGGAGCATGCCTTCTCACCTCCGATTTTAAGGTCAATAAGGGCTCGTTGGTTCCCGGTCGGTGTGAGCCGGTATCGAGGTATTTGTGCTAGATAACCAAAAAGTGACTTGCTCAGTTAAAGACAGATTGCAACTGGGATAGCAAAAAAGTGGTAATTCTGGCTTCCGATGAAGATATTACCACCCACGTGGAAGGGTTCCTTAGTGTGTATACTTACCCTTTTATGTTAGGACCTCTCGACCACGTTATCATCGATTTTTGTCGACAATACCGAATAACTTTAGGTCAGATTCATCCTTCCTTTTGGCGGATCGTTATCCTCATCCGTTTCTTTGCGAACAAGATCGAGGGGATGCCTTTCACCTCGATAATCTTATTAGATTTTATAGTCCCCGCCTCTTTCGGGGTGGATTAATAAAACTTCAACACCGAGCTACCAAGGTACTGTTCTCGAGCATAAACGAGGACAATGATCGAGGTTGGATGGGCAGGTTTGTTCGAGTGAGGACTTCAGACCTAATCCCAACCGAAAAGATGCCATTCCCCGAATAATGGAATATGAAACGTAAGTGTAATTCTGCTGCTTATTCCCTATCGCCTTGTCTCTTTGTTTCTTTCTTGCTGATATCTCTTTTGTGATGCAGCAGTTTCTTGGATGCCCGGTGCCGTTCTGGATCTTAAGAGCTGGGTACGGGCCCTGGCTTCGATCTCTACATACGCCGAACGTTCATAGCGTGATTTGGCAAAGGACCGATGGGAGGCCAAAAATCATGGTAAGCGTATTTCTCATGTTTTGAGAGTTCGAACGAAATATTTTCCACATATTGAACCGATCTTCTTATGTGTAGGTCTGGGAAGAGATGCATTTTTTAGGCCCCAGCCCTACGAGGAAGAAACCTCGGACCCGGTTTCTAAACCAACGGATGGAAATAAGAGAAAATGGGCCTCTACTTCCGAAAATCCAAAACCGAAGGCAAGGTCGACTCTTAAGTCGAGGAAGAATCCATCCCTTTGACCTTAAAATCAGTTTAGCGTCTAAGGGATGGAGATGAGGAAGAGGAAGACGACGGGTCCGTACTGGTGGCCCGATCGAAGAAGACCGCCGACGCTCCACATGCAGCTGGATCGATGGTGGTTTATAAGGCTCCGCCTCAAACTGAGGATATATCGGAGAAAGATTCGGGCAGAGTCCCTGAGTTGTTGAAAATCGAGGATGTTTCCCATCGAAGCCAACGGATGGGGGATATGTCTGAAGGGGCTCTCCCCGAATCTCTTCGAACCGAAGAGAATCCCCCAAGTGACTCACTTGGGGCAGTAGCAATCGAATACTCGCCCACCTTCCCTGCTTTTTCCTAAAGGGCGATTTGGGATGTCCAAGCTTTGGGGGCCCTCAAACTAGATGGGCCTCATGATGGAGAGGATCCTTTTAGTGATCTATTTACCGGTGTTGAGGATGCTGCCGGTACTAGTGATGCATCAGATCTTTTTCACGGAGTGCAGCAGGCTTTGAATCAGGTAAGCCTTAAATTATTTTGTTGGTATTATCTCTTTGAATCAGGGGCGATTCTGTTTTTATTTTCTTACTTTGTTTCTTCTTTCTTCGTAGGCCATGGTAGCTCATCGAGAAGCATGTTCTCGATCCCGAGCTGAGCTGCGTCGATACGAGGCCGATCTCCAATGGGCCACAGAGGAGAGGAAGGCCCTTAAACTCCTCTTAGGGTAAAGGGGGAAAGAAATCAGGGACCTCCGAGCTGAGTTGGACAAAGCTCACCAAGATCAAACCGATCAGTCCGAGTAGGTGATGACACTATTAAAGGCCTATAGATTCGATACTGGAACGATGGCTAATCTTTCGGTCTCACAGCTGCAGCAGAAGTTTGAGATGATCAAGAAGCTCTATGAGGAGGTCGATGTGATAAAGGCGGAGTCATTGAAATGGAAAGGTAATATGGTCTGCTTTGCTGCTGAGAAAGAGGCTGCTCGAGCCCAATTATCATCGGCCTAAAATCAACTTCAAAGTGTGAAATAAAAAAACTTGGTTCAAGCAAGGAAAACAGAGGAGCTCGAGTCTCGGTTGGCTTCTGAACTTGCCAATGCTGAACAGACAAAGGCTGATGCAGACACATTTGTGGTTGTTTATCGGGCCGATGATGAGGTCGCTCAGTCACATGTGAGAGAAGTAGCTGAGACCGCTCGAACTCGAGCACATTGGATAGCTGAATTTGCCAAATTCTAGTCTTAGAGGGAAACCCTCGAGGAGATCCATACTCGAGGCTTCGATCTTACTGAAGAAATAATAAAGGCAAAAGAGCTTGAAGCCGATGCTGGGGCCTTGGCCTCCGATGATGATGATGACGATGACGGTGATGGGAACAAGAGCGAGTCTCAGAGTGGGGAGGAGCCCGATGGAGAAGAGACCGCCCCCGGAGATAACCAAGAAATTTAACCCTTAGTTTCCATTTTGGATGTTGTAAACAATCTTGTATGTGTATATAAATATCTTTTCTTTTCCCGACTTGCCTTTATTTTCTGCCTTATGAAGATTTTGTTTCATTTACGCCTTATGAAGGTTTTCGTAAGGCTTTAGGCAATTTAGTCGAGTGAGTGATTCGAACTCGAAGTAACGTAGCCCGTAGGCTTAATGGTCAAGTGAGAGCTTTGCTTCGAACTAGAAATAAGAGTAACCCGTATGCTCAGTAGTCGAGTGAGTGATTCGAACTCGAGGTAATATAGCCCGTTGGCTTAATAGTCGAGTGAGTGATTCGAACTCGAAGTATAGCCCATAGGCTTAATAGTCGAGTGAGTGATTCGAACTCGAAGTAATGTAGCGTGTAGGATTAACAGTCGAGTGAGTGATTCGATCCCGTAGTAATGTAGCCAGTAGGCTTAATAGTCGAGTGAGTGATTCGAACTCAAAGTAATATAGCTCGTAGGCTTAGTAGTCGAGTGAGTGATTTCGAACTCGAAGTAATATAGCCCGTAGGTTTAGTAGTCGAGCGAGTGATTTCGAACTCGAAGTAATGAAGCCCGTAGACTTAGTAGTCGAGTTAGTGATTTGAACTCAAAGTAATGAAGCCCGTAGGCTTAGTAGTCGAGTGAGTTACTCAAACTCAAAGTAAGGTAGCCCGTAGGCTTAATAGTCGAGTGAGTGGTTTCGAACTCGAAGTAATGTAGCCCGTAGACTTAATAGTCGAGTGAGTGATTCAAACTCAAAGTAATGTATCCCATAGGCTTAATAGTCGAGCGAGTGATTTCGAACTCGAAGTAATGTAGCCCGTAGGCTTAGTAGTCGAATGAGTGATTCGAACTCGAAGTAATGTAGCCCGTATGCTTAATAGTCGAGTGAGTGATTCGAACTCGAAGTAATGTAGCCAGCAGGCTTAATAGTTGAGTGAGTGATTCGAACTCGAAGTAATGTAGCCCGTAGGCTTAGTAGTCGGGTGAGTGATTTCGAACTCGAAGTAATAAAGCCCGTAGCTTAGTAGTCAAGCGAGTGATTCGAACTCGAAGTAATGAAGCCCGTAGGCTTAGTAGTCGAGTGAGTGATTCGAACTCGAAGTAAGGTAGCCTATAGGCTTAATAGTCGAGTGAGTGATTTCGAACTCGAAGTAATGTAGCTCGTAGGCTTAATAGTCGAGTGAGTGATTCGAACTCGAAGTAATATAGCCCGTAGGTATAATAGTCAAGTGAGTGATTCGAACTCAAAGTATAGCCCGTAGGCTTAATAGTCGAGTGAATGATTCGAACTCGAAGTAATGTAGCCCGTAGGCTTAGTAGTGCAAGTTTTTTCAAAACTCCTTCAGTAGTGGTTGGCTCTTAAGCCTATTTGAATCATGAAGCAGAACAAAATTTTCAAAATATGAGTTTTCAGTAAAGAGCTCATTATACATGTGTTCGCATTTTGTTCCAGGGCTCAAGCAAAACTATGCGAGCATGGTTCGTTTTGACCATTTGGCCCTTACACTTTTCCCTATCGGGGCCCTATTTGGCATGACTTTGGTAAGAAATAACTTTCTTGTATCGAACCTTTTCTTGTATCGAACTCGATTTATTCGATGGTAAAGCCCCCCAATATTCGAGGTTGATTGTAAAGAAGCCTTGGATACTATTGAATTGTCCTCAGGTAGCACGTAGTTGTTGTCTCGTTAAAAACCTTGCCGGAAAAACCCGATTGGGATAAAAACCGGTCTAAGGGAAAAAGAGTGCAATGCGTACTTTAAACCCTGAGGTCTCGATGCCTTTGGTTGAACTCCTTTAATGAATTAGCACCGAATATATATATAGACGAAAGAAGGGGGAAAACCATACCTTAACAATAATATCGTTTGAGAAGTGATATGTTCCAGTTGTTTGGTAATGGTTCGCCATTCATCGTTCCGAGTTTATAAGACCCCTTTTCGACTATATTGAGGACTTGATAGGGTCCTTCCCAATTTGGGTCAAGCTTCCCTTAATTAGGATCTCGAGTGTTGGCGGTGACCTTCCTCAAGACTAAGTTCCCGATCCTGAAGTGGCAGAGGTTGGTTCTTCTATTGTAGTACCTTTCGATTCATTGCTTTTGCACAGCCATTCGAATACGTGCCGCCTCTCATTTTTCATCTAATAATTCGAGGCTAGTACTCATTGACTCGTGGTTTGATTCCTCTGATGCATGTCGAAACATTGCGCTCGGTTCTCCGACTGGTATTAATGCTTCAGAACCGTACACTAAGGATAATGGGGTTGCCCCCATACTAGATTTTGATGTGGTTCGATATGCCCAAAAAACTTCGGGTATGATTTCTCTCCATTTTTCCTTAGTGTCGTTCAACCTTTTCTTTAGGTTTTGAATTATAGTTTTGTTCGTTGATTCGGCCTGTCCGTTCCCACTAGGGTGATACGGTGTTGATAATATTCTTTTTATTTTGTGGTTTTTGAGGAATTTCGTCACTTTGCTTCCGATAAACTGTTTCCTATTGTCACACACTATTTTGGCGGGTATCCCGAATCGACATACGATATGATCCCAGATAAAGTATATAACCTCTTTCTCTCTTATTTTCACGAACGTCTGTGCTTCAACCCATTTATAAAAATAGTCAGTCATAAATAAAATAAACTTAGCTTTACTTGGGACCGATGGCAGAGGGCCGGCGATATCCATTCCTCATTTCATGAATGGCCATGGAGATAGGACTGAGTGAAGTTGCTCTCCGGGATGATGGATCATTGGTGCAAACCTTTGACATTTGTCACATTTTCGAACGAACTCCTTTGCATCTTTGTCCATATCGATCCAATAATGCCCTGCCCTGATTATTTTTTGGACCAATGAATCGGCACCAGAGTGATTTCCACAGGTACCCTCGTGAATCTCACGTAAGATGTAGTCGGTGTCTCCTGGACCTAAGCATACTGCCAATAGTCCATCGAATGTCCTTTGGTATAATGGTCCATCTGCAGTCAATGTGAATCGAGCAGCCTTGGTTCGTAGAGCCCTCAAACATTAAGGGTCCGATGGGAGCTTTCCATTATTTAAGTATTCGATATACTTATTCCTCCAATCCCAGGTTAAGCTTGTAGAATTTATCTCGGCATGACCTTCTTCGATCACGGATCTTGAGAGTTGAACGATAGTCCCCGAGCTTATCTCGCCTTTCTCGACCGATGATCCCAAATTTGCGAGTGCATCGGCCTCACTGTTTTGCTCTCGTGGAACATGCTGTAAAGTTCATTCTTTGAAATGGTGAAAAGTGACCTGCAATTTGTCCAAATATCTTTGCGTTCTATCTTCTCGAACTTCGAAGGTTTTGTTTACTTGATTTACCACCAGCAAAGAGTCACACTTGGCTTCAATGACTTATGCTCCCAAGCTTTTAACTATCTCGAGACCTGCAATCATGGCCTTATACTCGGCTTTGTTGTTAGTCAACCTAGTAGTTTTGATAGATTGCCTAATAGTGTTACCCGTGGGTGGCTTTAAAACGATGCCTAGCCCGGACCCCTTCAGGTTCGAAGCCCCATCCGTAAAAAGGGTCCATACCCCCGATGACGTACCCGATTTCAATAAGAGTTCTTTTTCAACTTCGGATACGAGGGTCGGCGTGAAATAGGCCACAAAGTCCTCTAAAATTTGAGACTTATGGTCGTACGGGATTGATATTCGGTATCGTACCCACTGAGTTCGACGGCCCATTTGGACAATCAGCCTGATAGTTCGAGCTTGTACAAAATATTACGCAGTGGGTAAGTGGTCAATACGCATATGGGGTGACATTGAAAGTACAGCCTTAACTTTCTAGAAGCGCTTATCAGTGCAAGTGCCAATTTTTCTAAGTGTGGATATCTAGTTTCTGCTTCTCCTAAGGTTTGACTTACATAATAGACGGGAAATTGCGTACCTTGCTCTTCTTGAAACTAGGACACACTTACCGCGATTTCCGATACTGCCAGGTACAAGCAAAGTTTTTTGTCTGTTTTTTGAGTATGAAGTAGTGGTGGGCTCGATAGATATCGTTTTAATTCCTCTAATACATGTTGGCATTCCGGGGTCCAAGAAAAATCGTTCTTCTTTTTGAGTATAGAGAAAAATTTGTGACTTCGATCCGACGACCTTGAAATGAATCGGCCTAAGGCTGCAATCCGTCCCGTTAGCCTCTGCACGGCTTTCACGCTGTCCACGATGGCGATGTATTCGATGGCCTTGATTTTATCGGGATTAATCTCGATCCCCCGATTTGACACCATGAAGCCGAGGAACTTGCCCAAACCGACCCCGAAAGCACATTTCTCGGGGTTGAGCTTCATGTTGTATTTCCTTAAAATCTCAAATGTTTCTTGCAAATGGGTCAAATGGTCCTCTGTGCGTAGGGACTTAACTAGCATGTCATCAATATAAACTTTTATTGATTTACCTATTTGTCCCTCGAACATTTTATTTACTAGGAGTTGGTTTTAGCCCGAAGGGCATCACATTATAATAATATATTCCATACTTGGTGACAAATGAAGTCTTTTCCTGATCTTTCGGGTTCATTTGGATTTGATTATACCTGGAATAGGCATCGAAAAAAGTAAGGACCTTGTGGTCGGCCGTGGCATCAATCATGCGATCGATGTTGGGCCGCAGAAAGGAATCTTTGGGGAATGCTTTGTTCAAATCTTTATAATCTACACACATTCTAAGTTTGTTCCCTTTTTAGGCACTACAACTACATTTGCTAACCATTCAGGATATTTCACCTCCCGAATGGACCCTATTTTGAGAAGTTTGGTTACCTCATCCTTTATGAATGCGTGCTTTACCTCGGACTGGGGTCTTCTCTTTTGCTTCATCGGTCTGAACCTAGGGTCCAAGCTTAGCCGATGCGTCGTTATATCCGGTGAGATACCTATTATATCTTTATGGGACCAAGAAAAATAATCTACGTTATCGATAAGAAATTGAATAAGTTTTTTCCTGAGTTCGGGGGTTAACCCCATTCCCAGGAATACCTTTCGTTCGGGCCAGTGCTCGATTAGTATGACTTGCTCCAATTCCTCAATCGTTGATTGGGTAGCGTCGAAATCATCGGGAATCACGAAGGATCGAGGGATCCTTTGATCATCATCTTCATCGATCTTCTGGTTTTCTAGTTGGGTTAAAGTTGATGTCTGTGATTGTTATTTGGTATCTTGTTCCCCTTTTGAGTCTGATCCCTTTTGTGATGACCCAAAATGCCATCTTTAAAGTTAATAATTAATTCAGTGTACTAAGACCTCGAAAAGAACTATTTATCATTACTCGACTTGCGTGCGCAGTCCGTAAAAATTTCCGGGAAGTATTTAGGTAAAAATGGATTAAAATGTGAATTAGAGTTTTAAAACTCAACTGAGTTGTCTTTGGTAAATATTTTGAGCAAACAGATTCAGATCAGTGTTTTGACAGTTTCTGTAAGTCCATATCATGATTTGGGACTTGGACATATGCCCGGAATCAAATTCCGAGGTCCCTAGCCCAAGATATGGAATTTTAATGAAAAATTAAAGGTTTTAAAAGCTTAAGTCAAATAGTGACCTGATATCGAATTATGTGTAAATGACCCCGAAATAGAATTTTGATGATTCCAATAGCTCTGTATGGTGATTTTGGACTTAAGAGCGTGATCGAAATTTTATTTGGAAGTCTGTAGTGAAATTAGGCTTGAAATTGCTAAAATAAGAATTTAATATTTGGAAGTTTGTCCGGGGAGTTGAATTTTTTATATCGAAATCAGAATCCAGTTCCGAAAATTTTTATAGCTCCGTTATGTCATTTATGACCTGTGTGAAAAATTTGAGGTCAATCGGCCTTGATTTGATGGGTTCCGACATCGAATGTAGAAATTAAAAATTCTAAGTTTCATTAAGCTTGAATTGGAGCATGATTCGTGATTTTAGCGTCGTTTTATGTGACTTAAGGTTTCAAATAAGTTTATATGATGTTTTAGGACTTGTTGGTATATTTGATTGATGTCCCAAAAGCCTCGGGTGAGTTTCGGATGGTTAACGGATAAAACATTTGACTTAAAAAGTTGCTGCAATTTTTCTCTTCAGCTTGATGATCGAGCCCAGATATCGAGCCCAGGGTCGACGGCCAGGGTCGAAGCCAGAGACGAGGCCATGATCAAAGTCCCAAGCTCGATGCCATGATGGAGGCCATGATCGAAGGCCCAAGCTCGATGCCATGATCGTGGCCATGATCGAAGGCCCATGTTCGATGTCATGATCGAAGGCCCAGGCTTGATGCCAGGATCTAGGCCATGATCGAAGGACCAGGCTCGATGCCATGATCGAAGTCCAGGATCGAGCCTGTGATCTAAGCCACGATCGAGGCCTAGGCTCGAGGGCCATGATCAAAGCCACGATCGAGGCCCAATTTCGAAGGCTGCCTGGGCAGATTTATAAAGGAGGGCATTCGTCCCATTCACCATTTTTTTAACAAACTTGAGCTTGAGCAGAAGCGATTTTTGGCAGATTTTTAAGGAGAAACATTTGGGTAAGTGATTCTAACTCGGATTTTGTCAATATACACGAATATATCATTGTTTTCACCATTTAATTAGTGTATTGAGATGGAAATTTGGGAAAATTTTAGAAATCTCATAAAAATAAATTTTTGAGATTTCGGTGTCGATTCGGAGTCAGATTTGAGTGAAAGTGGTATGGTTGGATTCGTAATTGAATGGGTTATCGGATTTTGTAAGTTTCGCCGGATTCCGAGAGGTGGGCCCCGCGGGCAATGTTTCGCTAATTTCGGATTTTATTGAAAAATATAGTATTTTCTTATGAAATTGATTCCTATAGTTTTTGTTGACTGTATAGAACTAATTATGACTAGATACGAGTCGATCAGAGTCTAAAAATTGAGGAAAAGACATACTACTTGGTTAAATTGGAGCAAGTAGAGGTAAGTGACTTATCTAACCTTGTGTGGGGGAAAGTTTCCCTAGGATTGGTATTAATTGTAATGTGATAAAAGTCGTGTACACGAGGTGACGAGTGTGTACACGGGCTAAATATGAAGGATTATGTTTTTAAATTGTGTAGATCACTATTGCATATTAATTAAATTATTAAATCTTGTTATATTATCCATCATTGATTTGATTTATATACTTTAAATCTGCTTGACCTTTTTTCTGCTAATTGTTTTACCTGTTTAATTGGAACTTGATTTTTTTTATTCTGTGCATTAATTGAAGTTTATTTTATTTAAATTAAATATTATTAATATAAAGTATTTGATATTTTTATATTTGGTATTGAAGCAACGTAATAAAGACTTTGAAATATTATTTTGCTGAATTATTTATTCCTGAATATTTTTGTAAGATTTTTGTACTCATTGTGATGGAGCCGTGAACTCTTTATTGTGGGAAAATACTATTGACGATTTATTTTTGCATGATCCGTGAGCTCTTTATTGTGGAAAAATATTGTTGTTAAATTATTTTTGGCAAGTTTAATTATTTGAACACTTGAGGTGCACATTGTGATATATTGCGATATTGATACACATGCGGTGGTGTAAGGTCTGGGTATTGAAATTCATGTGGTGAGATAAGGGTGGCTTGATACACGTGGCTAGTAGGGGAAACTACTAGAAGTCATGCGGTGTGATAAGGATGGCTAAGACGTGGGATGCTATTTCGGAAAAAATATTTTCTTTAAAAATAAATTGTGAAGGCTCCCGCGGTGAGATAAGAAAATGAGATATTGTGAATTTATTTATGATTTGGGATTATGAGGCGGTACCTCGGGAGTTTCCTTTTTGATATTGATTTATGGCCGCAATTGCCTTTGATTATTTGTTGTGATTTTCTTAAAGTTGAAAGGAATTCTGTTTTGATTCCACGAGATATTATTTGTCATTATTTTGTGTAATTAAATGGTGACATGCTACTTGATTCATTTTTATTGTAATTTTATTTTATTATATTGTTAAACATTTTACCATGCAATTATTAGTTTCCAGTAGGGTCTGACCTGACCTCGTCACTACTCTAGCGAGGTTAGGCTTTGCAGATCCGGGTACACCTTACAGACCAGGCATTAGTAAACTAGTTGTACGAGGAGACTTCGAGGTATATCTACCAGCGTCTGCAGACTCCGGAGTCCCCTTCTATCTTACTATGTTGTCTTCCTTATTTGCTTTAGACTCTGATATATAGAGACATAGGGAATAAATTCTTAGAAGCTTGTGACTTATTTCTACCGAGTTTTGGGAGTTGAAATTGTTTGAATTGTAGTTTATTTATTTCAGATATTTATTATTATTCCGCATTGATAGGCTTACCTAGTCTTTGAGACTAAGTTCCATCACGACATCCTACGGAGGGAATTTGGGGTCGTGAGAAGTTGGTATCAGAGCTCTAGGTTCATAGGTGTTATGAGTCACAAGCAGGTTTAGTAGAGTCTTGCGGATCGATACAGAGACGTCTGTACTTATCTTCGAGAGGCTATGAAACTATTAGGAAATATTCACTTCTTTGATTCCTTATCATGCGTATTTGTTGACTTCAAAATTTTAAACCATTGTCTTTCTATTCTCTCACAGATGGTGAGGACACGCACAACGTGATCTGATGATCAAACACTCGCGCCCCCTGTTGGAGCCGCAAGAGGCCGGGGTTGGGGCAGAGGTTGAGCAAGAGGCCGAGGAAGACCATGTGGTGCAACTAGAGCACCTGCACGAGCTGCTGCACTAGAGCCACCAGTAACTCCAGTTGGAGAGAAGGCACCTGAGACGCCTGTTACTACTCCTGCACTTCAGGAGACTCTTGCCCAGTGTTTGAGCATGTTTGGCACTCTAGCTCAGGCATGGCTAATTCCACTTGCTCCTGCCACATCTCAGGCCGGGGGAGGAGCATAGACTCCCGCCGCCCGTACTCCAGAGCCACGGGCCCAAGTTGACCATGCCCTAGAGGTTATACCAGTGCAACCAGTTGTCCCAGTTCGGCCTGAGATTAGGACAACAGTTTCAGAGGGGGAGCAGCTCAGGCTCGAGAGGTACAAGAAGTTCCACCCTCCCACTTTCAGCGGTTTAGCTTCAGAGGATGCTCAGGGTTTTCTGGAGGAATGTCACCGTATCCCTCGTGATATGGGTATTGTGGATTCCAATGGGGTTTCTTTCCCGGCATTCCAGTTTAGAGGAGCAGCCTACCAATGGTAGCGGGCATATGAGTTGGATAGTCCGACTGAGGCAGCTTCACTTACTTGGACTCAATTTTCATATATGTTTTTAAGGGAGTATGTTCCTCAGAGTCTTAGAGATGCATGGCGCGCAAAGTGTGAGTAGTTGAGTCAGGGTTCCATGACCATGTCAGAGTATTCGGTCTAATTCAGTGATTTGGCGAGGCATGCACCAGCCTTAGTTGCTACTGTTCGAAAGTGGGTTCGCCAATTTATTGAGGGTTGCCACCCTAGTATCAGAGACAGTATGGCCCGAGAGCTAGAGATGGACATCACATACCAACAGGTGGTGTCAATTGCTAGAAGATTGGAAGGTATGCGAACTCGGGAGAGGGAAGAGAGAGAAACTAAGAGACCTCGAGATTCTGGCACATATCTCGTGCCCCAGTTGCAGCCCGTCATGGTAGAGGTTATGTGAGACATCCTATTCATTCAGCACTTCCAGTTTCCAGTGGTATTCCGGCTACTCCCAGACCTCAGGTTCCATATTATGCACTGCTAGTGTCTTCTGTACCTCCTGTACGGGGTGCTTTCAGCGGGCAGTCTAGTCGATCAGGCCCGAGCCAGTCCCAGCAGCCACGTCCTCCGAGGGCTTATTTTAAGTGTGGTGACACTCGTCATATCATAAGGGATTGCCCCAGATTTGGAGGGGTGCACCTCCATGGATTTCTCAGGCCCCACCTATTCCACAGGTCCCTCAGGCTTCTCAGGCCATGATTACGGCACCAGTTGCCACTCCACCTACACAGCCAGCCAGATGTGGAGGTCGGGCACGTAGAGGTCACCCTAAAGGGGGATGCCAGGCCAGATATTATGCCCTTACTGCTAGGACAGAGGCCGTTGCATCCGATTCTGTTATCATAGGTATTATTCCGTTATGTCATAGGGATGCATCAGCGTTATTTGATCTAGGCTCCACTTATTATTATGTGTCATCTTATTTTACCTCATATTTGGGCGTAACACATGATTCCTTGAGTTCTTCTGTTTATGTATCTACACCCGTAGGTGAATATATTATTGTGGACCGTGTGTATCGGTCGTGTATAATTGTTATTAGTGGTTTTGAGACCAGAGCTGATTTATTATTGCTCGGTATGGTGGATTTCGATATTATTTTGGACATGGACTGGTTGTCACCCTATCATGCTATTCTTGATTGTTACGCCCAGACGGTGATGTTAGCTATGCCAGGTCTATCGCGGATAGAGTGGAGAGGTACCTCGGATCATATTCCTAGCTAGGTTGTTTCATTTCTTAAAGCTCAACGAATGGTTGAGAAGGGGTGTAATGCGTATCTGTCCTATGTGAGAGATATTAGTATTGATACTCCTACTGTGGAGTCAGTTCCTGTAGTAAGGGATTTTCCTGATGTATTTCCAGCAGATCTTCCGGGTATGCCACCCGATAGAGATATTGACTTTGGCATTGATTTATTACCGGGTGATCAACCCATTTCTATTCCACCATATTGTATGGCCCCAGCAGAGTTGAAAGAATTAAAAGAACAGTTACAGGAATTACTTGACAAAGGCTTCATTAGGCCTAGTGTATCGCCTTGGGTGCTCCTATCTTATTTGTGAAGAAGAAGGATGGTTCTATGCGGATGTGTATTGATTACCGCCAGCTGAACAAGGATGCAGTGAAGAACATGTATCCATTGCCACGTATTGATGATCTATTTGGTCAGCTTCAGGGTGCCAGAGTGTTCTCAAAGATCGACTTACGTTCAGTCTATCATCAGTAGAAGATTCGGGAGCCAGATATCCTGAAGACTGCTTTCAGGACTCGGTACGGTCATTACGAATTTCGTGTGATGTCTTTTGGGCTGACCAACGCCCTAACAACATTTATGCACTTAATGAATAGTGTATTTTAGCACTATCTTGATTCTTTCATCATTGTGTTTATTGACGACATTCTAGTATATTCCCGGAGTCGGGAAGATCATGAACATCACCTGAGGACTGTGCTTCAGACTTTGAGAGAAAAGAAGTTATATGCAAAAATTTCAAAGTGTGAATTATGGCTTGATTCAGTGGGATTTTTGGGCCATATAGTTTCGTGTGAGGGGATCAAGGTAGATCCAAAGAAGATTGAAGCAGTGCAGAGTTGGTCCAGACCGTCCTCAGTTACGGAAATCCGGAGTTTCCTTCGTTTGGTAGGGTATTATCGCCGATTTGTAAAGGGTTTCTCTTCTATTGCTGCATCTATGACCAAATTAACCCAGAAGGGTGCTCCGTTCAGGTGGACCGAGGAATGTGAGGAGAGCTTCCAAAAGCTCAAGACAACTTTGACTACAGCACCAGTATTGGTATTACCTACAAGTTCGGGGTCTTATACTGTGTATTGTGATGCGTCACTTATTGGTCTTGACGCAGTGTTGATGCAAGACGGTATGGTGATTGCCTACGCGTCCAGACAATTAAATGTACATGAGAAGAATTATCCGGTCCACAACCTTAAGTTAGCAGCTATTATTCATACCTTGAAGATTTGGCAGCATTATTTATACGGTGTCCATTGTGAGGTCTACACCGATCACCGGAGTCTACAACATCTGTTTAAACAAAAGGATCTTAATTTGCGACAGCGGAGATGGTTGCATTTTCTTAAGTATTATGATATCACCATTCTCTATCATCCCGGGAATGCCAATGTAGTGGCCGATGCCTTAAGTCATAAGGCGGAGAGTTTGGGCAGCTTAACATATTTACTGGTAGCAGAGAGGCATTTAGCCTTGGATGTTGAGGCCTTGGCCAACCAGTTTGTTAGACTGGATATTTCCGAGCCGAGCCGAATTTTGGCTTGTGTGGTTTCTCAGTCTTCTCTTTATGATCGTATCAGGGAACGACAGTATGATGACCCCTATCTGCTTGTCCTTAAGGACACAGTTCAGCACGGTGATGCCAAGAAAGTCACAATTGGAGATGACGGTGTATTACGGATGCAGGGCAGGCTATGTGTGCCTAATGCAGATGGTTTGCGTGAGTTAATTCTCCAGGAGGCTTACAGTTCACGGTACTCCATTCATTCGGGTGCTGCAAAGATGTATCTGGACTTGAAACAACAGTATTGGTGGAGGCGGATGGAGAAAGACATAGTGGAATATGTAGCTCAATGCCTAAATTGCCAGCATGTGAAGTATGAGCATCAACGACCGGGTGGATTGCTTCAGAAGTTGGAATTTCCAGAATGGAAATGGGAACGAATCACTATGGATTTCATTGTTGGACTCCCACAGACTCAGAGGAAATTCGATGTAGTTTGGGTGATTGTAGATAGATTGACCAAGTCAACTCATTTCATTCCTGTGATTACTACTTACTCTTCAGAGCAGCTGGCTCAGGTATATATTCGCGAGATTGTCAGACTTCATGGTGTACCGGTATCTATCATCTCTGACCGGGGTACACAGTTTACCTCACGGTTTTTGAGGGTTATACAGCGAGAGTTGGGTACTCGTGTGGAGTTGAGTACAACATTTCACCCTCAGACGGACGGACAGTCCGAACGTACTATTCAGATACTGGAGGATATGCTGCTTGCGTGTGTGATAGATTTTGGGAGTGCTTGGGATCAGTTCTTACCACTTCCGGTGTTTTCTTACAATAACAGTTACCAGTCAAACATTCAGATGGCTCCGTATGAGGCCTTGTATGGTAGGCGATGCCGGTCCCCAGTTGGTTGGTTCGAACCGGGCGAGGCTAGACTATTGGGTACAAACTTGGTTCAGGATGCCTTGGAAAAGATTAAGTTGATTCAGGATTGACTTCGTACAGCCCAGTCTAGACAGAAGAGTTATGCGGATCGGAAGGTTCATGATGTTGCATTCATGGTTGGTGAGCGGGTATTGCTCCGAGTTTCGCCTGTGAAGGGTGTGAGGAGGTTCGGGAAGAAGGGCTAGTTGAGCCCTAGCAATATTGGGCCTTTTGAGGTTCTTGAAAGAGTTTGAGAGGTGGCTTACAGACTTGCACTACCACCTAGTGTCTCTACAGTTCACCCGGTGTTCCATATTTCTATGCTTCGGAAATATCACGGCGATCTATTTCATGTGTTAGACTTCAGTTCAGTTGGACAATGATCTATCTTATGTTGAGGAACCAATGGCTATTTTAGATACACGGGTTCAAAAGCTAAGGTCAAAGAACATTGCTTCCGTGAAGGTTCAGTGGAGGGGTCATCCGGTCGAGGAGGCGACTTGGGAGATCGAGCATGATATGCTCATCTGTTATCCACACTTATTCACCAGCTCATGTACTTTTTCTAACTCCGTTCGAGGACGAACGTTTGTTTTAGAGGTGGAGAATGTGATGACCCAAAATATCATCTTTAAAGTTAATAATTAATTATGTGTTCTAAGACCTTGAAATGCACTATTTATCATTACTCGACTTGCATGCGCAATCCGTAAAATTTTCCGGGAAGTTTTAGGTGAAAAATGGATTAAAATGTGAATTAGAGCTTTAAAACTTAACTGAGTTGACTTTGGTCAATATTTTGAGCAAATGGACTCGGATCAGTATTTTGATAGTTTCGGTAGGTTCGTATTGTGATTTGGGACTTAGGCGTATGCCCGGAATCAAATTCCGAGGTCCCTAGCCTGAGATATGGAATTTTGATGAAAATTTAAAGGTTTTAAAAGCTTAAATCAAATAGTGACCGTATGTCGAATTATGTGCAAACGACCCCGGAATAGAATTTTTATGATTCCAGCAGTTCCGTATGGTGATTTTGGACTTAGGAGCATAATCAGAATTTTATTTGGAAGTCCGTAGTGAAATTAGGCTTGAAATGGCTAAAATAGGAATTTAAAGTTTGGAAGTTTGATCGAGGAGTTGACTTTTTTATATCGGAGTCAGAATCCAATTTTGAAACTTTTCATAGCTCTATTTTGTCATTTATGACTTGTGTGCAAAATTTGAGGTCAACCGGGCTTGATTTGATGGGTTTCGACGTCAAATGTAGAAATTGAAAATTCTAAGTTTCATTAAGCTTGAATTGGAGCATGATTCGTGATTTTAGCGCCGTTTTATGTGATTTGAGGTTTCAAATAAGTTCATATAATGTTTTAGGACTTGTTGGTATATTTGGTTGAGGTGCCGAAGGCCTCGGGTGAGTTTCAGATGGTTAACAGATCAAATATTGGACTTCAAAAGCTGCTGCAATTTTTCTCTTCTGTTGGATATTCTAGGCTGTTATCAAGCCCAAGATCGAGCCCAGGTTCGACGGCCAGGGCCTAAGCCAGAGACGAGGCCATGATCGAAAGCCGAGGTTCGATGTCATGATCGAAGGCCCGGGCTTGATGCCAGGATCTAGGCCATGATCGAAAGACCAGGCTCGATGCCATGATCGAGGTCCATGCTCGAGCCTATGATCGAAGCCACGATCGAGGCCTAGGCTCGAGGTCCATGATCGAAGCCACGATCGAGGCCCAGTTCTGAAGGCTACCTGGGCAGATTTATAAAAGAGGGCATCGGTCCCATTTGCCATTTTGTTAACAAACTTGAGTTTGAGCAGAAGCGATTTTTGGCAGATTTTCAAGGAGAAACATTCGGGTAAGTGATTCTAACACAGATTTGGTCAATATACACGAATATATCATTGTTTTCACCATTTAATTAGTGTATTGAGATGGAAATTTGGGAAAATTTTAGAAATCTCATAAAAAATGATTTTTTGAGATTTCGGTGTTGATTCAGAGTCGGATTTGAGTGAAACTGGTATGGTTGAATTGTAATTGAATGGGTTATCGGATTTTGTAGGTTTCGCTGGATTCCGAGAAGTGGGCCCCACAGGCAATGTTTAGCTAATTTCGGACTTTATTGAAAAATGTAGTATTTTCTTATGAAATTAATTCTTATAATTTTTGTTGACTGTATCGAATTAATTATGACTAGATACGAGTCAATCGGAGTCGGAAAATCGAGGAAAAGGAATACTACTTGGTTAAATTGGAGCAAGCCGAGGTAAGTGATTTGTCTAACCTTGTGTGGGAAAAATTTCCCCTAGGATTAGTATAAATTGTAATGAGATGAAAGTTGTGTACACGAGGTGACGAGTGTGTACATGGGCTAAATGTGAAGTATTATGTTTTTAAATTGTGTAGATCACCGTTGCATATTAATTAAATTATTAAATCTTGTTATATTCTCCATCATTGATTTGATTTATATACTTTAAATATGCTTGACCTTTTTCTTGCTAATTGTTTTACCTGTTTAGTTGGAACTTGGTTTCTTTTATTCTGTGCATTAATTGAAGTTTATTTTATTTAAATTAAATATTATTAATATAAAGTATTTTACATTTTTAAATTTGGTATTGAAGCAACTTAATAAAGACTTTGAAATATTATTTTGCTGAATTATTTATTCCTGAATATTTTTGTAAGATTTTTGTACTCATTGTGATGGAGCCGCGAACTCTTTATTGAGGGAAAATATTATTGACGATTTATTTTTGCATGAGCCATGAGCTCTTTATTGTGAAAAAATATTGTTGTTGAACTATTTTGGCAAGTCAAATTATTTGAGCACTTGAGGTGCAAATTGTGTTATATTGCGATATTGATACACATGTGGTGGTATAAGGTCTGTGCATTGAAATGCATGCGGTGAGATAAGGGTGACTTGATACATGTGACTAGTAGGGGAAATTACTAGAAGTCATGCGGTGTGATAAGGATAGCTAAAACGCAGGATGCTATTTCAGAAAAAATATTTTCTTTAAAAATAAATTGTGAAGGCTCCCGCGGTGAGATAAAGAAATGAGATATTATGAATTTATTTATGATTTGGGACTACGAGACGGTACCTCGGGAGTGCCCTTGTTTATATAGATTTATGGCCGCAGTTGCCTTTGATTATTTGTTGTGATTTTCTTAAATTGAAAGAAATTTTGTTTTGATTCCACGAGATATTATTTGCCATTATTTTGTGTAATTAAATGGTGACATGCTACTTGATTCATTTCCATTTTTATTTTATTTTATTATATTGTTAAACATTTTACCATGCAATTATTATTTTCCAGTAGGGCCTGACCTGACCTCGTCACTACTCTACCGAGGTTAGGCTTGGCACTTACTGGGTACCGTTGTGGTGTACTCACACTACGCTTCTACATTTCATTTTGTGTAGATCCAGGTATACCTTATTAGACCAGGCATCAATAAACTAGTTGTACGAGGAAACTTCGAGGTATATCTGCTAGTGTCCGCAGACTCCGGAGTCCCCTTCTATCTTACTATGTTGTCTTCCTTATTTGCTTTAGAATCCGATGTATAGAGACATATAGAATAAATTCTTAGAAGCTTGTGACTTATTTCTACCGGGTTTTGGGAGTTGAAATTGTTTGAATTGTAGTTTATTTATTTCAGATATTTATTATTATTCCGCATTGATAGTCTTACCTAGTCTTAGAGACTAGGTGCCATCACGACATCCTACGGAGGGAATTTGGGGTCATGACACCTTTGTTGACGAAGGTAAGGATATCGGAATTGCTTATTCGACGACAAACATTTCTCTCGCGGCCGGTTGTTCTCCGTACACTGTTTTGATTCCCCCCGATGTTGGGAATTTAAGAACCTGGTGTAAGGTCAAAGGCACAACTCTCATGTTGTGGATCCATGGCCTTACAAAAAGGGCGTTGTACCTCATGTCGTTTTCGATTACGTGGAACTTCGTTTCCTGGATGGTACCACCCATGTTTATCGGCAGAATTATCTTGCCTTTGGTGGTTTCACATGCCATATTGAATCCGTTTAGAACCAGGATTGCGGGTACGACCTGGCCCTGTAGACCGAGTTGTTCTACAACCTTCGACCTAATGATGTTGGCCAAGCTACCTGGATCAATTAACACACGCTTAACTTTAGTTTTATTCATAAGTACATATATTACCAGTGCATCGTTATGAGGTTGTATGACTCTTTCTGCATCTTCATCATTGAAGGACAAAGCTCCTATGGGTGCATAATCCTGAGTTCGATATCGCTTTTCCCTCACAATCGATGTCTTAGTGCATTTAAGCACCAACCCTTGAGGGGTATCGACGACACCGATAATTATGTGGATGATGTGTTGTGGTTCTTCTGGTTCATTTTGTTTGCCGAAATCCCTATTTTTGAAATGGTTCTTTGCCCGTTGCTTACAAATTCTCGAAGGTGCCCTTTATTGAATAACTGGGCTATCTCTTCTCTTAGTTTCCTACAATCTTCCGTTCTGTGGCCATGGGTGCCATGATATTTGCACATTTGATTGGGATTCCTCTGGGCAGGATCAGTCTACATGGGTCGAGGATATTTAGTGTCTTTGGTGCGTCCGATAGCCGACATGATGGCGGATGCATCAATGCTGAATTTATACTCCGATAACTATGGTGCTTCCTTAGATCTGGTAGGCCTGTCGAACCCACTTATGTTCATCAGCCCCCGAGACCCTTGACCTCGATCATTTCTTTTGTTTCTTTGTCCGGGGTTGCGTCTCGATTTAATTGATTCTGTGGTTTCCACTATACGGTCGGTATCGGTCCCTGATCGGACCTTGTTCTCGATTGATATTCATTCGAGCAACGGTTCAGACCCCAATTGATCATCTTCGACTCTTATTTTTGATTGGTATCGATTGTGCACATCGGCCCAAGTGATAGCTGGGTACTCGATCGGGTTATGTTTCAAGCGCCGTGAAGCCGTAGAACTTCATTCGTTCAAACCTTGAGTAAAATCCTGAACAACCCAATCGTTTGTGACTAGTGGCAGATCCATTCGTTCCATTTGAAAACGAGATACGAACTCCCTTAGCATCTCGTTATCCTTTTGTCTTACCTTGAACAGGTTCGACTTCCTGGTCTCGACTTTTATGGCCCCGGCGTGTGCTTTTATGAAGGAATCTTCAAGCATAGCAAAATAATCGATATAATTAGATGGTAAATTATGATACCATATCATTGCTCCCTTTGATAGGGTTTCACTGAATGTCTTCAATAATACAGATTCGATTTCATCATCATCTAGGACGTTCCCTTTGATGACACCTATGTATAAGGTAACATGTTCGTTGGGGTCGGTAGTTCCGTTATATTTAGGAATCTCGGGCATGCAGAACTTCTTTGGGATCGGTTTAGGAGCCGCGCTTGGGGGGAAAGGCTTTTATATGAAGTTTTTGGAATCTAAGCCCTTCAATATTGGTGGTGCCCCCGGGATCTGATCAACCCTGGAGTTGTATGTCTCTACCCTTTTGTCATTTGCTTCGATCCTCCTTTCTTCCGATTCTATTCGTTTGGTCAGTTCTTCGAACATCTTAGCAATTTCGGGATTAGTCCCCGACTCCTGCTCATTTGATTTCACTATAGCTGGTTCCGTTGTATGGGCAATTTCTCGGGGTTGACTGGGCTCTGGTCTACTCGGTATCTGGGTTTGACTCTGCAACTGAGTGATTGCTGCCTGTTAAGCTTGCAACATTTCTAAAATCATACGCAAGCTGACGCCGTTTTTCTCGATGTTATGGGTATCTCGAGCTGCAGACCGAGTGCCACCATGAATGCTATTTTCAGGTTCAGAATGTAGGTTCGCCTCAATGGCCACATACGAATTGATATCTATCGGCACTTCGTTTCGAGCTCCAACGGCGTGGGCAAGTGGTCTTTCGGTACTGAGTGTCAACTTGTTATTCTCATCTTGAAGACCAGCTTCGTTGTCGATAGGTAAGGCCATTTGATTGATAGTTAGTCGTTGCTAATCCGAAATCGAAGATACTTTCGGAAACAAGCGCAAAACGGTATGTTTTTGCAAATTCGTATCAAATAACCACTATTATCCTTAGTCCCAAGGTGGGCGCCAAACTGTTTATCCGAAAAACGGATAGAGTTAAATTTGTACGTAGTTCTAAGGATATGTGGTATAATTTAACACAAATCGTATGGATAAATAAGAATATCTAATATTTGACTGTGAGGATGAAAGATATGAAGTTAGAAATGATAGTTCTTCAATATGAAATGTGTGATATCTCAGTTACCAAGTATGCAAAAACTTGTGTCTTACAGAAATAATAACCATACCCTTTATAGTGGAGAGATTCTACTTTAGATATAATTAAATATACATAGTGGGAGACCCATGATAAATCAGCTTTTTCATAATTTCTGCCAGGATTCTCTTCTCTAGTGGGATTGCAACTGCTCTTGTCTATAAAATCGATCTTGACCCGAGCTCTCGATCTTGACTCGAGCTTGATTCTGACCCGGATCCTTGTATTGATTCGGGGTCAGTGTTAGTCGGTCTCTGCCTCGTAAGCTCGATAACTTCACTTTGCATCATAGTTCGATTTGGACTCGAGTTCGATAATGATATCGAGCTCGACATTGATCGGTCCTTAGGGCTTGAAGCTTGGTGACCTGACTCCGAGTCTCAACCTGATTATGAAGATGCTTCTCCAATCCAACGCATTACTATCTCGACCAATTCATACAAAAGACTAATCAGTTTTTACCGTATACAACAAGACCAAATTTAGAGTTTTTCAACAAATAATTCTTGTTGTGTAGAATATAAGCCAAGATAAAAACAATACTATACCTTTGAAAAATAATTTCAATGAAAGCTGAAATGGAGGAAACAATGTATCTTCCATCGTTTTTCCTTTTCTCGCTCTTTTCTCTCTTCGCTTGATGGATCAATAACTACAGATAAGATGTTACGTATCATGCACTTGCTTTTTTAGTTTTTCAATTGATGATTTAACCAAAAACAAAATCTTATATCTTAAACCATAATTTTTCTTATCGGATAAACCGTTAACCCGTTAAGAATTTTTATATTTACACTTTTATATGAGATCAACAAAAGTTATATGAGTATTATCAGAAAATAAATTTGAAAATGCCTTCAAGTTTTCAGTCAAGTTTTGTAGGTGTAGGGAATTCCGATTGTATATAAATTTTCAGTCAGTTTGACCAGTTTTCAGTCTTTCCCTTTTTTTGTTGATATGAAATAGGATAACTATGCAACCAAAAGAAATACTTATAATAAGTGCAGTACAAATTACAAAGTGTTATTAGATTCTATCATGTAGCAACAGATGTTAACAAGCCTCGTAAACTAAAAGGGGATGCAACTTATACTCGAGTCACTTTATTAGGTTTGGCCGTTTAAGATTCACAAGACTAGGATTGTTCAAAAATTTTTTATTTGATTTAGTCGATAAATCGCCCAATAATCGTTAATCTGATACCAATCCGCCCGTTATCTTATTGGATTGCTAACTGATTACTACATTTAATAATTCGATAACCGATAAGATGAACCGTTAAGCTTAATTATCCGTCTGATTCACCCGATAAGCACCTCAACCCCTATGGCTGCAGTCCTTCCTCGAACCCTGTATAAACGCATGATATTTTGTGCCCGTACCAGGCTGGCCTTAGTTCCAAAATAACAAACTCTTATTTTGGTCCTTGTAATACATGGTTAAAACATATTTAACCTTTTTATATCTTTGCTTACCAACCTTGGCAAATTTAACAAATTATTAATTATGAAACTATTCAATTAACAAAATTCTTTTGTTAAATTTGTATTTTCATTTTTATTTGGGGGAACTATACTTCTAAATATAACATATATCCTACGTAAAAGGAACCCGGACGGACGTTTCAATTAATTGAATTTGAAGGTTGAATATGATTAATCAAATTTAACAAGCACCAAAATCACAATATATCAATAACTAAAGGATCAAAACTGCAATTAGAATAATATTCAGAGCTCGTTACAACAGTTTTGATTAGGACTCTTCAATCTCGTTAGTGGGTGGCTATTTATAGAAACTAGGGTTTGTCAATTAGGAACCAAACATAAAATTTTATAACATTGTAGAAAGAAATGTTTGAATATTTATATACTAATCAACTATTTTTGATATGTAGGTGGTTAGCAAATCTTATCAACTTTACTAGTTTGGTATATCAATTGGGTTATTAGCCAATTGTATTATTTCAAGTGGTCCTAAATGTGGCTTACATCCAAATTTAAGAACGTCAAAGCTAGAAAAGATAAGGAAAACAAATTGTTATAATAATAATTGAAAATGTTACAATAAGTCTTTTTTTAAAAAAAATTTGTGGTGTATGATGAATTCAACATTTGTAAAATGTGCTTTCAATTTCAAGTTGAATTATTTAATTGCAAGAAAAATAAAGGTCAACAGAAAAAGAAAGGAACTTTATTTAAAAGAAAAACATTAGTTCTAAGAAGAGGAGCCAAACTACTAAGCTTTTCAGAGTATCATTAATTATCATGTAAAATGGGGATAACAATATATTCTTACTCGCTATTCGCTAATAATTTCATTCTGTCACAAAAACATTGGAACTCAATTCATTTTAGAGAATATGATGCTTCAATAATCAAAAAGTACATTAGACCAACAAAAAATAATCAGAATTTGTTCTAAATATATATTCTAAACCTTTTTTCCAAGTGAAGGAATTTATTCCCTTGGTCAGGTAGGTCAGGAAGGGAGCTTTAGGTCCACGGTAAAGTTGTTTCCGATAAATATATCACGGGTTCAAGCTGTAAAAATGTGATGATCATATAGGTCAATTTCAGTTTTAACCTTTATTTCTGTGTTCTGAGACCTCGAATAGTTGCGTTTAGCCTTTTTCGATTTGCGTTCCCATTCCGTATCTTTTCTAGAAAAATTTTTATGTGAAAAACTAAAGAAAATGTGAAATTTTGCCTTAAAACTCATTTAAGTTGACTACAGTCAACGTTTTGTGTGAACGAACCCGAATCAGTATTTTGACGGTCCCGGTGGGTCTGTATCGTGATTTGGGACTTGGGCATATGCTCAGAATCGAATTCGAAAGTCCCTAGCTTGATTTAACGTGATTTCTTAAAAACTAGTAATTTAAAGGTTTAAAAAATTTCTAAGTTTGACCGTAGGTTGACTTTGTTTCTACCAGATTAGGATTTCGGTTCCGTACATTGATATAGGTTCATTTAAGTATTTATGACTTATCTGCAAAGTTTGGTGCAAAACGGAGTTGATTTGACATGATTCGGACGTCCGGTTGTAAAGTTGCATGTTCTGGAGTTTCTTTAAAAATTTCATTTGTTTTGGTGTCTAATTCATAGTTCTAGGTGTTATTTTGGTGTTTTGATCTCGCGAGCGAGTTCTTATGATGCTATTACACTTGTGTGAATGTTTGGTTTGGAGCTCCGAGGGCTCGGGTGAGTTTCGGACGTGTTTCAGAGAGTTCATGAGAGATCAGATTTTTGCTGGCGCTCAGATCTCGCATTTGCGAGCTTCATGCTAGCATTTGTGAAGAGCACAGTGGCCTGAAGAGTTCGCATTTGTGAACTCCCTATCGCATTTGCGATGATGGCCTGGCCTGAGTGTTGGTCGCAATTGCGCTCACTAAGTCGCTTTTGCGACATGTCCAAGTTCGCATTTGCGAACAATTCATCGCAAATGCGATGAAAGCAGAGATGAGAGTTCTTCGCAATTACGATAGTTTTCTCGCATTTGCGGGGTTCGCATAGGTCGCAAATGCGACATCTGGGCCTGGACAAAAAGCGGAGAATGCGGGATTTAGCTCATTTTTCACAAACTTTCAACCCTAAACACCTTAGAGGTGATTTTTCCAAGAGGTTTTCTTCCTAAATTCATTCGTAAGTAACTTTAATTTATTTCTTTTCAATTATCCATTATTTTCCAAGTATTTTCAACATTAAATCTAGGTTTTTCATGGTAGAGATTAGGGATTTGGGTATAATAAAGGATTTTTGTAAATTTGGGATTTAGACCTTGAATTGAGGTCGGGTTTCGAAATAAATTACATAACCGGGCTCGGGGGTGAACGAGTAATTGGGTTTTGGTCAGAATATTGGGTTTTGACCAAGCGAGCCCAGGTTTGACTTTTGTTGACATCTTCGAAAAAATATAAAGATCTTAACTCTATGTTTTGTAATTGATTTTCTAGCATTGTTTGTTTATATTAAGTTGATTTTGGTTAGATTCGATTGGTTCGGAGGCGAATTTTAGAGGAAAGGCCCCGGTTGAGCTTTAATTTGCTTGCGGAGCGAGGTAAGTATTGGGTCTAACCTTGATTTGAGGGAATTAGGAACCCTTTAACTATATGTTATGTGATTTACATGTGTAACAACGTATATGCGAGGTGAAGAGTGTATATATGCCGTCAAGATAGTTGATTTCATGCTTTCCCGTATTTCATTAATTAGTTTGTTCCATATCTTAACTGTTACATGCTTTAGTTGCTTCTTATGCCTTAACTTGTTACTTGTCACTATCTTATGTTGTATTGAAATACTCGTTTCTTCCATGCTCCATGATTAATTACTACTTGCCTTAATTATTTTACTTGTACACTTTAAATGTCATATATTTGGCTTGTTTTGTATTAATTGTAGCATTTCTTGACTTGGTACGAGATTCCTTTATGGCTTTGCTTTCATAATTCTTTAATCGCATAAATTCTTGTGAATTGAGTTGTTTAATTGATTACATTTATTAATTTTATTTATGGATCGGGTTGCACACCGCAACAGATAGAATAAGAGGGATTGATATTGATATGGTGGAACGGGTTGCACGCCGCAACAGATTTTATATGTGATATTGATATGGTGAAATAAGGGAGGATTGTGTTTGTACGGTAGGATCGGGTTACGCACCGCAACGGATTGTGTGTTTTGTATTCATTGTTGCATTGTGTTAGCTTTCAGTGTTTTCATACGAGATTTTGAGGAACGATGTTTCCGGTTTTACTAATTTCGAGGATTGAGTTATTTTCATCAGTTAACTTCCTTACTTTTTCTATATTTCTTTCTTGTTATTATTATTATACTGCATACGGGTTATTGTAAGTGACCTGCCTTAGCCTCGTCAATACTTCGTCGAGGTTAGGCTCGTCACTTAGAGAGTATATGAGATCGGTTGTACTCATACTATACTTTGCACTTCTTGTACAGATTTTGGAGTCGGTCCTAGCGGCGGTCAGTAGATTGCTCGAATTGATTGCCTGACGGAGACTTGAGGTATAATTGCACGGCGTTCGCAACTTTGAAGTCTCCTTCTACCTTATCCTAGCTGTTTATTTCATTTCAGACAGTGTTACTTTCATTCAGACCATTATTTGTAATATTCTAGTCGCTTATGCACTTGTGACATCAGTTCTGAGATTGTATTTAGATATCACTATTATTACGGTTTTCTCACTCTATTTCAGTTATTTCAGTTGGTGAGTTATTATTTAATATGAATTATTAGAAATGGTTAAAAACTATTTTAATGTTGGCTTGCCTAGCAAGCGAAATATTAGGCGACTTCATGGTTCTCAGGGTGGGACTTTCGGGTCGTGACAAGTTGGTATCAGAGCACTAGGTTACATAGGTATCACGAGTCACGAGCAAGCTTAGTAGAGTCTGGAGGATCGGTACGGAGACGTCTGTACTTATCTTCCAAAGGCTATGGAGTTTAGGAACAATTTTACTTCTATCCTTCCCTATCGTGCGATTTTATTCTATCATTGATGATTTAACCCTTATATTCTTGTTCTCTCACAGATGGCGAGAACACGCACAACATCGGTAGTCGGACAGGAGTCGGAGCCCCTAATGACAGATATGACCAGGGGCAGAGGTCGAGGTCGCACCAGAGGCCGAGGCAGAGGCAAAGGCAGAGCTCAGCCTAGAGCTCGAGCAACAACACCCGCAGTGTAGCCTCACGTTGAATTTGAGGAGGAGGTTCCAGCTCAGACTGTATCCGTCGGACCAACTCAGGTCCCGGAGGGGTTCATGGGCACTCTAGTGCTTTAGGACGCTCTAGTCTGTTTGGTGGGCCTTATGGAGAGTGTGACCCAGACCGGTACATTCTCAGTGGCACCATCCATATCTTAAGCTGGGAGAGGAGCACAGACTCTCGCTACTCACACCCCGGAGCAGGTGGCTCCCCAGAATCAGACTCCAGCAACCCCGCCAGTTGGGGTGTTTCAGCCAGTTGTTGCAGCACAGGCCGGTGATATGCCCACTATGTCTTCTAAGGCTTTTTTGAGGTTGGACAATATTACCAAGCTCTTTCCTATTCATTTCAGTGGTGCACTTTCTGAGGACCCACGGGATTATCTAGACCACTGCCATGAGAGCTGCGGAATATGGGTATAGTTAAGACCAATGGGGTCAATTTTGTAGTGCTTCAGATGACTGGTTCCTCCAAGAGCTGGTGGAGAGATTATATATTGACTAGACTAGTTGGGTTGCTTGCACTTACCCGGAATCAGTTCTCACAACGTTTTCTAGAGAAGTTCATTCGTGTCACTCTGAGAGAGGATTACCGCAGGCAGTTTGAGCGTCTTTAGTAGGGTAGTACGACTGTTACCCAGTACGAGACTCGATTTGTGGACCTAGATCGGCATGCCATTATCTTTCTCCCTACTGAGAGGGAGAGAGTGAGGAGATTCATTGATGGGCTCACTTTCACTATCAGGCTACAAATGGCTAAGGAGACCGAAAGTGATATTTCTTTCCAGACGGTTGTAGATATTGCTAGACAGATCAAGATGGTTCGTGCTCAGGAGAGGGGGCAAGTGTCTGATAAGAGGCCTCGTCATTTTAGTGGTTTTCGCGGTGCCTCATCTGGGGGCAGGGGTAATTTTGGTAGAGGCCATCCTCCCAGGACATTTTAGTCAGCGCTTCAGGCATCTCATAGTGCTTCAGGAAGTCGTGGTCCTTATGCGCCTCATTTTAGGTAGCCAGCCTATAGTGCGCCATAATCTCCTATCAGTGCACCTCCGATTCAGAGTTATCACCATGGTTATCCGGCCCGTTCGGGTCAGCGTCAGCTTCAGCAGCCACAGCAGCAAGATGGGTGTTTTGAGTGTGGAGGTACTTGTCACATCAGGAGGTTCTGTCCGAGATAGTTGGGCGGCATGCCATAACAGAGTTCTCGTGCCATGGTCCCGGCACCGATTGCTGCACTGCCAACTCAGCCATCTAGAGGCAGGGTATGAGGCCCCTCAAATTTCCGATGAGTCCGAGGTCATAAAGCACGCTCACAAGTCGCTTAAGTGTCGTCTTGCCTTCCACGAGAGGTTAAGGACTATAACAACTTATATGATTATGATATTAAGTGCAGTAGGTGTATTGGATGTTGTTTAGGGTCTATGGAGATCCCTAGAACTAAGCCAAGTTGGGAGCTATACAATGGGCTAAAGTTTCAAATAAATTTGCATAAGACCTAACTTCAAACGAATGTAACTCCCAAAATATAAAGACTTAGGTGGTGATATACCTATAAAATTAAATCTATTTGAGTCTAGTTTCCAACTCATCAAATCATTTGTCATTTAGATATTTCTACAAAAGGTTATGGATATTTTACCAGACCTATACCATTTGCATGCCCAAATGCACGGCAGCGCACAAAAGAGGGGTTTCTGCCTTGCGTGCGCACTCAGATGCGCGGTCAATTGCCCAAGTGTGCAGTTGCACACGTAGGAGCCCTATAAATACCCTCAAGGCCGGGGAGATAGAGTGGCCAGGTCATTTCTTTGAGCTAGGTGACCGCGTCCAAATGCACACCTCAAAAGGAGTATGAAACGGTCGTTGCAATTATAGAAACCCAACTAAGAGTCGGGGTCAAATCCACAAGGAGCTAAGATAGGAGTTAGGGATATATATATATATATATATATATATATATATATATATATATATATATATATCAATGCATGTGATTGAACTATGAAGATTTCACTTCTACAAAATCCCTGCCATTTCACCAAGAACTCCTGGTGATTGTTTCTTGAGGCGTGAATCACTCGATCATCAAGAATAGCTTCAGCACGCCTTTTCCCGGTTGAATTGGGACCTCGAATACTTGGTATTGTCAGTTGGCTTCGTGAAGGATCCTCCATATCTTCTCGAAAATGTTTCAGGAGACTGACATGGAAAACAGGATGGATTTTCCACCAAGCTGGGGTATCCACCCGGTATGCAACTTTCCCAATGCGCCTTTCAATGGACAAGGGTCCAATATATTTTTGCAATAGGCGAGGGTCATGGACCCCTACAAACAAGTACCACTTTGGGATTTTGACCATCACTTTGTCTCCCATATATTATTCAACAAAGCGGCGATTCCGATCAACATGCCTCTTCATCCGCTTTTGGGCTTTGACAAGATAGCTCTGCACTATCTCCAAAATTTTCTTCCATTCTTTTGAGAAGCTAGCAGCCCGAGGAGATTTTAACATGTTTGGTGTGTTCACTGTGTGTGGGAGTAGCGGTTGTTATCCGGTAACAATTTCAAAAGCGCTTTTGTTGGTACTTGAGCTCTTTTGTGAATTGAAACACAGTTGAGCAGCATCCAGAAGCTTCACCCAGTTCTTCTGCAATCCAGTCACAAAGTGCCGGAGATATTCCTCTAAAATGCCATTGAATCGCTCTATCTGGCAATCAGATTACGGATGAAAACTTGAGCTATGACTCAATTTTATCCCGAGACACTTAAAGAGTTGGGTCCAAACATTGCTAGTGAAGTGTGAGTCGCGATCACTAACAATGTCTTTAGGTAGGCCCCAATATTTGACGACATAAGAGAAGAATAGTCGAGATGTATCTTCTACTGATATATATTGTGGGGCTGCTATAAAGGTAGCATACTTGGAAAACTGATCCACCACAACCAAGATAGTTGTGAGATCTTCGACCTTGGGCAATCCGGTGATGAAGTCCAGGGAAACGCTTTCCCAAGATCTTTTTGGGACAGCTAGTGGTTCCAAGAGCCCTGCCTGCATCAAGCGGTCTGACTTATCCTCCTAGTATACTAGACAAGTCTTCACACACTGAGCGATGTCATCGACCATTTGAGGCCAATAATATGCACGTCGAAGCAATGCCATGGTGCATTCCTCATCACGATGACCGACCCACAAAGTATCGTGGCATTCCGCCAGAAACGTCCTTTGCAGATCTCCTCCTTTAGGAACATAAAGTCGGTTCCCTTTCACTTTCAGGAAACCATCTTCGGTGTAGAACTTGCGAGTCTTGTCCTGTCCTACCAAATCAACCAAATACTGTGCAGCAGGATCCTTGATGAGTAGATCCTGTATCTGGTCTTTTATGGTGGTGGTTACTGCGCTTCCCTTTAGGGCAGCGAGTACACACACCGATGCTAGATCAACTCTCCGATTGAGTGCATCGGCAACATGATTGGTCTTTCCACTTCGGTACTCCAGGTTGAAGTAAAATTCCGCTAGGAGTTCTTGCCACCTAGCATGTCGACCATTCAGCTTTGGCTGGGTCATGAAATAGCTAACGGTTGTGTTGTCTGTCTTGACCTCGAATGGGGCTCCCAGTAGATAATGACTCTAAAAGCGTAAGCAATGAACGACAACCAATAATTCTTTCTCATGGGCGGCATAGCGCCGCTCTGCATCCTTCAGTTTTCGGCTCTCGTATGCTATGGGATGCCATTCTTGTAGCAATACACCACCAAGTGCATAGTCGGAGGCATCTGTTTGCACTTATACTTGTGATTGAAGAAAATGAAGAAGAGAGACTAACTAAACTCATAATTAAAGATTAAAATGGCTAAATCTATTGTAAAATACACCAAAGAAAAGTAAACTTTCAAAAATGGCAAAGAAAAATGGCTACGGTAATTGCTGATGTTCAAAACTTGACCTAATTTTGTGAAACTCTTCTATTTATACAACGCTAAAAATTTCTGACAACAATACCCCTCGGGAGGTTTGGCGGCCGCACAATTCCATGTGCGGTCTGTAGATTTCTTCATCTGACCAGATCAGGAGTTATGCGGCCGCATAATTCTGAACTGCGGCCACGAAGCAGCTTTTCTGCGGTCTGCAGATTTAGAACTGCACCCGCAAGACAATCTTCTATGGTCCGCAATGTTAGGGTTATGGCCACAAGGCTATCTTCTGCGGCTGCACAAATATTATGGAGTCCGCAATTCACTAATGTCCTGGACTTGGAAATTTGCATACTATCTGATCTTGAATCCTAGCCCAGTTTTTGCAGCCGCACAATTCATGTGCGGTCCGTATATTGCACAATTGTTTGCAGATTTCCTCTTTGGTTGCAGCTGCAGATGGAATTCTGCGGTCTGCAATTTCTTTTGTGGCCGCAGAATTCCTTCTGCGGGCCGCACATTTTATGCTTTTGTGCCCCTTTATTGTCTTTTGCTTAGACTGCTCCTTTTTTAGTCGGATTTCATCTAGGGAGCCCAACTTCCAGCATTCCTAAAGTTTTGTACAATTTTATTAGTTCCGGGAGCACAATTAAATGCTTTTAGAGTAAAACAAAAGTTAAAAGACGCTAATAAGTAGTCAAAATCCCCACTTATCAACTCCCCCAAACTTAAATCTTTGCTTGTCCTTAAGCAAACAATTTAGTTCCCACCTCCAGAAGTTAAAGGTCATTTCAGCGAGTCGAGGGTGAGCCATCCACATAACGGTTGGGGCCAACAATTACCCACACTTCTTATGTATTATCAACAAGGCGACAAGTTAAACATTTGTGCACATATAGTTCTAGAGTGACATTTGAGCATCAAAATTTGACTTTTCTCATTAAGGACTCTTTCTCTGTCATGTTGGTCATGGTGGATTCTAAACTCTACCTCATCTACTTTCCGGTTGCCTGACTCACTTAAGAATTTTTGCACTCAATCCAAAGATTTATAAAAGGTTCACTCATCTATATCAAGAGAATGTTGCAAGTACGGTTTCAAGTACTATAGGCTCGCCACTCATGTAGATCGCCACTAATGTAATCTCACTCGGCTCGAGATCAAATAGGACTTCTTTCGGGATGTAATGAAGGCTTTTGGATTAGGGTTGGATACAATATGGTTGAGTGGTTACACGTTCCTTAAGCACTCCATCATTCATTTCTCGGCTCACACTTTGCCAATTCCTTGAGGCACTTTGCTTTCCTTGGGGGACTAGAGAGACTTAACATCACTCTTTCTTGATCATTACATTCATATTTCTCCATGATTGGGATCATTTCCTTTCTTTGAATCCCTTTAACTCTTCTACTTATTCATTTTGTTACATTTTTTTTGTTCTTTTCTTTTCTTCGCCTTTTGTTCTTATCATTTCTTTTTCTCTTTTTGTGCCTTGATACGTTTTTCAATTTCCTCGTCTCTCACCCAAACGTACATTTTTAGCCATTTACTTCACATGAATGTTAAGGAAATCTTGGGTGCCAAGAGAGGGTCACAATAGAATGGGTAAAGGCTTCAAATGAGAAAGGCTAAAGGCTCGAAGAGGTTGACTATGGATGACATCATTGGTAGGCAATAGAAAACTCAAACAGGCCAAGGAAAGCCTACAATCACTTCTCAAGCCAAGCAAAACTTAAGATTTCACCTTGAAACACATTCGGGGCAAGTTCTAGACCTTTCGCATGGGTACTTGGACTAACAACAAAACAACTCATCTCTCACGCAACTGGATTGTTAAAGAGGACAGAGTTGAGGACCCACAACGACCACATTCAAGTTTGAAAATCACTATGGTTTAATTAAACCACTCGATGGTCGCAAAAGTCAACGCAAGAGTCACAAAGTCACTAATTAGAGCTATTTCTTTCAAAAACCTTATTTTTAATCATAAGCACGTAGTTAAGTGTGTTGGTACCAAATGAAACGCGATTGACTCTTCGAGCATGACTCAATTAGGTCTTTTTATTCATTACTACTACTATTATTTCCTAAACACAAAACATACTCATTCCCTTAAGAAGGTTGTCACGCCATCCATCGTTGGGGCGAGTCATCCGGTTCATATAATAACTACCTTTGAAAAAAACCGTGGCATTAAAAAAACCAAAGACTTATTATTTACTAAAACATAAAAAGAAGCTAATAAATCAAAAAGAAGCTACTAATTCAAAAAGAAGCTACTAAATTAAATATTGACTAATAAGAAAACAAACTAAAGAAGCTACAAAGCAAAAACTATCGAAAACATAACGAATATACATAATGAGGGAGAAAGACAAGATATATACATAATGAGAGAATAAGATGAAAATAATATCAAGTTATTACAAGCCAAATGTCTCAGAATCATCAAATATGATCAAATAAACTCCAGCCCCTGAATAAAAATAAGCATTGTCCCCAATGCTGAACAAAATAATAGTAAAAGAAGGAAAAGAGTGAAGAGGACTCCCTATGGCTCCTTGGACATATCTGTGTCCACAGCAAGGTCACCACCCTCAGTCTCTTCCAGCTGGATCTCATCATCCTCAACTCTGGAGTGACTGGGTTGGTGAACATCTGACACACTACCTAGGCAGTGTCGGCAGCAGAGTCTGGCTCCTCAGACTGGCCAACTGGTGCCACCGGTGCTGATGCTGCTGCAGGATATGTGTATAAAGGGTATGGGTCAATCAGCATATCAAACGGGATATCCCCGGCTGCAGCAAGCTTGGTCACCTGCCTTCCGAGCATGTCCACTGACTTCTTACTAGCCTGGGACTTTCTCATCTTCTTTACTTCTTTTCCCAGCTATTCGATCACTGGCCCGTGCTGCACCAGGGTAGCCGTGATGGTATTCTGGTTCTCTAAGAGCTTCTTTAGTATCTCCTGTCGGGGGAATCTGAGGTGCCCGAACTGAAGACTGTATTGCAACAGTACTGGATAGGTCAGAAAACATTACAGTGGTTGTCTGCATCCAGTTGTTGAGGCTCGCCAATGTCTGGGAGACTCACAACGCAGAAAGTAGATCAGTAGGCATGGGCACCGGCTTCAAAGCCAAAATAGAGATTGTGGCAGGAGCTGCAGAAGGGGATTTGGATGATGGTGGAGGAATAATTGCGGCACTAGAGGAAGTCTCGGCCGAAGTAGATGGGACATCAACTCCCCCCCTAACTACCACAGCTGGCTCATCAGACTGGCCTGTGGTAGTAGACGGTCGACCCTTTTTCTTCGAGTTTCTAGCATCCATAAGCAAGTACCAGGAGAAAGGCTTCTTCAGCCTCACTTTTATATCAAAATCCCTCGGCTCCACCCGTGTATCTGTGAGATACTCTATGATGGTTTTGGGATACGGGTAGGAAAAATCTTCCTGTCGGGCGATCACAGAAATGTCGCCATTACGACACCCATATGGGGTACCCAGCCATGATAGAAGCAACTTGAACCGCCCTAGGAATCGGGAGATAGGTCTCATTCTGGCTCGGGTCCAGTCTGCTGCAAACAAAGGTTTGCCACCCCTTTGCCTTTAAAATCAAAATGCTCATGTGAATAGGAACCCCTGCTATGATCCATGGCAGTGGTGGCCCAGGAGCTGCTAGGATCTCTGCTAACCAAGGCCGAGCCTCATCTCCCGTTGCATACTTCTCTAAATATTATGTCGGCTCGACATATTCGAAACCCAAGTACGTGCTAAGAGTAGCTTGATCAAATCTCACTTTAAAGTTATGCACTTTGGTTACCTTTGTACCCTTCTTAATATGCGCCATATTGGCGTAACATTCCCAGACAAGATGTTCCTTGGCATCCACCACGCGCTGGGTGAAACACATCCACCCCTTGAGTTTCTTGAACTGTCTTAGCACTGCCGGGTTGTATTTCTCCAAATCTTTCAACTTAAATTGCCGCTCAAGAGTAAGCGACTTCACTGTCCGCCATTAACGGAAACTGGTGAAAGCGGACAAACTGACAAAACGGTCCTCCCAAACCTCTTTCTTCTTTGTCCTTTTGAGGCCGGTAAATGTAGCATCTCCCCCTCTACCATCATCGGGGATGTCCTGAACTGATGTCTCTGGTACCTCAGGGACAGGTGTAGTGGAAGGCTCAGAAGCCTGACTAGCACTTTCCGAACCCTCGAAAGTGTTGTGTGATGATGATGGCTCGTCCTTCAGTTGAAATCTCCCTAACGGACTGGACTGGACTGCCGGTTGTTCCTGAACGGAGGTTGAGTTTCCCTCTGATACGTCCCTAGACGAGGCGTATAAACTTGTCTCAGAGAGATCTGTACCTCTCCCTCTCCCAGCTGCTGTCTTTTTCTGATTTCATGTTGTTGGGCACTAGGTAAGGGTCTTTTGCCTCATCCCTGAGAAGGTTCGCCCCTTCCTTTCAAAGTATCGCCTCTGCCTCTAGATCGAACCATTTTCTATACCAAGCAAAGGCGATCATTAGTTGCAATTCAAGTTCAGACATACAATGAGATATGTAAGGACACACCAGAATACACAGTGAGGAACACAGTTAAAACATGCTTTCAAGATTGGGATATGCGGTCCACACATTTTTCCTTGCGGCCGCAGATTGGGCCTTACGGACCGCATAAATTTCTCTTGCGGCCACAAACGTGAAGTGCGGTCCGCACATTTTTCATTGCAGCTGCAACTCATAAACCAAAAATATGCCAACTCTCTGATGACAGAGAATTGGCTGATATGCGGCCGCAACATGTTTTCTGCGGACCGCACATTTTGTCTTGCGGCCGCACATTGGATCACAAATATGCACACTTCTCTGAAGACAGTGAAATAGCTATTTTGCAGTCGTAATAGAAATTCTGCGAACCACACAATTTTCCTTGCCGCCCAGAACCATTCATTCCTAAAGTTACCCTAGACTCAACTTTTGCGGACCGCACTATCTCTTATGCGGTCGTAGATTTCAAACAATTACATACATATTAGTACTTTTATCTAGGGCTTGCAATGTTTTTGCACAAATTTTGACAGGGAAACAACGTATAAGCATGAAAACATGTTTTCCCAGTCCCCAATAAGCAAGTATTAGATAACCCACCACATATTTAGCCCCACATGGTTGTACAGTTGAATTCTACTAACAAATGGCCTAAATTTTGACTAAAAATCTAAAAATTAAAAGAAAAAGATTAACAAGATTGTGAAGCATATCAAATGAGTGAGTGTGATGAGTGATTGATCAAAGATGTTGTATGAATGCATAGGTAAACTCAGCAAGAAATTCGAAAGAGTATGTGATTTTTCCTCAGAGAGGGAAAAGGGTAACAGTAACCTAGCCCTCAAAAGAGTGCGGCCGCAGAATTTCAATTACGGACCACACTCTACTACCTGGTAAGCTTAAATATCATTTTGTCTGTGGTTCATAGATTTCTAGGTGCGACCGCAAATCCCTTATTGCGGACCACAGATTTTCTGTTGCGGCCGCAGATCGACCATTGTTTTTACAGACCAACTTCAGAGAGTTGTCATTTTTCATCTTCCAGTTGTGCGGTCCGCAAGTTAATTGTGCGACCACAAAGAACTTTTGCAGTAGCAACCATAATTGTGCGGTCCGCATAATGCAATTGCGGTCCGCAATTCTTTCAACACTTAACCTGATTTCTGTCCACAATTCTTGTAAAGCATACTCATCCCTATAGTATACATCAAATCAAGTTAGCACAAAAATAACACCTAGCTACAAAATAAGAAAAGAAAAGAAAAAGAAACATGGGTTGCCTCCCAAGAAGAGCCTGATTTAACGTCGTGGCACGACGCAGAATACCATCAATTGAAATGAATCACTGCCAAGACATGGACATCTCCAACTTTTCCCAAATAGTGCTTCACCCGGTGACCATTGACTTAAAATAACTCATTGTTTTTGTTCTTCAAGTCCAATGCACCAAAAGACGTCACACCCATAATTTCAAACGGACCACTCTATTTAGACTTTAGCTTTCCGGGAAATATCCTCAACCTTGAGTTGAACAACAATATGAGATCACCCACCTTGAACTCTTTGTTCCAAATGTATTTAGCATGAAGATATTTCATCTTTTCTTTGTACAAGGATGAACTTGCATAAGCATGATACCGGAACTCATCTAATTCATTCAAATGTGCAACCCTCAAGTTAGCGGCTACATCCCAATCAAGATTCAATTTCTTTAGATCCCGCATGAATTTGTGCTCAAGTTCCACCGGAAGATGACAAGCTTTGACGAACACTAACCGGTATGGCGACATTTTGATAGGTATTTTGTAAGTTGTCCGATAAGCCCATAATGCATCATCAAGCTTCTTGGACCAATCCGTCCGGTTAGTATTCACTGTTTTGGACAAAATACTCTTTATCTCCCGGTTGGAGACTTCCACTTGACCGCTTGCTTGTAGATGATAAGGAGTCGTGATTTTATGAGTAACACTATACTTCCTAAGTAAAGTGTCAAAAGCCTTGTTGCAAAAATGTGACCCCCATCGCTTATGATAGCCCGCGGAGTACCAAACCTTGTTAAAATATTCTTATTCAAGAATGCCACCACACTTCTCGCCTCATTGTTGGGTAGAGAAACGGCCTCAACCCATTTAGACACAACTTCAACCACGACCAAGATGCAGGTGTTTTCACAAGAACTCACAAAAGGACCCATGAAGTCAATACCCCACACATCAAAGATATCGATCTCCAAAATGGTAGTGAGAGGTATTTTATTTTTCTTCAAGATTCCACCGGCCCGTTGACATTCATCACATCATTTCACTATATCACTTGGATCCTTGTAAAGAGTGGGCCAATAGAAATCGCAACTTAGCACTTTGGCCGTCGTTTTTGCTCCACCATGGTCACCACCATATGGCGAAGAATGACAAGCCCCAAGAATTTCACCTTGATCTTCTTCCTGTACACATCTTCTAATCATCCCATCCGTGAAAATCCGGAAAAGGTATGGTTCATCCCAATAATAATCTTGACAATCCTGTTTGAGCTTCTTCCTTTGGTTTGAAGAGAACTCATCCAGGATGACTCCACACACAAGGAAATTTGCTAGATCCGCGAACCACGGTACCTCATTCATTAAAATAGCCAAGAGTTGCTCATCGGGGAAAGAGTCATTGATTTCAAGGCCATCATGCGGCCTCCCCTCCTCTTCCAAATGAGACAAGTGGTCCGCCACTTGGTTTTCACTCCCTTTTCTATCTTGGATGTCAATATCAAACTCTTGCAACAAAAATACCCATATCATCAACCGAGCTTTGGAATATTTCTTGCTCATAAGATAACGAAGTACTGTATGATCCGTGTGGATAATAACTTTCGCACCCTTCAAGTACGGGCGGAATTTCTCAATTGCAAACACAATGGCAAGGAGCTCTTTCTCCGTGACGGATAGTTGACTTGGGCACCATTCATGATCTTACTAGCATAGTAGACCGTATAAAAAATCTTGTTGATGCGTTGCCCCAAAAACAGCCCCAACCGCTACGTCACTAGCATCACACATAAGTTCAAAAAGGACACTCCAATTAGAGGCAGTGATGATGGGAGTGGTTGTCAACTTGAACTTTAACAATTCAATGGCTCTCATGCAATCATCATTGAAGTTAAACTTAGCATCGTTCTCAAGAAGCTTGCACAACGGGTTCACCACCTTAGAGAAATCTTTGATGAAATACTGGTAAAACCCCACGTGGCCTAAGAAACTCCACACACTCTTTTTACCGAGGTTGGAGGTGGAAGTTTAGAAATCACTAATATTTGCCTTGTCAACTTCAATTCCATTCTTTGAGATCTTGTGACCAAGGACAATGCCTTCCTCGACCATGAAATGACACTTCTCCCAATTGAGCACCAAATGCGTTTCTTCACATCTTGCCAACACTTTATCTAAATTTACAAGACAATCATCAAAGGAATCCTCAACCACCAAGAAGTTATCCATGAAAACTTTAAGATAATAATCCACCATGTCCGTGAAGATAGTCATCATACACTTTCGAAAAGTCGCCGGTGCATTACACAAACCAAATGGCATCTGCTTGAAGGCGAAATACCATAGGGACATGTAAAGGTTGTTTTCTCTTGATCCTCCGGAGCAATAAGGATTTGGTTGTAGCCCGTATACCCATCAAGAAAGCAATAGAAAGCACGGTCGGCCAACTTATCAAGCTTTTGGTCAAGGAAGGAAAGTAGAAAACGATCCTTCCTTGTGACTTTGTTGAGCTTGCGATAGTCCATACACACTCTCCAACCGGTCACCATTCTTGTAGGAATCAACTCATTCTTGTCATTGGTGACCACCATCATGCCCCCTTCTTTGGGACACATTGAACCGGAGAAGTCCACGAACTATCGGAAATAGGGTAGAAAACCCCGGCATCTAACCACTTGATAATCGTCTTTTTGACAACTTCTTGCATAGCCTTATTAGTCTCCTTTGATGTTCAATAGATGGTTTGGAACCTTCCTCCAAGTTGATTTTATGCATGCAAATTACGGGACTTATTCCCTGAATATCCACCAATGTCAACCCAATAGCCTTCTTCCTCTTATGTAGCACCACCAATGTAGAATCTATCTGCACGTTAGTCAAACAAGAGGAAATAATAACCGGTAAAGTAGAACAAGAGCCAAGAAATTTATACCGAAGATGTGGAGGTAATGACTTCAACTCCAAAGTAAGAGGCTCTTCAATGGAAGTCTTTATAGGCAGATTTTTCTTATTTTCGAGATCCAAGGATAGTTTCTGGGGTGCATAATTGTACGACCCCATTCCTTGCAAAGAGTTCACACATTCCATGAAGCCATCCATCTCGTCATCATCAAAGTTGAGCAAGACGACCTCGAACATATCACCAACATTGATTGTGTTACTTGTATCAACAACAATAACATCGGTCACCAAGTCCACAAAAGAACACACCTCATTGCTATTTAATTTCCGCATGGATTTACACATATGGAAAATCACTTTTTCATCACCCACTTGGAAGGTGATTTCTCCGACATCAACATCATAAAGAGCCTTCCCCGTACCAAGGAAAGGTCTTCCAAGAATAATCGACACCTCATAATCAACTTCACAATCTAGAATGATAAAATCCGCCGGAAGAATGAATTTATCAACACGAACCAAGACATCTTCAATCACTCCCAAAGGTCTCTTCATGGTACGATCGGCCATTTGCAATCTCATAGAGGTGGGTCTTGGTTTCCCAATTCCCAAGGTCTTGAAAACCGAATATGGCATCAAATTGATACTTGCCCCAAGATCACAAAGAGTTTTAGCAAACTCAGCACTTCCAATTGTACAAGAAATTGTGAAAGCACTGGGATCTTCTAATTTAGGATCCATTGAGTGCACAATTGCACTCACTTGATGAGTGACCTTGATAGTTTCAAAATTCATTTACCACTTCTTTGTCATAAGTTCCTTCATAAAATTTGCATAATCAGGTATTTGTTCCAAAACTTCAACTAATGTCACATTTATTGAGAGACACTTCATCATTTGAATGAACTTTTTGAATTGATTCTCGCCATTTTGTTTGGAAAGACTTTGAGTATATGGAGGTGGAGGCTTAGGCAATGGTGACTTAGTCTTTTGCATTATCGGTTCCGGTATGTCAATAATGTGATCCCTAGATGGGTTCACATCCTCTTGAGTCTCTTCCACATTATCATCAATATCAATACGAACTTCACCATTTGATTGCATCACATTGTTCAGGACCTCTTCTTCTTGTACCACTTGCTCATCATCCACAAGTTGCCTTTGACTTGAGGTGGGTGCATTTTCACCTCTTCCACTTCTTTTAGTAACGACCATGGCATGTCCCGTGTTGTTCCCACCCTTTGGGTTCACCACCGTGTCACTTGGTAGTTCCCCCTTAGGATGAGAATTCAGAGCTTGAGAGATTTTCCCCATTTTCACTTCTAAGTTTCGGATCGATGTGTTGTGTGAGGCAAGTTAAGCATCTGAATCGGCATTCTTTTCCGTCATTTGCTTGAACATATTCTCAATAAACCCCATCTTATTGGTTGAAGAACTAGGACTATGGGAAGGATATAGAGGTGGTTTGTTCAGTTGTTGATACATCAGGGGTTTTTGAAAACCCGACCCCTAATTTCCTTGATTATTGTTCCATCCGCCTTGATTGTTACCTTCCCTATTTCCTTGATTATTATTGTTATGCCAATCCCCTTGATTGTGGCCACTATTCCAATTTATTTGATTGTTTCCACCACTCTGATTTCCTTGGTTATGAGAATTCCAATTGACTTGATTGTTTTGAGGTCGCCATTGTTGTTGGTTTGGGCCTTGGAAGTTGTTTCGTTATCCTTGAAAGTTGTTCACATATTTCACCCCCTCATCTTTGTCATTGTAAGAATCATCTTGATCAAAACTACTATCCTCTTGCACAAAAGTATCCACTCGATGTTGCACTTATGTACCCTTTGTTCTTCTTTTATTCAGCATCATGTTCACTCCCTCCATGGCATTGAATTGCTTAGGATGTTGAACTTGTTGAAGTTGAACCTTTGCTAGATTATTCATGGTGGTATTCAATTTGGCTATAGCTTGCCCATGGTCATGCAACTCTTGGTGAAGGTGGATCACATTGGGATCACCTTGTGCAACATTAGCCCGGGAATGCCATGCCGATGATGTTTTCGCCATTTCATCTAAAATATCACACGCATCCGCATAAGGCATAGTCATGAAGTTCCCACCGGCAAGTTAATTCACTACACATTGGTTGGTTATGTTGATCCCACGATAGAAAGTTTGTTGAATCATGTTCTCCATCATATCATTGTTGGGACATTCCTTAACCATTGTTTGATAGCATTCCCATATCTCGTGTAGTGGTTCATTTGGATCTTGCTTAAATGCCAAAATCTCATCCCGAAGTGTAGCCATATGCCCCGGAGAGAGAGAAGAACTTAGAAATAAACTTTCCCTCCAACTCATCCCAAGTGTGAATGGAATGGTTTGGCAAACGTTCCAACCAATCTAAAGCTTTCCCCCATAGAGATAAGGGAAAAAGCCTTAGCCTCAATTCATCCTCGGAGACATTTGTTTGTTTGTTCCCTCAACAAGTGTCCACAAACCCCTTCAAATATTTGTATGCATTGTGACTTGGAGCACCGGTGAAGAAACCCCGTTGCTCTAGCAAAGTGAGCATCACATTGGTGATTTGAAAATTGCTCGCCCTAATACAGGGAAGGACTATTGCACTTGCATATCCTTCATTGGGTAACACCCGGTGTGGAGCCGCTCGTGGTGGATGTGGAGGTGGAACGGTCACATTGTCATGAGGCACTCGACCTCTTCTATTGGCTTGAGGTTCAAGAGGAACCTCATCCACTTTGTCATCCTCAATGTCCACATCCTCCAAAGCAATATTTCTGAGCTCATTGTTTGTCATGGTTGTACCTACGATTTCTCAAACTAGTAACACGGAAGGAAAAGATGAAACTCCAAAAACACACCCAAATATATAGCTAACACCGTTTTTAACTCCCCGACAACGGCGTCAATAATTAATCGCGTCCAATTGCACACCTCAAAAGAAGTATGAAACGGTCGTTTGCAAATATTGAAACCCAACTAAGAGTCAGGTTCGAATCCATAGGGAGCTAAGATAGGAGTTAGGGGTATATATTTCAATGCGCGTGATTGAACTATCGATATTACACTTCCACAAAAAGATTGGTTTTATATTTCTAATTTTACTCTATTGATTGCAAAATAAAGAAAGAAAACTAGAGATAATTGTTTTTGGTTTTTTCCAAATTGATAAAAAGCCTAGGGCTGTGACCATTACCTAGGTGGTTGCCTAATGAGATAAAGCTTTTAATGCTTGTTCTATTGACTGTGGTGTATTATAGCTATCAACTCTAAATTACCCATTCAATATGTCTCGGTCAGAGAGTGGTTTTACCCAATTTGGCTTTCTCAAGACCAAATAGGTATCACACAAAACAGTTGATAAAAGCTCAAGTCGGGTTATTACTATCTCTAGTTTGAACCTTTTAATTGGGTAAATCAATCTCTCAATTTGATCAAATTCCTTGTTAGCCAAGTTATCCTAAACTAGGTCTCTTTTTCTCAAAAAGAGACTAAGTCAAATAGGCGTGAACTAATGTTTGCAACCATTAATTCCTCAAATTAAAGCATGAAATAAGCAAAATAATAAACATTCAATCATAAACAAGCACTAAATTAAATACCAGTAAGGTTTACACACTAGAGCTGGGTCACAGCCCTAGTAAAAATCTAGCTACTCATACTTGGGGTTGAATAAAATGAAGAGTAAAGACTAATTAAACTCATAATTAAAGATTAAAATGGCTAAATCTATTGTAAAATACACCAATGAAAAGTAAACTTTCAAAAATGGCAAAGAAAAATAGCTACAGTAATTGCTGATATTCAAAACTTGACCTAATTTCGTGAAACTCTTCTATTTATACAAGGCTGAAATCTCAGATACAAATACCCCTCGAGAGGTTCTGCGGCTGCACAATTTCATGTGCGGTTCGCAAATTTCTTCATCTCACCGGATCAGGAGTTCTGCGGCCGCACAATTCTGGACCGCAGCCGCGAAGCAGCTTTTCTCCGGTCCACAGATTTAGAACTGCAGCAACAAGACAATCTTTTGCAGTCCACAATGTTAGGGTTGTGCCCGCAAGGCTATCTACCGCACAATATATCACTGAGGTCCTGGACTTGGAAATTTGCATACTCTCAGATTTTGAATCCTAGCCCAGCCTTTGCGGCCGCATAATTCATGTGCGATCCGCAATTTGCACAAATGTCTGCAGATTGTTTTCTCTTTGGTTGAGGCCGCAGATGGAATTCTGCGGTCCGTAATTTCTTTTGCGGGCGCAGAATTCCTTCTACGGACCGCACATTTTATTCTTCCGTGCCCCTTTATTGCCTTTTGCTTAAACTGTTCCTTTTTTAGTCGAATTTCATCTCAGGAGCCCAACTTCTAGCATTCCTAAAATTTTGTACAATTTCACTAGTTCCGGTAGCACAATTCAATGCTTTTAGACTAAAACAAAAGTTAAAAGACACTAATAAGTAGTCAAAATCCCTAATTTATTACTAGGGCTTGCTCTATCAATGGGAATCCGTCCTATACTTCCATCACATGAACCAAGGTAATGTTTTTGGAGTATTTTGAGTTTATTACTACTCCTAAACATTTATATTAACAAGGATTAATCTTGAAGATCCGTAGATTTCCATTCAAATCCCCAAATTGGTCAAGAATTCTACAAGAATCCTCAAATCCTAAGAGGTATGTTTATCATCTCTAACTAATCTATGGTGATCAATTATATATGAAATATGTGTTATGACTTATGGTATGGGGATTGGAAGCCATAAGTGCCTAACCTAGGTTGTGTTGGTATTGTTGAGATTGTAACATGAATTAATTGATAAGATTTATGGGTTGGGAGTGAATATTTGGGCATGCATTTGCTAATGGAAGTTGTGGATGGCCTAGAGACATATGTGAGGTGAATCATTGGTTTGAAAGGTGGTTGTTAGGTGAAGAAATTCCATTGAAGGAGGTTGTAGAAAGATATGCACATTAGAAGTTTGATAAAAAGTCTAAATGACTTAAAGTATAGAAATGTTGCTAATATTGGTGAAATTGTGTTGCATTGTTATAGATTGAAGTTGTTTAGTATGATGGACCATCGTATTATTATTAAGGGGCAAATTTCAGGTATGTTGGCTAAAACTTCTCTCTTAGAATTGAATTCCATGATGTTCCCGTAAGTTTCAAGTATGGTTGGCCCAGATTCCTAATTCCCATATTCCCGAGTTGTTCCTAATAAATTTGATTATCCCGAGTAAGCAAAGTGTCTAAAGATGTATGTACTCAAAACGTGTTCCAATTACTCCTATCTCATCATGATCTCCTTCGGGAATGTGTTTAAGTATAAGTTATGTGTTAAAGCGTTATAACTTCAATTCGTGTTTCAAATGAAAGTCCATTATGCTTAACTTAGAAAGTTTACTCAATGTGACTAAAACTCCTATTGCTCAAATATATACTTAAGGCCTTAATTTCAAATGCTCTTATTGTTGATAATCTATAAAGATGTTTGAAAGTGAAATAAGTGAGTTGGAGATATAAAGTGTGGCCACCGTGTCAAGAATGAAAGTTATACTTGTGGCCAATGGTCCCAATGAGATGAAATGATGTGTGAAATATTATGAAATGAGCCTTGATTCAACTGTTCCAAATTGACTCCAAAAATAGTTTTGCCTAAAAGCTTATGTACTCAAGTCATATTCAAATATGGCTGTTTTAAACTAATACCTATGATTTGAACCCATGTTTCAGTCGTAAATCATCATGCTCTCTTTTATAAATATTTCCAATGTGATTTTAGTTCTTACATACTCATGAGTTAAAATTGTATATTGCCCTTTTTGGGAAAAAGTATTTCAAGAATAAGTGGTGTATTACTCATTTATGATTTTAACCTGTGCTTCAATTGCGAGTCATTTTGCTCCATTCTTTGGAAAAGAATCTATTATGTTTAAAGCCTTCATTACTAATGAACCTAAAGTTGTGATTTATGGAATATTCTATATGTTGATGTTTATGATGATGATCCTTGAAAGTAAAGAAATGAAAGTGTGGAATATGAGATACGGCCAGCATACCATGAATGAAGAATCATATGTATGGCGAAGAGAGCCAACAAAATAATGATGTTATGAGTGGTTGAAAGTACTAATGAAGCTATATATGGTGTGAAAGGTTATGACGTGAATGTATTTATATGCAAAACAAAAATATTTTTGGGAGTACCATTAGTCACCGAGGAAGGGTAGGTTGAAACAACCTAACCCCGAAACTACATGTGCGGGTGTATGAGTGATTGAAGGGTAAATTCCCGTATTGATATGATGAAATTATTCCCCTTAATTGGGATGATATTGATGTGATGAGATTATTTCCCTTATTTGGGATGAAATTATTGTTAGTAGAGGGTGATGTCAATCCACATGACATTGTGGTGAGACGGCCTAGCCGATCGGGTCACGATCGGACGCAATATCATACACATGGTGGTGATTGTGCTTGAGGTTATCATTGAGATTGTGATTAGATGTCTTTGGGTGAGACAGCCTAGTCGATCGGGCTGTGATCGGACTCCGTGCTAAAAACATTGTGGTATATCGGTACTAAAGATCTCCCAACCAAAAGTAATATTATTTTCGTATTTTGAAAAATTGTTATGTTTCAACTTGGCATTTGGATATCATTGATTGTTGCTTGCTACTTCTATAGTTTTCCCCTTCTTATATTGGCATTCTATTCCAAAAGAGAACATTTAGCTTCACATACTAGTACTATTCCATATGTACTAACATCCTTTTTGCTGGGGGCACTGCATCTTCAATGGATGCAGGTGGTTCGTAAGTAGGCAGCTTTGGTCCTCATTAGCAATTACTCTCTATTCAGCAAGTTTTGGTGAGATCTACTCTGTTCCGGGCCTGACGTCACTTGATGTTGTACCTTGTTTTTTGAGGTGTATCCCTTGGCCTTATCGCTGACACTTCCATACTACTCTCATGTTGTACGTAGAGGCCCCGTGGACATGTTATGGGTTGTACATTGGTATTGGGAAAGTCAAAATTAAAAATGTTGTAATTGTAACACATGTCCCACTTCAAACTATGAATGGGTAATATATTTTGGGAATTATAAATGAAGCTACTAATGGTAATGGAATAGGTGTTGATCATGAAATCCTCTCAATATTTTAATAATGGAATACATATCCACTCTATTCATGGTCAAGTTCGGCTAGAAAGCATCTAGCAGGCTTGCTTGACCGGGTTATCTTGGTTAAGCGCCGGTCGCGCTCTCCAAGGTTGGGACGTGACATAGGGGTCAGACAGCCAGAGGTAGAGGTCAGGCCCTTAGAGGTGTAGATTAGGCCGTCAGAGGTAGAGGCCAGCCAGCTAAAGGCCATCCTAGAAACGTAGTTCAGAGTGGTGGAGCCCAGCCCCGATTTTATGCTTTACCAGCTAGTCCTGAGACTGAGTCATCTGACGTCGTTATCATAGGTATTGTTTCAGTTTTCCATAGAGATGTTGTAGTTCTATTTGATCCGGGATCTACTTATTCCTACGCGTCATCTTATTTTGCTTCATATCTGGTTGTGCCTCGTGATTATTTGAGTGCTCTTGTGTATGTGTCCATGCCTGTGGGAGATTCCATTATTGTAGATCTCGTCTATCGCTCGTGTGTGATTACTATTGGGAGTCTTGAGACTAGCGTAGATCTCCTACTTCTTGATATGATAGATTTGATGTTAACATGGGTATGGATTGGTTGTCACCTTATCATGCTATATTGGATTGTCACGCCAAGACGATGACCTTAGCCATGTCGCGGTTGCCTCGATTAGAGTGGAGGGGGACTTTTGGATATTCTACCAACAAAGTTAGTTTTTATGTCAAGGCTCGATGTATGGTCAAGAAGGGATGTGTAGCTTATTTAGCCTATATTCGTGATTCTAGTGCGGAAGCTCCTTCCATGGATTCAATACATGTTATTCGTGAGTTTTCAGAGGTGTTTCCTGTAGATCTGCCAGGGATGCCACCCGACAGAGATATTGACTTCTGTATTGATCTGACTCCGGGCACTCAGCCCATTTCTATTGCACCATACTGTATGGAGCCACCTGAGTTAAAGGAACTGAAGGAGCAGTTGCAGGATTCGCTTGATAAGGGATTCAATAGATTAGTGTCTCTCCCTGGGGTGCGCATGTAATATTTGTGAAGAAGAAAGATGGGTCGATGAGGATGTGTATAGAATATCTGCAGTTGAACAAGGTCGTTATCAAGAACATGTATCTATTGCCGATGATTGATGACTTATTTGATCAGCTTCAAGGTGCCAAGGTGTTTTAGAAGATTGATTTGAGGTCTGGCTACCATCAGTTGAAGATTAGGGCATTGTATGTCTCTAAGACAGCTTTCGAACTCGGTATGGCCATTATGAGTTCCTAGTAATGTCATTTGGTTTGACAAATGACCCATCAACATTTATGGATTTGATGAATCCGATGTTCAAGCCCTATTTGGATTCTTTTGTGATTGTATTCATTGAGGATATCTTGATCTACTCCCGCAGTCGAGAGGAACATGAGCAACATTTTCGTATTGTACTTCAGACTCTGAGAGACAGTCAGTTATATGCCAAGTTTTCAAATTGTAAGTTTTGGTTAGACTCAGTCGCCTTTTGGGGGCATGTTGTGTCGGCAGAGGGCATAAAGGTGGATCCTAAGAAGATTAAGGCAATTCAAAACTGGCCTAAACCTACTTCAGCTATGGAGATCTGGAGTTTCCTAGGTTTGGCGGGTTATTATCGCCAATTCGTGGAGGGATTTTCATACAAAGTAGCCCCATTGACTAGATTGACCCAGAAGGGTGCTCCGTTCAGGTGGTCGGATGAGTGTGAGTTGAGATTTCAGAAGCTCAAGACTGCTTTGACAACGACACCAGTGTTGGTGTTGCTCACATGTTTAGGATCTTGCACAGTGTATTGTGATGCATCTCGTATTGCGCTCGGTGCAGTATTGATGCAGGATGGCAGAGTGATATCATATGCATCACGATAGTTGAAGGTTCATGAGAAGAATTACCATGTTCATGACTTAGAGTTGGCAATCATTGTTCATGCGCTGAAGATTTGGAGGCACTATCTTTACAGCGTTTCGTGTGAGGTTTTCATGGATCATCGGAGTCTGCACTATTTGTTCAAACAAAAGGATCTTAACTTTAGGCAGATGAGGTGGTTGGAGTTGTTGAAAGACTATGATATCACCATTTTGTATCATCCCGGGAAGGCCAATGTGGTGGTCGGCGAATTGAGTAGAAAGGCTATAAGTATGGGTAGCCTTGCATATATTCTAGTTGGTGAGAGACCGCTTACATCCGATGTTCAGGCTTTGGCCAATCAGTTTATAAGGTTAGATGTTTCGGATCCTAGTCGTGTTCTAGCTTACACAATCTCTCGGTCTTCCTTGTACGAGCGAATCAGAAAATGTCAGTATGATGACCCTCATTTGCTTGTCCTTAAGGATACGATATGGCACAGAGGATCCAAGCAGGTTACTGTTGGAGATGATGGGGTCTTACGGATGCAGGGTCGTATTTTTGTGCCCAATGTGGATGGGCTTTGTGAGTTGATTCTTGAGGAGGCCCACAGTTCCCGATATTCTATTCATCCGGGTGCCGCCAAGATGTATGAAGTCTTGCGGCAGCATTATTGGTGGAGGAGGATAAAGAAGGATATAGTTGCATATGTAGCTCGGTGTCTAAATTGTCAGCAAGTTAAGTACGAGCATCAGAGGCCTGGTGGTTTGCTTCAGAGGCTAGAGATTTTTGAGTGGAAGTGGGAGCGAATCACTATGGATTTTATTGTTGGACTCCCACGGACTCAGAAGAAGTTCGACGCGGTTTGAGTCATTGTGGAAAGGTTGACCAGGTCGGCGCATTTCCTTCCAGTGACAGTTACATATTCTTCATAGCGGTTAGTAGAGATTTTTGAATCCACTAGGCATTGTGCCTAGGGCTGATTTTCATATATATAACAAAAAGTACAACAAAGGATGGGGACATAAACCTTACCTCCCGAAATAAAAAAGATGGAATATCTGGTCATCAATATCTGGCGACTAGATGAATCTTGGAAACTATGTGCATTAAGACCTAAGATGATGTTCCAATTGTCTATCCAATATTGATAGCCAATTGGGTATACAAAAACAAGGTGGAGCAGGCCTAGTTCACCTATACAAACATGCACAACTAATCCTAATTCTACTAAGTAGATGAATGGAAAGATTTCCTTCCATATACAAAATTGTCTACGGCTAGAGAAATTACAAAAGTTGTAGAAATTCCCTAGAAAGTATAACAAAAACCATGTGTATGTAGAGGGATTTATCTTCAACTTAGCTTTGACATTGAGGTCAAAGAAATCCAAATTGAAGATAAACATCAAAGAAACCATTGCATCTTGGAAGTGAAGTTGTTGCTGGCTTATGTATGTGACAGGAAAGAGTGAACACTTTCCTGCTTCTGGTGTCCTCAGTTTGTGGCCAAAGAATTGAGTTATTCTTTGCTGCAGGTCACTGATGAAGAAACAAGACATAAGAACTAGGTCTGGGGCCCTAGGTGTGTCATGTTAAAAGCTTGGACTGGTGGCAGTAGACTGTATAAGAAACGGCTGCAAACTGTTGTTGTTCTGATGACAGTTGTATTGAAGCCTCTTGGTTGTGCTGAAGTTGTGTAAAGAAAGGGCAACACCTGTGGAGTTCTTGAATTCATGCCATGTAGGTAGCCTGGAAATGCTGTCCATAGAGTACTGCTTCCATTTATTAAGGATTAGCTTGTTTGTGTGTGTAATAACTTGTTGAGGGACTAGAGTGAATTGATGCCCTTCCGGTAGAATGAACATTAGAAATGCTAATACCACACACTGGAATTGTATCAATTGACTAAGCAACCTCAATGAACCTACAAAACTTAACAAACATGTTAGCCAAATTGGAGCTTTAAAGCTCCTGTTTTTGAAAATCACATTATGCTTCCAGGTTTTTGTGAGAGTTGGCAACAGAAGATGAAAGTAAGGTGGGGTTGAGCAGTATTGGGACATGAAAATTTTCTCATGTGACTTGTTGGCAGAACTGAGTGCAAGGGCTATTGATACCAGGTATTGGGCTTTTTTTGCCATGTTTGCTTGCTTTCCTTTTCTTGTGGGGTTTCTAGATGATTGCCTTCAGGTTCTTGTGTGGACTGAGGCAAGTTGGAGGAGAAAATGAATGTATGTGTGAGTGGTTCATTGAGGTTTGGGTGGGATGTATGTGTTGCATTTGGTTCAGAAGGAAGGGTTGTAGGTTAGAGGTCAGTGGTGACTTCTAAAAATCTTCTTCTAGAGCAATTGCAATAGTGAGAGAGGGGTGATTGATGATTGGGTTGTTGCTGACATGGTGCAATTGGTGTTGTTGCAGTAGGTGTTGAGTTGTTGATGACCTACAATTGAAATACCAGGATTCCTTGTTTCTTTCTGGATAGTACTGTATTCTTGGCCTTCTCAGGTATTCTAATTGGCATATTTGCCATTGGTGTCTCCTCAGTAGATTGAGCATTGCTGCTAATATCACGCACTGGGGATACATCAAATAGTTAAGCCATGAAATGATCAGACTTCCTGCAAAAGAGAAAACAATGTTAGAGAAAGGAGTGGTCAGGTTTTTGGTTTTGCTGGGGTATGATGAGTGGTGGTGATCTTGGTACTTGGTGGGATTGATATGTAGGTAGTGAATGGGGGAGGGAGGTAGAGATTTACAAGGTTGTGTGTTTGGACTTGTGTTGTAGGATTGTGATTGTGTGTGTTTTCTGGTGTGATTTGGAGAGGGGATCTGCAGAATGCAGAATACAAAATGCAGAGTCTGTGTGTGTTTTTGGATTGGTTGTTGTGTGTGGGGTTTGAGATTAGTGATGTGGAGTTTCTTATATGAAGCAAGGGGGATATGACATGAGTTGAACTGGGGGTGATCTATTTTTAAGCATGAAGTGGGAGGGGGAAGTTATGGTGATGATTGTATTTGGTTGGATAATTGGAGCAGCTTCTCTAGATGTGTGTGTGTCTACCATGATTATGAGAGGAGGTTGAAGCCTGCTGAGATGGGATTTGGAATTTCTTGGTTTGTCTATGTCTGAAAGAAGGGGTGCCAATTCTGTCTAAATGAATTTGACCTCTTATGTATTCAGGTAGTTCATTTAGACAGTGGTAGTGTGTTATGGTGGGGAGGTTGTGACTAATTTTGGACAATGAATCTATAGGGAAGTTTGCCTCTATGTAAACATGGGAGCATTTGAACTTTTCACACAACTTGTAGTTCTTTGAGGTTTTGCAATCCAGTGTCTAGATTCCAAGGAGGAGCTGAGGTGTGGTTAAGCCAATGAATAAGCAATGCAGAATCAGCTTCTAGGTGAATTTTGGTGATGCCATTGACCAGGCACCACTGCATGCCCAAGACTACTGCTTGAGTTTTTGCAAGATTGTTGGATCCTTCACCAAGAGGACTGCTATAGCATGTATGAAGTGGCCTTCCTCTGATGATGACACCAACACCAATCTTTCCAGGGTTGTTTAAGGCACTACCATCACTGTTGACTTTAACAAAACCAGCTTTAGGTTTCAGCCATGCCACTGAGGTAATGCTAGTGTGATACTGCAGGTTTTCAACCATTGAGAGGAGGTCATACCAACCAAGAGGCCATGGGATATCAGGGTAGTAAACTTTGAGGAGTTGGTTGGTGTCAGAACTGATGGAGAAAAGAACCCTTGTCATTGATGAGCTTTTGGAGCCATATTTAGCATTGCATCTATTCTTCCAAAGATTCCAACAAACAATGATGGGAATGATGTCTATGAGTAACTTGTGAATTTTATTTTTACTCTTCTGAACCCACCATTTTACAAGCAAAGGTTGTAGAGGCATAACAGTGAAAGGAAATCCAAAGGGTCCTCAGATGATTTTCCAAATAGCCTTAGCAAAGTGACCCCTACTGAGGATGTGATCAACAGATTCAGCTTGGGGTTTAATGCAACAGATACATCTGTTGACAGTTGAAATGTGAAACTTAGCAACTCTATCATCTATAGGAAGCTTGTTCCTTAGAGCTCTCCAAAGACAGAACGGCCATTTGAAGGGGATATATTTGTGCCATGTCATCTTATTGGTAAAGAGGGTAGGTCTTTTCTCTCTTACCACACTTCATATTGAAGCACAAGTAAAGTTGCCTGATGGCGTTTCTTTCCAAATTAGTTTGTCAGGCATGAGAGGGTTATGGTGGATAGGGACTTGTGAAATGAATTGGATCATATGGGCAGGGGTAGAGGCATTCAATTTCTGGAGATCCCAAGTTCCTGAGCTCCAGAAGTGGAAGACCTTTATGTTGCCAGGTCTGCTGCCTTGTGGTCTATAGCTGGCTAAGTTTCCTGTGCCAAGCCAATTGTCCCACCAAAAACTTGAATTTCCTGAGTGAAGTCTCCATTGTATGTGTGTTTTTGCGTGTTTCTTGTTAGCCATCATTCTTTTCCATGTCTGCGATTGGCCTGAGTGCCATGTTTTGGAGATGGGGTGGGATCTCTGACAGTATCTGGCCTTGACAAAGTTACTCCAAAGAGTGTCCTTTGTTCTGATGAGCCATTATTGTTTGAACTCCATGGATTTGCAAACATCCTCAATGGTTCTTAAACCAATTCCCCCTTCATTTTGGGGTTTAGAAAGCTTTTGCCAGGATGCCCAGTGGTATTTGTTTCTATCATTATCCATACCTCAGAAAAAGTTTGCAGCAAGCTTTTCAATTTGTTTGATCACAGTTTTAGACTGCTGAGAGGAGATGGATGGGGAGAGATTGGAGAACATGTTTGATCAATGTTGCTCTTCCACCGTAAGACAACATTCTACCATGCCATCCTCTTATTCTGCTAACTACTTTGGATATGAGGGAATTGAAATGGACAATTCTCTTTCTACCAATATAGATGGGACATCCAAGGTAAGTAATTGGGGAGTCTTTTCTGGAGAAGCCAGTGATTTGTTGGATTCTCCTGTTAGTGTATTGGAAGACACAGGGTGAGGTCATGAAGTGACTTTTGTTCTTATTGATCAGTTGGCCAGAAGTGTCTTCATAGGATCGGAGGATATCCATGACTTTTTGAAGAGAAGCTTTGCTGCCAGAGGTGAAGATTATAATGTCATCAGCAAATCTCAAATGGGTGATTTTAGGACCTCTCCTTTCCATGTAAGAGCCATTGAAAAGTTGGTCATGAGTGAGGTTGTTCAACATCCTAGAGAGAAGTTCTGCACCAAGAATGAAGAGTGTAGGGGCCAAGGGGTCTCCTTGTTTGAGGCCTCTAGTAGAGTGGAAGAAATTACATCTAGTGCCATTCACAATTACTGTGTACCAATTGTTTGAGAGTGTTCTCCACACCATGTCAATGATCATTTCACTAAATCCTAATCTCTTCATCATGATGTAGGTAAAAGACCAGGATACTCTGTCATATGCTTTAACCATATCAAGTTTAATCACCACATTGACTCTAATATTTTCAGAGATGCTTCTTCCCTTAACAAACCCAGTTTGATTTGGAGAGATAATTCTGGGCAATATTGGTATAAGTCTTGAGCTGATAACTTTTGAGATAATTTTGTTGATGAAGTTGGGATTGGCCTGAATTCTGAGAAGGAGTTAGGGAATTCTACTTTGGGAAGTAGTACAATGCATGTTTGGGTCATATGTCTGGGCATAGTGGCACCACAAAATAAGGCATTGACCACATTAAGAAGGTCAGTTTTAATGATGTCCCAACAATGTTGGAAACATTTTCCATTAAGTCCACCAGGACCATCTGCACTTGTTGGATTCATTGAGAAAACTACATCTTTGATTTCCTGTATAGTGGGATCTTGGGTGAGAATCTCATTATCTTCACGAGTTACCAGAGTAGGAATGCAAGAGAGTAGATCTTCCCTAATGGCACCACCAGGATTAGTGAATAAGTTCTGAAAGTGATCACAAGCAGCCTCTCCAATGGCTTCATCACCTTGCACCCATTCATCTTCACTGGTTTTGCTCTTATGAATGTACAACTTTCTTCTCCTACATCTTATTAAGTTATGAAAGTATATGGAGTTTGCATCACCTTCTTTGAACCATTGAAGTTGTGTTTTCTGTTTCAAGACTGACTCCTCAATCTTCATGTGTCTGATGTACTGGGCATTGAGTTCATGTAGTTTTATTCTGTCATATTCCAAGTTGGTATGTGCCCAGGTCTCTTCAGCTGTTCTTACTTTGTTTTCAAATTCTTTGACCTTTTGGAAAATATCACCATATTCCTGTCTTGACCATTTACTCAAGGCAGAGCATATGTTTTTAGTCTTCTGGTGAAATATACACATGGAATTTCCTTGCACTGGCTTGTTCCAAATGGCTTGGACCAAAGGCATGAAGGTTTCATCATTGATCTAGCAGTTTAGGAATTTGAAGTATCTTTTTTGGTTGTTTGGTCTTACATTCATGTCCATGAGAAAGGGAGAATGGTCAGAGCCAGAAGAGGCAAGATGAGTGATGGTTGTTGCAGGGAAAGAAGCTAGCCAGTTGTCATTCACAAGACCTCTATCCAATCTCTTCCAAACAATAGCACAAGGGTCCCATCCATTAGACCAAATGTACCTTGGACCATAGAATCCTAGATCAGTGAAGCCACAGTCTTCAATCATGTTAAGGAACTCAATACTCTTATTGATTTGGTATGGAATTCCCCCAATCTTTTCTTCAATGGATGCTAACATTAAAATCACTAATTGCACACCAAGGGACATCTGTAGCAGTAGATTTGAGCCTTAAACTATCCCATAGTGGTCTTCTCGGGATAGGGTTACATTTGGCATAAATGAAAGATATGTGAAAGGTGTCACATGCTTCCGCATGCTTTAGTTCCATTGTGACCTGTTGTTCATCTGATTCAAGAATAGTCCAGTAAATTCTTGATCCCAAAAATCCAGTTTTGTTGTTACAGTTTGAGATGGAATGATGCATGGAGAGTTAGATTTTGAATGAGAGGTTCCAGGACAGCAATGAGGGAGATATTGTGGAGTTTTTCGAGGATTCTTAGTCTCTCAATGGCTCCAGAGGTCCTGACGCCTCTGACATTCCAAGTGAGTGTACTAATCATTTAAAAGAGAGAGGGTAGTTTGTGGTTTGGTGGTACATTGCTGCTTGAGGCAGCTTTGCTCCTTGTAAGCCTTGATGAAGGTCTCATTTTGGATCTTTGGGAGATTATGTTTTCTTCCTGATTTGGTATTCCATTTACTGCAGCAATTAAGAGGTCACAATGATGCTCCTCTTCTAATGCTTAACTTATCCTCATCTTCAAATTCACCTCTCATCTCATCCTCAGAGAGAATAGGTCTGTATCCATCTTCTTGTGAGGAATATTTGTTGAGAGGATATTCTTCAAGGACAAGTTCAAGGGGGTTCAATTGATGTTGTTGACTTTGGATCTGGGAAGGTGTGTGTTGAGGTTGTGGGACATATGTTTGGCTAATCTGAGTATTAGGGGGAACTGTGAGGATATCTGGCTCACTTCCAATATCAGTGTCAACTTTTTTGTTGGAAAGAAGGGGTTGAGAGAGAAAGGGGTTAGAGAAAGGTTTTGCACTCATGGATCCAGAATTACCTGAGGAAGGACAGAGCTCCATTTGGTTTGAGCAAGTGGTCTTTGGAATGGGGTGGCAGAGTTAGAACACATATCTATTTCAGATGGTTCATTTATACTGATACTTGCACTCTGTTTCCTCATGGTTTTTCTCCTTTTATGGCTAGGTTTTGTTTTGGATTTTGGGGTTTGAATTTGGAAGTCTGAGGCAGCATGACTTTTTCCTTTGATCAATGATCTCATATGGGCAGCATGATCCTCTTCTGAATTGATAATATCAAGGATCTCCTCATGATCCTCAATCTGAACTGAGGTTGATTTTTCTGATTGACAGGAGTGGGAATAGTGGTAGCAGAGGTTAGAAGGTCCATCCTAGGGTCAACCAATTGTGCAGGAGCACACTCATGAAGAACATGAGGATACCCTTCCCCCTTATTTGGATCCTCATCCTATAATTCTAGAGGTTTCTCCAGACCATTCACCTTTCCTCCATCAACTTTATTATTCACAACAGATAACTGAGGGCAGGGGTGTTGGGATACAGAATTCTAAGAGCCAGAATTAGCAAGTAAAGCAGCAAGAGCTATTTCCTGAGAGATAAAAGGCATATCTACCTGTGAATTATTCACAGTAGCTTATTGTGCGTTTGCTTCCTGTGTTGGCTGAGCAATGCTTTGCTTTGGTATGTATGCCTGATTCTGTTTCTTGTTGTTTTGTGAAGTATTTTTGAAGTTTTTCTTCTTTTCTATTTGCCACTTTTCTTTTGATGATTCGGCATCAGCATTTTGATGGTCAACCTGGTTTTGGTGTTCCTTTTCTTGTTGATTCCTCTTTGGCTCAGAAGTGCCTGGCTTTTGGTTATCAACTTGTGTCCTCCCATTTTGCTATTTGGTGGTTCCTGCATCTTCTTTGGCGTTTCTCTTGTTGGTTGTCATATTTGCAATGGCTGCAGTAGTTTCTTCCTCTTTTCTTTTTTGAATTTCCTCCATTTTTTCCTGGCTTAACATTTGAGAGCAGAGTGGCCCTGGTGTTTGCAGTAGTTGCAGTATTCAGGTATGTTATCATACTGCACTTCTAGCCATTCACCATCACTATTTTCTACTTGTTCTTCATCATATCCAAGCCAGACATGGTGAGGTCTTTCCTTTGTGAGATCAATCTGCATTTTCACTTTAGCAACACTCCCTCTACTTTTTTGGAATAGGGCTAAGTCCAAGAATGGGGGAATAACCACCCATATAGGAACAATAAGGGAATCTTTATTGGGCTTGAATATAGGTGTCCAGGCTTCCAGCTTCATCATCTGACCTTGAATATATATGTATTGTTTACCCCAAACAGTTGCATGATCATATTCATTGTCCAAGTCAATATACACAGTTCTAGCATTGAAGTGTGCTATCCCTTGAGTTTAGTTTGGGCAATGAAGCTTCTCCTTACTACTTCCATTCTTGGCATAGTATTCAAAAATTTGCCAACCACAATAAATTTGCACTTATCAGCAAACTTGATCATGTAGTCATCCCTCTTGAAAATCACGGCAGGTTGACCTTGCTTGGTGGTTATTTTGGTAGGGGAAAATTCAATTGGTTCAAGTTGAGCTTCCTGCCTAGCTCTCAGTCTGGTTGCATAGGAATGAGTAACTGTGGGGGGTGGAGGTGGGGGTGACTGGTAATGGTTTTGCTTTAGGCATTTGTGGATTGGCATTAGTGATGGTGGGACTCTATTGGTTTGGTTGGACTACTTGCTCAGTGGTTTTGGTTGAAAGTTTGTGGTTCCTTTTTGAGTTGTTTGGCTTATAAAAGTTGGTTAAAACCTTAAGATGGGGATTTATAAGACCTGTGCAAAATACCTGGGATTGATTTTGGGGCTGTGGGATAGTTTGAACATCAGGAGGTTTCTGCTGCACAGTTGAGGGAGCCACAGTTTGATCATCAATTTTTGGGGTTGGTTCTTGCAAATTCTTTTGACGATCACTTTCCTGAGTATCATGTGAAGCTTGAGGATTGCTTGGATCACCTAATTGGGTACCAGAAGTTTCTTTGGCATTTTGTCGAACAGTTGGTGAGCTTGACTGCACTGAGTTACCTTTTTGCAATGTTGTGTAAATTGGCTTGATAGAAATTTGGTTTGATGGGTGGGAAACAATCTCTTGAGTGCTAGGAGTCATTTGGCATAGGTTTTGGGGCAATTGATTTACCAGAACACCATGCCCGGCCAACTGGTGGAGGACTGGACTATGCAATTGATCATGGTGATCAATTTCCATATTAGACTGGTTTGAAACTTGGCATACATGTTCTTTAGTTGTCGTAGAAGGGTTTCCAATCAGTGGTGGTGGATAATTAGGCCTAGAAGTGGAGACTTCATTTCGTCGAACACCTGGTGGGTTCAAGCTGTCTGTGGACTTTGATTGAAAAATTGGTTCAATTGGTTGGCACCCATGTGCAATTGGAGCTTTCAACGTATTCTCCTCATTAATACTAGCAAAATGGAAACGAGTTTTTTCATTTCGGGCAGTTAGAACTCCGTCTCCGGCCACTTCAGTGTCGCCGGCGGTTTACAGAAGGTCGGAGATGATGATTTTGACGGTGGAATTGGCTGAAATTTGGTGGGTAGGTGCATCTTGAGGTGGGGAACGATCTCTATGGTGTGGAATTTCATTTTTGGACCCAGAATTGGCTAGTGGAATTTTTGAATCTCCTAGGCGATTCACTGCTATAGTGATCCCATCGTCATTTTGAAGATCTGTATCGATTGGGAGGGAGTTTTTGGATGATTCTTGTTGGGGTGGGTGCACCTTAGGTAGAGTTTTTGTTTTTACCGGTCCGGTGGTTTTTGGCCGTTGGACGGCAAAGAAGTGTTCATAAAAGCTTGACTGTGTTACTGTAACACAAATAGTTCTTCTAGTGTCCCTTTTTTGAACCATTATTCGCGCTTTTTGTTAGCGGAGATTTATATCCACGAGATCATCCGTCTTTACGGCGTTCCAGTGTCTATCATTTTTTATCAAGGTACGCAGTTCACCTTGCACTTTTGGAGGGTTGTACAGTGAGTTAGGCATGCAGGTTGAGTTGAGTACAACATTTCACCCCCAAACGGAGGGACAATCCGAACACACTATTTAGATATTTGAAAATATGCTTCGCGCTTGCGTTATGGATTTCAGGGGTTCTTGGTATCAGTTCTTGCTGATTGCGGAGTTTGCCTACAACAGCAGCTACCGGTCAAGCATTTAGATGGCTCCCTATGAGACATTGTACGGGAGGAGGTACCGTTCGTCAGTTGGATGGTTCGAGCCGGGAGAGGCTCGGTTTTTGGGTACCGATTTGGTTCAGGATACCTTGGATAAGGTTAAGATTATTCAGGATCGACTTCGCACAACTTAGTCTAGGCAGAAGAGTTATGCCGATTGTAGAGTTCGTGATGTTGCATTCATGGTTGGAGAGAGGGTATTGCTCCGGATTTTACCCATGAAGGGTGTGATGAGGTTCGAAAAGAAGGGCAAGTTGAGCCCTAAATATATCGAACCCTTTGATATTCTTGAGAGAGTGGGTGAGGTTGCCTACAGACTCGCATTGCCACCTAGTTTTTCAGCAATCCATCCGGTGTTCCATGTCTCCATGTTCCGAAAGTATCACAGTGATCTGTCCCATGTGTTATATTTCAGCTCAGTCCAATTGGACAAAGATTTGACTTATGCGGAGGAGTCGGTGGCTGTTCTAACCCGGCAGGTCCGACAGTTGAGGTCTAAGAGTTATCCTTCAGTTCGAGTGCAGTAGAGAGGTCAGCCAATCGAGGCATCCACGTAGGAGTCCAAGTCGGACATGCGGAGTAGATATCCACACCTTTTCACCAGTTCAGGCACCTTTCTATGTTTATTCGAGGACGAACGTTTATTTTAGAAATGGAGAATGTGATGACCCGATAGGTCAATTTTAGTTTTAATCTTCATTTCTATGTTTTGAGACCTCAAATAGCTCTGTTTATCCTTCCTCGATTTACGTGCACAGTCCATATCTTTTTCCAAAAAATTTTTATGTGAAAAACTAAAGAAAATGTGAAATTTTGCCTTAAAACTCATTTGAGTTAACTACGGTCAACGTTTTGTGTAAACATACATGGATCAGTATTTTGATAGTCCTGGCGGGTCTGTATCGTGATTTCGAACTTGAGCGTATGTACAGAATCGAATTCGGAAGTCCCTAGCTTAATTTAACGTGATTTGTTGAAAACTAGTAATTTCAAAGTTTAAATAATTCTTAAGTTTGACCGTAGGTTAACTTTGTTGCTACCGGGTTAGGATTTCTGGAACTTGGTATAGGTTCATTTAAGTACTTATGATCTGCAAAGTTTGGTGCAAAACGGAGTTGATTTGACGTGATTCGGACGTCCGGTTTTGAATGTTCTTGAATTTTCTTGAAAATTTTCTTTGTTTTGGTGTCTGATTCATAGTTCAAGGTGTTATTTTGGTATTTGGATTGTGCAAGCGAATTCGTATGATGTTATTACACTTGTGTGCATGTTTGGTTTGGAGCCCGAGGGCTCGAGTGAGTTTCAGATGCGTTTCGGAGAGTTCATGGGAGATCAGATTTTTGCTGGCACTCATATCTCGCATTTGCGAGCTTCATGCTTGCATTTGTGAATAGCACAATGGCCTAAAGAGTTCGCATTTGCGAACTCCCTATCGCATTTGCGATGATGGCCAGGCTTGGGTGTTGGTCGCAATTGCGCTCACTGAGTCGCTTTTGCGATATTTCCAAGTTCGCATTTGCGAACAATTCATCTAAATGAGATGAAAGTAGAGATGGGAGTTCTTCGTAATTACGACATCTACGCCTGAACAAAAAGCTGAGAATGCGGGATTTAGCCCATTTTTCACAAACTCTCAACCCCAAATACCCTAGAGGTGATTTTTCCAAAAGGTTTTCTTCCCAAATTCATTGGTAAGAAACTTTAATCTATTTCTTTTCAATTACCTATTACTTTCCAAGTGTTTTCAACATTAAACCTAAGATTTTCATGGTAGAAATTAGGGATTTGGGTAGAATTAGGGATTTTTATAAATTTGGGATTTAAACCTCGAATTGAGGTCGGATTTCGAAACAAATTACATAACTAGGCTCGGGGGTAAATAGGTAATCGAGTTTTGGTCTGAATCTCGGGTTTTGACCAAGCGAGCTCGAGGTTGACTTTTGTTGACTTTTTGAGAAAAGTGTAAAGATCTAAACTTTATGTATTGTAATTGATTTTTCTAGCATTGTTTGTTGATATTAAGTCAATTTTGATTAGATTCGGTTGGTTTGGAGGCGAATGTTAGTGGAAAGGCCTCTGTTGAGCTTTGATTTGCTTGCGGAACGAGGTAAGTGTTGGGTCTAACCTTGATTTGAGGGAATTAGGAACCCTTGAACTATATGTTATGTGATTTACATGTGTAACGGCGTATATGCGAGGTGACGAGTGTATATACGCCATCAAGATTGTTGATTTCATGTTTTCCCGTATTTCATTAATTATTTTGTTCCATATCTTAACTGTTACATGCTTTAATTGCTTCCTATGCCTTAACTCGTTACTTGTCACTATCTTATCTTGTATTAAAATGCTCATTTCTTCCATCCTCCATGATTAACTGCTACTTGCCTTAATTGTCTTACTTGTACATTTTAAATGTCATATATTTGGCTTGTCTTGTTTTTTTTGTATTAATTGTAGTATTTCTTAACTTGGTACGAGATTCCTTTATGGCTTTGCTTTCATAATTCTTTAATCACAAAGATTCTTGTGAATTGAATTGTTGAATTAATTACATTTATTAATTTTATTTATGGATCGGGTTGCACGCCGCAACGGGTGGAATAAGGGAGGATTGATATTGATATGATGGGATTGGGTTTCACACTGCAAAAGATTTTATATGTGATATTGATATAGTGAAATAAGGGAGGATTATGATATTGATTCTGATTATATGGTGGGATCGGATTGCGCGCCATATTGATCTTGATATTGATATGGTGAAATAAGGGAGGATTGTGTTTGTACGGTGGGATCAGGTTGCGCGTCACAACGGATTGTGTGTTTTGTAAGTCATTGTTGCATTGTGTTAGCTTTCAGTGTTTTCATACAAGATTCTGAGGAATGATGTTTCTGGTTTTACTGATTTCGAGGATTGAGTTATTTCATCAGTTATATGCCTTGCTTTTTTATGTTTATTATTATTATACTGCGTACATGTTATTGTAAGTGACTCGCCTTAGCCTCGTCACTACTTCGTCGAGGTTAGGATCGGCATTACAGGGTACATGGGGTCGATTGTACTCATACTATACTTTGAACTTCTTGTGCAGATTTTGGAGTCGGTCCTAGCGGCAGTCAGTAGATTGCTCGAATTGATTGCCTGACGGAGACTTGAGATACAATTGCACGGCGTTCGCAACTCTGAAATCCCCTTCTACCTTATCCTAGCTATTTATTTTATTTCAGACAGTTTTACTTTCATTCAGACCATTATTTGTATTATTCTAGTCGCTCATGCACTTGTGACATCAGTTCTGAGATTGTATTTAGATATCGCTATTATTATGGTTTTCTCACTCTATTTCAGTTGGTGAGTTATTATTTAATATGAATTGTTAGAAATGGTTAAAAATTATTCTAATGTTGGCTTGTCTAGCAAGCGAAATGTTAGGTGTCATCGTGGTCTCGAGGGTGAAAATTTCGGGCCGTGACAGTTTACAATCACTAATACTTGTATATAGGAAAGTCTGTCTCTATCATACTCCATTAGGGTGTCTTTGGATTCTGCATGAATGCGTGATACTTTATACACCGGTAAAGTACGTTATGAGAAAGATAATATGATGACCCTGCCCACACATGCTTTCTTTCAAGCTACTATAGTTTCCGCTCTACGCTAATATTCGATTTAATATACAAACGAAAAAGGGTCAAAAATACCTCTTTACTATGGAATATTATTTAATCGATCAAAAGAACCATTACCGTCTTAGTATTGAACAAAAATAACCTCAAAGTAATGGAGGGACCACGATTTAAGACATTTGGCCTATTATTTATTTTTAAACTCACCAAATAACTTGGGTCGGGTGGGTTTAAAAAGAATCGAATAGACCAAATGTCTGACCCTCCGTTGACTTGGGTATATTTGTTCAATAGTAAAATAATAGAACTATACTTTAAATAATATTAAATAGTGAAAGATATTTCTTTTCCGATATATAAATATATGTGAGCTTATGTGTCCAAAAGCTAAGTGGGGGAAGGGACAAAAAAATGGGGGTTAGGGTGTAAGGGATAAGTCAGAGATAAAATGACAATATATGCTTAAACAGACATCAATTTTGACATTTCAGATTCTGTATGCTGCAGCAGTTTGTGATGTTCTTTTCTAGGATGAAACATTACCGGCCTGTTGAATTTCCCTAACCAGTTACTCCATTAGGTTTCTACGTACTCCTAAAATTGAGCTAACCAAACTTTACAGATCCCAATGAAACTTTTGTTTAATCATACCTATGCTTTTTTTACATACTTACTTTTAAAGGGCAGTACTGGAGCACAGTAAAGTTGCTTCCGAGATCTATAAATCGGTAGTTCAAGTCGTGAAATTAGTCACTGATATTTGGATTAGTAGCTAATTTCTTATTTAGTTCGCGCAAAAAGAATGACAACTTTTTATATTTGAAAACAATTTACCTTTATGCAATGATTTATAGTCACACAAAATATATGTGCCTCATTTTACATCACAAGTTCAAAAGTATTCTCTTTTTTCTTAAACTCCATATCTAGTCAAATAGGTTCACATAAATTCAAACGGAAGGAGTATGATATTTCCTCGGGAGTCATAGAAAAATATCTCTATTAACACAAACATATAAAAGTTTTGGACCACCTTATACTTTTGAAAAATCCAATGAATAAGGAAAGATTTTGTGTAAGCTATTGAAACAAAATTGCAGAAGTGTGTGTTCTTAGTGCTTTGCTGCAATGGTGGAGAATGTGGTCGTACGTATACAGAGGTAGATGGCCAGGCCAATTCACATATGGTGCAATTGTTTGTATTATATCACATAAGCAGTGGTGGAGTCATAATTTAAGGTTGCGAGTTCTAAATTTTATCCCAATGATAGCTCGTCTTGGTTAGTGGGTTCGCAATTAAATATTTATATTAAATGAATTTTCAAATAAAAATACAATGTCTAAGCAAAAGATACTACATTTTCGTCCGAACTCATACCTAATACTCTAACTTCGCTCCTGCACCTAGGGGTGTACATGAACCGAGTTGGTTCGGTTTTTATCAAAACCAAAACAAACTAACTATATCAGTTTGGATTGGTTCGGTTTTGTCGGATTTTTCGGGTTTTTTTATTATATGAATATTATTTCAATCTTACCTTGTTAAACTTTTGATAACTAAATACTATATGTTTTTAGTAAAAATTAAAAAAATTAACAAATATATGATTTATTAAAATATTGTTGTGGAAGAATTTTCTTAGTAACACATGATGGTTATTTTTTAGTCGTCTGACAATAATTTTACGTTAATGTACACTTTCAAGGTTAACCGAATTTAATAATTAAACATAAAAATAAATATGAACTATATAGTGATATGTTCTATTTAATTTTAAATTATCGAAATACCATTTCAAATTCGAAAAAGATATAAAAATTTAATAGATCTTGACGTATGAATATGGAAGAACAAAGAAATTGACGTCTTTCACTAACACTTGATAAGAAAGTAACCATACAACCCATTATTTAAAGTTAATAAATATGGAACACTTCATATTTAACTATATATTACCTCCCATAAGAGAATCACAAATATTTCTAGACATTGTTTTAAAGAAAATTCTATAAAAAGTCTTAAAAGTATATATAAAAATTATATATTTATATGTCGGTTTGGTTCGAGGTTTTTTACTCAATACCAAAACATACCAAACCAAATCTACTCATATTTTTTAATCGGTTTGGTTTAACTTTTCGATTTAGTGCAATTTTCCGATTCGGTTTGTACACCGCACTTATATATGGGTAGTTCATTTGTTTATAGGGTTGTACGTAAACGATATATACATGCTTGGACCTAAAAGATCTTTTACTAGATATACGTTCAACTTTATGAAGAAAGAAGAGAACAACTTTTGCCATCAATATCCATCCAACTAACTAGTGAAATTAAGCACATAGTTATAATTTATCCCGCACAAAAAACCACAAAGTCAAGTCCTGCTATTTCAAAATCTTAGTACAACATATATGATTGTGATTTGTGATGTTACAGAAGATTCTGAATTAAGGATAGAAGATGGAAAAGATGGCAATGGAATGGCTACATTTTGTAAATATAGCATTTGCTAACATTTTAAATGTGAATATTTGTAGTAGCAGTACGATCCTGCAAGTGAGATCTGAGGAGGATAGTGTGTACATAACCTTACCTCTATTTGTTGAAGGTAGAAAGACTATTTCCGGTAAACCCCGACTCAGGACTATACTTCTCAGGAACTTGAAGAAATATAAAGTGAATAAGACATAAATAACTTACGGTTAAGGCACTCTGCACCTGCGTTAACTTTTTCCTTCTTGTATTGTACTTCATAGGGGCGGCCAACCATAAAGCAAGTGAAACACTTGCTTTAGGCCCCAAAAATTTAAGGGCCCCAAAATTACTAGTATTCTTTATATATAGTAGTATATTATTTATATAATTATCTTTTATTATTGATAAATTTATTTCTTTATTGTCATATTAATTTTTAATAACTCGATTTCTTTCTCTAATTAATATAACTAAAATAGTTTTCTGTCAATCTTATTTTACTTTTTTACTTAATTATATTTCTCTATCCATTAGTCGGTCACGTAACTATATCTAATAATCTAACTTATTATTTATTTTTCTTACATAAATTATACTCTCTCCATCCCAATTTATATGAAAGTGTTTGACTGGACATGAATTTTATGAAATAAAGGAAGGCTTTTGAAACTTGTAATCTTAAATAAATCATAAAAGTTTTTGGGCTAGAAATCATCTCATTAATGGTAAAAAGAAAAATCTAAAGTTGAATTGTTACCAAATATAGAAAGGGACTTACTAAAAAAAAGGAGTCAGTTGTGTTTTCTGGATTCTCTCATTTCAGTTGTGATGCAATCAACATTAAATTCATTTAATTTTCTGTATTTTATAAAACTAAGTTCTCATTTTTTTTAATTCTACATCCTCACTTGTCGATTTTTTTTAAAAACGCTGTTCATTAAATATTATATATATATATATATATATATATATATATATCAAGGCCTCTTATTAAGATTTTATTTTAGGCCTCCGATGAGGTTGGCCCGCCCCTGCATATTGCAACATGCATTACTGGCTAGCTATCACAATTCGTATACATAGATTATTCGTTACTCATTTGTAGATCAGTCGTTGAACTACGTACTAGTGAAATCTTTAATAAAGTTTATCACATGTAGATTGTAGTCAAGTTTCTATACTTAATTAACAAGGTTATACTATATACGTCTTTTTTAAATAAAAATAAAAAATAAAAAATCATCCGATGTTTGATACTCGTATTGTCGTCGGACTAAATTCGGATTCGTGTCAGGAAGTCCTCCATTGGAAGGTAAAGCTCCCTAACAAAAGTGATTTTTATACTCGGTGCTTAAACCCGAGACCTCTGGTTAAAGATGGAGTCTAATCACTCCACTACAATCCATATTGGTTACTATTAAACAGCTTCACTCAAAGAACTACCAACTTTATTCTAATTTATGTGACAAAGTTTAACTGAGTATAGAGCTTAAGGAAAAAAAAAAGATTATTTTTTAAATTTGTGATCTTAAACTTGTCATAATTGTCATATGGTTATAAAAGCTTGTCACTAGCGAAAAAAAAAATTAAGTTAAATTAGTTCCATATTTAAAATGTTATTTTTCTTAATATATTAAAAAACTATTGCAGCATAAACTGAAATGGAGGAAGTAATATTAAGACCAATAATGAATAATAAGTGCTCAAATGTCGAAAAGAATGTGAAGTTTCTTATAGCACATCTAAACAGTGCCTATCCCTCCCACGCAGCATATAATATCAAATACAAAAGGTTAATTGAAATTTTCTCATTAAGAAAAAATAATGTAGACATTAAAGAAAGTTACAAATTATAAAATATATAAGCAACAAATAGAACAATAAAAGAGTCTCATATTAAATAATACTCACACGCTAGAACACCTTGATTTCTAACTTGTCTTCAATTCAACACACAACATGTAAAGAATCTCAGTCTCAGAAGGTGAAGGTCTTTATTTTTGGCAATGCAGCCCTATGCATTATATGCTTTTCTGCATTCTGCATATAGGAATGAAAGCAAATAATTAAATAAAGGAAATATATATTTTTAAAAACTAAAAAAAGCCCGTATAGTCATAACGAGGTTAGTGGCGGAACCAGGAATTTGTATAAGGAAATAAAAAAAAAAAAGAGTTCCATAGTTGGGATTCAAACTTGTAACTTAAAGCAACTTTGAAATTTCATTTACCACTACACTAGAATTTTTCCTTTTTTAATGGTTTATATACTAAAATTTTGATATTAACCTATTTATACAGCAAAAAAATTTGACAAAGGAGATTTAATTGAACCGCTTTCCCTCTTATTATCTCTGTATGGCCCCTAAATATGGGCATTGCATGCTACTAAACTATGCCCTAGGGCTGAACTCAATACTTAAATTAAGTTACCACAATACCATGCCAATTTTGAAAAATTAAATTAATTTAACTTTGTCCTTGGTCACATGTTAATTCGAATGATGTTATCGAATCAAGAATATACTATGGACAGTTGCCTGTCCTAGGTACTCGTAACCTAATGGTGTGTACGTAATTTTTGCTAATACTATTATTAGTTCATAGAAGATAAACTCGTATTTTGACATGCATAGCTAAGATTGCTAGTTTGTGGAAGTAGAAGTACTAACAAAAATGCATCACTGTCCCAGAAAATTTTGTAGGTAGTATTTGTTGATGCGTGTGATCATCTTATTTCAAAATTTAAACTGTTAGAGAGGGCACGCTTAAATTATTTTTGATAATTGAGTGGTGAGATTTGAACCCAAGATCTCTGGATGTTCTGATAACATATCGGAGTATGTGCCTATTTCATCGAAACTACTTAAAAGTTTAAGTTGTTAGAGATAACTAGCATAGTTTATGATTACGTATTTAATATTGTTCTCTTGGTAGGTAATATAAAAGTCATGCTTTTGGGTTAAGAGAAAAAGAAGGATTGAATAATGGTTACCTCAAGTTTAGCTTGATTCTTGGTCTCCAGCGTGAGCCCAAAGTGAATGTGAGGGAAGTGTGCCCACTAAACCAAAAGATAGCTAAATCAGTAATTACCAAATCCTAATCCTAATAAGAAGTAAAGCAGTCAAAAAGAATTTTTTTAAGAGAAGATACAATGACATTTGTCAATTTTGTAGAACTCAATAGAAAAAATATATATAAAAAAATTAAGAGTGCATAGTGCTTGTTCCTAGATAGCAGCTCCTGATGAACTACCCAGTACACAGACACAAGTGAGGTGTGGCTTGCCTTGGTGAACTCGAAAAAGAGGAAGAAATTAAAGGGGAGGACGTTAAATGTACTTCCTCTATCTCAATTTTATGTGATGCTTTTCGTTTTTCGAGATTCAAACATTTTAATTTTAAGAGTGGAAATAGTGGCATTTGCCCATCATTTTAGAAATCAATAGAAAAGAAAACAAAATCTAAGAGTGATTAGTGATTGGTCTCGAATAGCTTCCGATGAACTGCCCAGCTAGATAGACACAAATGAGGTGTTTCTTACCTTAGTGAGCTCGAAAAAGAGGAAAGGAGAGGACGCTAAAAAGTATTTGCTCTATCTCAATTTTATACGATACTTTTCGCTTTTCGAGATTCAAACGTTTTAATTTTGACTATGCATTTGAACATAAAATCTTTTAATTTTGGAAAAAAAGGTTAGATATATCCCTATACTATTGGAAATAATCTAATCCTGCCGTTAGCAAAATAAACAAAAATACCCCTATCATTAACGGTTGTCCAAAGTGGCACGAGACCCATCAAATTTTAAGCTTAAGTGGAGTCCATGTTCTTTTTTTTAACAATATCTTTTAAAACAAATGACTAAACCTACCCCTTCCTTAATTAAAATCTTCTTCTCCTTTAAAGTCTCTCACTGCTGAGATCTAAGGAATTTTTTGTTTAATTCCAAAGGAAATTTTGCACAAACGAGAACTGTACATGAAAGAATGTTCAAAATCAAAAATTGTACAATCCAAATTTGAGTTCATGGATAACACTCTCACAAAAATCTCAAATGGGTCATGTCTCAACGCCCCTTCAATATCCACAAGTAAACAATAAACGAATCATTGTTGATTTCCTCCTCCTTTAATTTAAGAAGGAGTAGGTTTAGTTATTTGTTGTAAAAAATATTGTGAAAAATAATAACATGGACTCCACCTATGCTCGAAAATTGTTAGTGATAAGGGCATTGTTTTTTTACTTTACTAACGGTAAGGGTAAATATAAATGAAAAGTATAACGGAAGATAAATGTAAACTATTTTTAATAGTACACGGGTGTATTTGACCATTTTTCCTTTAATTTTTCGAAATAAAATATGCATATTTGAAAACTACCTAAAAAGTACTATAAGTAACAATAATTAATAATTTAAAAAATTTAAAAAGCATATGAAAAAATTTCGGTCAAAGTATGATTCGTTTGAGTCTCGAAATTTAAACACCTTCACATAATTTGGGACGGAGGGAGTAATATAGATTGTAAGTTTCTAAGGATTTGCACTTACATTTTTTGCAGCAGTACTAAATGCTTCCCTATGAGTGATATCTGGATTATTAGCCTTGATCCTTTGAATTTCCTCTCTGCACATTTACGCATTTTGTACATACTCAGCAAATTAATATATAGTGGTTAAGATATATCCTTATAAACACACATTTAATATAGATATTTTAATATGAACTTATTAAAGACACGTGAGCTGCCTTACTTTATGAACTGGTTATATGCAGAAGGTACTCGCTGCCTCTTCTCAGGGGCTGAAAAAGAAAACACATAAATAATTAATCTCGCTAAATAGAATAAATTAAGTATTTAACTTATATTCATATAGTGTAGCAAAGAATTTTTACACTATCATTATATTTTAACATGTTATAGCAGGTAACGTACGTCGATTTGCAATCGTCTCCTCACGAGGATTTTTTGTGAGGGATGATCGGACTGCCATCCTGCTGTTGCATTTAGATGATGAACCAAAATCTATCTTGTATTCAGGAGAAGTGTAGTTGGACACCTGAAATTAAGTTACTCACAAAAATAAAAAGAATATGATGAGAAGAAATAATCAGCCAAAACAAAAATCTAAATTTGCTAATGAGTGATTAATTTTTTTAAAGTAAAGTAATTAAGAGAAGATTAATATCAATAAGTATAGGCCACGAGGTTCTCTTAATTTCTTCTTTTCTCAATTTCTTTGAAGTATTGAGATAGATGGGGTAAAATAAATCTTAATGAGATAGACATATAGTTAATCTATTCACCTTTAATCACAAATTTCGACTTTAAGTCTTAATTATGAAAACCTTTTTCTATGAAGCAATTTACCCTCTTTACTTAGTCTACCAAAGATAAATTAGTTAGATAAATATAAATTCTATAGTGCAAGTGAGATCTGAGGAGGATAATGTGAATGTAGCTTTATCCCTACCTTGTGAAGGTAGAGAGACTGTTCATATAAACTCTCGCCTCAAAAAAAATAAAATCACAACATTTTATAGTGCATGGGGGAGTTTATTTTTTATCAAAAGGATTGAAATGATGTTATATGAGAAAGACCAAAAGATAACATGACAACAATTGAAGTGACTGAATAAGTTTGGAATGTTAAAGGCTAAATATATATACACAGTTTTTGTTGAGATCCAAGAAGGAATCTGTGGGAAAAACAAAAATGTTAGTTTTGGTCAGTGTTTCCACATTAGAGGACAAAAAATCCCTGACGAGAAACAAATCAATAAGGAAAAAAGCAACCTCAAAAATATTTCATATCAATCAAATCAACTTAAAAGCAGTTCGCGAGTAAAATAATAGGATCCACAATTTAAAGTTTAAATGCAACTTATTGAGTTTTGAATAAATGATTTACATGTATTAAATGATTTCTTTTTCACACAAATACATAATTTTAGTCAAAGCAACTGAATTCACCCCTATAGGTCAAGGACCAAAAAGAGAAAAGATCAGAAAATAAAATAGTCTACTTAGAATGTAGCTAGGTATTGGTTGTGGCGGCTGTTAGATTCTAACCAAAAAGTTGATTTAATAACTCAATATCCTGAGTATTAGTGTCTGTATATTTATGTCCTTAAAAGAAGCAAAACCTAGAAACCCTAGATTTCAGAAGCCTATGTATACAAATTAAAACATAACGCCCACAATTTGAGCTTCCAAAAAAAAATGTTTCCTTTTGGATTTTGACCTGAGAAAATGCAGCAGCCATATTTACAGTCCACATATTTGTGCAGTGTCCACATCGAATTGTCACTATATCAAACAAGTTGCTGCATGGTACACTCACCTGCAATTATATATATATTAAACCCCATTAATATAATAACATCAAAAAGAAACGAAACAAAATAACTTTTTTTTTAAAAAAAACTAGGAGTCATGTAAAACTCAGCAATTTCTTGAAGATCTAGTCACAAGTGAGTGATGGTCACAAAAAATGTGATTTTATTATATTTATTATATATTTTAAAAACATTCTTGGCATATAATTAATGTTTTACTATGATTTTAGCAAAAAATAATAGATTCAGTTGAACTCGTAGAACCATCTATGTCCGTCTATAGAGCTTAGGGAGAGGCCATTTCGGGTGGAAGGTAAAGGTCTAGTTCTTGAGATCTCTTCCCACAATTGCACCAAAAAAGAATGAGAGAAACTTCATATATTCTCCCAACTACAATGGGACTAAGCTTCCCCTTTGTTTCTCTTCTTTAGCTAATGATGAAGCAAATTCCTAAAATCAAAGTAGTCAATGAAAGCATTTATTTTTTCCGTTCAAAGAAATTGCCATAAATCGATAAACTAGGTAGTGAGAATAAGAAAAAAAAACATAAGCTACCTCGTTCGTGCTCATACGGCTCTTTTATGGAGTAAATTTTTAGATCTAAGATGTGAACAAAATTTGAAAATGAGAATTCTACCATTAACATATCTATGTCAGTCATATTTTAAAGCTTAGTAAGCTTCTAAAGAAACCCTAAAAGAACAATTTGGTTTTCTTCAAAGGGTGGAACTTCCAAGAAAATGGTCAAAAAACTGAGAACTTAAAATCATTTGAATGAAACCATTAGCAAAGAAAAGCTCTTTTCTGATAACACACTAAAGAGTAGTACTACTTTGTTAGCTTGCCTGTTAGTGCATTCTTTTCAGTAAAGAGAAAGGTACAACACAGAAATAAGAAAAATCTAAGGAGTGGAAGGACACTTCTTGATCATAATTATCTTCAATAATTTGTATTTTTTGAATTTAGGTAATCCTAAAATCAACAGAAAGCTTTAGTGTTTCAAGTATCACTTTCTTTGAGTACTGCAAAAGATCAAAGAATGCAAAAAAGAGATGCCTATAGATTGAGACTTGACTTCTGAAAGCAAAAACAAGTGAGAAAACCTATGGGTTTCTTTATAATACCACCAAAATAACCAATCTCTCTGAATTACAAATCAGCTTTATTCAACTAGTAAAAAGACAGAAAATAAAGTAACTTCACACACACATATGATACAGATAAAAACATGCATATTAGTAACACTAGAGAGAGAGAGATATATATACCGCAAGAACAATATTGCACAAGTTGCAAGGGATATAGCAGAGTTGCTCAGAATTAGTAGAATCAATGCAGTTTGCCATGTTTATTTGAGGACTTGTATCTTAAGGGAAAGAACAAAGAAAATGGTGAGAATAAATTAAGAAAAGTGGAAGAAGAAATAACCAAATATATAGAGATCAAAATAAGAGGAGACAGTCCTTTACTCCCTCTTGGAAGCACAAAGGTAAAGCAAACACTAAAGAGAATAGGCTTTTATTCTCTCTCTAGTGTATTGCCTTTTTTTTTTTTTGGGTTATTTCTCATTCGGCGACTCTATACACAGGACTAGAATTCCAAATCTCTAGTTAAGAATGAAAGATCACCTGCATAACCTTGTTGGTTAGTATAATGCTTTCAAAATGCGCTTTGTGCACAAAGGTAAATAAAATAGGTGTATAAAAAATACATACTCCCTCCATTCCAGTTTACGTTATCTTATTTCCTTTTTAGGTTGTTACAAAAAAAAAATTCTTTTCTAAATGCGAAATGATTTAACTTAAACTTCTCATATTACACTAAATAACTAGTATTTATAGCTAGAGGCGTATCCAAGTTGAGGGATATGGGTTCACGTGAACCCATACTCCTCTTCAGAAACCATGTATAACAATGTTATATTTTTTCAAAATTACTTAAATATATGTGTGTGAACTCATGCTCAAAGACTCTTATGGTGCAATTATATATTATTGGGTATACCTCTATAAATGAAATTGATAGTTCAAATCTCACTCTAAACGGTCTTATTTTCGGCACATAGTATAAATATATGTGAAAATTACTAAAATTTCAAAAAAAATATAATTTTGAACCTATAATTTCAACGGTGTAGTGGGTTCATGGTAAGAACTAAAGTTAAGCCCGTCAAATATAAATTCTTAATCTACCTCTTCACAATAGTGCACTCATGCATCCTCTTGAAATCCTGGATCCACCTCTGTTTATAGCCACATAAATATTGTGATATGTGTAAGACTATACAAGTTCAAAAGTGTTATAGTCATAATACAAATATTACGATATGTTTAAAACTACAAATTTTAAAAGTCTCCTTCCTGAGGAGCAAACGTTGTGTCGACTATAATACCAGACTCGGATAACAGAGACAAAAGTCTGCCATAGTGCTTCGAGATGATTTTTCCTATAAGTAGGCTTGATAAGAGCTCAAAAATGAAAAGAAGATATAATTTTTTTGACAATCACAACAATTTCTCAACTAAGAAAACTGATGTGTGATTAGGTAAATTATTACTATCCTTTAATATTCTGTAATATATATTGAGATTCATTGTAAAAAGAATACAATTTTCTGTAATTCTTTTATCCAAACTAAAAAAATAAAAATAAAATTAGGTTAGCTCAATTCAATAGTGCCCACGGCAATAAGGAAATTGGTGAATAGGAAAAAGCAAAAAGTTACTGCAAATACTGCTAGCTGTTATAGAGGATATCAATCCCATATAATATCCGGTTCATAGAAAACCGGGTTTTGAGGAATTAATGTGGGCTTCTTTTCAGAAGTGTCAGATATTGGCCAAACAAGGGTTAGGGTTTTGTTGGGAATTAACTTGGGAGGATGAGGAAGAGAAGGTTTTGGCTGTATTATGCAAGCAATCCACAAAATAAGTCAAGAAGAAGAAAAGAAGCCTCTTTTCTTTTTTTTTTTAAATTTAACATACATACATGATATCAAAGTAAAAAATTTATATTATCGGTGTTACTTGCGAACAGTGGCGGAGCCAGAATTTTTATTAAGGAGTGTCAAAATATATAAAAGTAAACACACCAGAAATTAAGGAGAGTCAACACATAATATATATACATATAAAAAAAATTTACCTACCTACACAATGTATTTTACCCGTGAAGGGGTGTTATTTGATACCCCTTTCTGTAAGGTGGCTCCGCCATTGCTTGCGGAGTGAAGAATTTATGTAAGTGGATTCACAAAAATGCATACTTAAAATTTGAACCGAAAACCTAAAACGCTTCAATGAACTTCTTTACCACTTCACTAGAATTTTGCTTTATGTAAAGAAAATTGATCAACAATTTAAACATAATAACAAAAGATTTAATCTTGTTGCGCAGTGTAATTTTTCAATGAAGGGAATACTATTAAACTCCCTTATCTCCACCACGTTGGTGTATATATATCTTTGTAATAGGTTACCGGTCTTATCTTTTAGGTAACCGATTAGTGTAAAATAAGTTGTATAGCGTAAGCGTACAAAAATTAAACTTTTTCATCTAATATTTTTTTTCATGGTGGGGTGAGGGCAGGGGGTGTAGCGAGTTTTGGGTGGGGGGGGGGGGGGTGTTACCCATGTTTGTTTGTTTGTTTGTTGCCATTATAATTGTATGTGCTGATGAAGAAAAGAGAGTGGTGTGGCTATGCCCTTTCCCTATCAATCTATGCGACACCACAGCGGACGAGGGGGGCGCAATGTCTCTGTGTGTTTAATTTTAATTTTTTTAAATTCTTTCTTCTTTTTTTATGCATTTGTTCTTTTTACAAGTTAAGTTTTATGCATTTTATACTTACCCAATCAAATCATATATATAAAAGATAACTGCATGTATTTTTATATTGTCACTAGTTTTTATTACTTATTATATTATTGTTTATTACTTTATTTTTATTATTTCTTAAGCCGATGGTCTATCGAAAACAGTCTCTTTGCCTTTATAAGGTAGGTGTAAGGCTGCGCACATATTACCCTCCCCAGACCCACGTATGGAATTAAGCTGGGTTTATTGTTGTTGTTGCATATAACTATATATAATAAGCATAGATTTAAGTTAAAAGAATTTACAGTAATGAGTTTAATTGGTTATACTAAGTTGTCGTTCTATTTTCTAAATTAATAGTTCAACTTGATTGTCTAAAACATCTCTTATATAAACTCGAAAAGCAAGAATGGGTAACTTAGGATATAGGATAAACAACCTTCGTTAAATTACAATGATAGTATGAAGATTCTATACAACTAAAATCCAGACTAATGTACAATATATAACGGTAAAAACTTATCTGTACAAGCCTAACAACAGAAAGTACTACGATTACCTCTACCATAGAGATAGTAATAGATTTTGATGGTGCTTTATTCCTAAAGCATATTTTTTCCTTTTTACCCTTTTTCGTGATACCTTAATACTCTTAACGAGACCCGTATTAATGGCTACAGACACATACCAAGAAAAACGTTTTCTGTAATTTACAATATTATTTTAATAATTTGGTATAAATATTTGGTGCGAATAAATTTTTATCTTATTCGTAAAATGTTTTACTTAACTCATTCTCCTGGGATTTCAACCCTCATTAATGACCCAATCCGAATTTAACTTGCATGAAAATATGAGACTACTTGGATATTGACTCGTTTTTGTTTAACTTATTTTTAACCGCTCAAATTTAACCCATAACATCGAGTTATCATCTTTAATAAGAATTACTTCATCCTTAATTTGAGATTTTTAAAAATTGAATAGTTGATAGAGAATGTTGGAGGGGCTTGAAGCTCAACCTCAGCCTTGGCATGTCGGGAATAAAGGGCGACATACTAGATGTAACCATTGTGTTGCGCTGTCTTTCGATCGATACACAGTTGAGAAGGCCAATCACAAATATTGTCCTAGAAAAAAGGAAATAATACAAGATTTCACAAGCAGAGTTAGCATAAGAAGAGTTTATATACGAGATAAAAATTTAAATTGATCGGAACAAAAGGCTAAATGGTTAAAATAAAAAGAGAAAGAGGGGCCAAATATAAAGAGATATATAGATTTGTCGGGAAAGCCAAACTGGTGAATGTGGTGGATGTACCTTGTTAGAGTTGAGTCGTTTTCTATGTCTCAAACGTAATAAATAGCCCTTAAAGTACAGACAAATCACACTCTCTCATATTTGCTTCTTTCACTATCATTTGCTATTTCTTTTTCGCCATTAATAATGCCCATTTTTCAAACTCTTTTTTGGCATTTGATATTCTGTACTTGTACAGGAGTGCCGACTAATCTGAATTACATAGCGTAGCGTTTATTAGAGGGGAACGATTCCCTACTAGGATTTTTCATTCCTAAAACTAGAACTCGAGACCTCTGATTAAAAATTATATGCTCACACCACAAACCTTAGCTTCGCATGCACCCCCTCCCCCAAACCAAAAAAAACCACCCCTAATTATTGACTTGAATTTGCATAATTATTTAGAGTGTTTGTGTGTGTACGATATCATATATATCATACGACATGAGATGGTAAAACTAACTCAAATCCATTTGATACGTCCAACCCGTCCAAGTTTTGATGGGTTTGGGCTAGAAGAATTTTGAAAATGGGTTGTTTTGGGCTAGCCCAAGTTAATCCATAAAACAATATCACCCCAAATGATGCAAAACATTGACCCAATAAATACTCAATCTTAGAGTTCTACCTTGGCTCATGTTCTGGAAAATATTTTCTAATTTTTCCATGTTTTGTTGGTTTAAATGTTTGAAAAATAATTTCTTTATGAATTCGCTTTTCTTTAATTGGAGGAAAATATTTTTCAAAACTCTTTTTCAACCTTCCCATCTCTACCAACCCCCACCACCCCACCCAACCCCCATCCCCAAAAAAAAAGTCGCCTCACCCCCAACTCTCACCCATGCACCACCCAACCCCACCCCTACCACCGACCTCCCCGCCTAAATATATGTAAATATTATTTAGAGTACTTTCTTTTCATGATATAGAGAAAGTATTTTCTTTCATTTCAACAAAATGAGTTTTTTTTTCCATGACGTAGAAAAAGTATTTTCTTTCATTTCAACAAAATAAGTATTTTCTTTCATTTCAACAAAATAAGTATTTTCAACAAAATAAGTATTTCCTTCTAAATTATGAAAAGAAAGTACTTATTTTATTGAAATGAAAGAAAATATTCATTTTGTTGAAATGAAAAAGAAAATACTATCTACAGCGTTAAAAGAAAGTACTCTAAATAACATTTCTATTTAGGGTTGGGGTGGTGGGAGGTGGGTTATAGTGGGTGAGAAGTTCTAATTTTACTACTTTTTTATTATTCTGATCTTTGTTAGTATTATAAGATGACGAACTATCAAATAAAATTCTAAATCCAAATTGAGGAAAGAAATATTGACATTTATTCCAAAACATAAGATAATTTTTATATATGTTTGTTTAAAAGTTGAGAATATTGCAAAGATTTGGGTCAATTTGGGCGAGTTGGGTTACAACCCATTGTTTAGCACATCTTAACCCAACCCACCTTAATCCAAGTGAACTTTCAACAGGGTTGTGCAATAACCAATTTAATGAGTCAGTCCATCTTGACCAGCCCAAATAAACCATTTATCACGGGTAAAATTCAAAAGTATCCAGATTTATAAGTGGTAATTGAAAAATAGCCACAGTTGCAAAAGTAATCGAAATTTAGTCACTTTTCATGTAAAGATAAATCTGAATGAAAACACTGTTCAAAATCTAAAAAGTATTCCAGCATAATATATTAGAGTTCCAATATAATATACTGGACTTCCAGCACAATATACTGGAGTTCCAGCACAATGTGCTGAAAGTTCATACACAGATGCTCCAACCTCCAGTATATTATACTGGAACTTTCCGTGTGTTGGAGTTCCATCATAAAATGCTGAAAGTTCATACACATGTGCATCAATCTCCAATACATTATGATGGAACTTTCCGTGTTACAGCAAAATAGTGGCTATTTTCCAATAATTTTACAAACACTGACTATTTTTCAATTACCAGTACGAAAACTAGCTAGCTTGTGTTATTTTCACATTTATCACCCCTACATACCAGTGTTTTAAAAGGCGTGGACGTAAGTCGAGGCGTTTTACATATGCCTCAGTGAGGCGTAAGCCCCATAGGTATTTAATTTTTAATATTTTATAAAATAATATAATGATAGTAAATATTTATAAACAGGTAAAATTGCATAAAAATTGAAGAAAACTATAAATATGTGAAATATATATGTGTGTATATATATATATATATAGCATGATTCTTAAGTATAACTAATGCATACAAATCACGTATAACGTCTTTAACTTTCAAATAATTAAAAACTTATAATTTCTTTTAAAAAAATGATCGAACTCCACATTTTACCTTCCTAAAAATAAATAATTAATAAAATTTTATTAGTACGATAATTTTATTATGATTGTTGTGGCGATACTAATATTGTCTCCCTTTACTTTGCATCTTTCTTCTGGATTTCATAGTGTTCCTATTTTTCCTATGATTGCTGTTGTGATACTAATATTATCTCCTTTTTGTCCTTTTGTCTTTTTATTTTTTTGAGTCGAGGGTCTTTCGGAAACAACCTCTCTACTCTTTCGGGGTAGGGGTAAGGTCTGCGTACATACTACCCTCCCCAAACTCCATTAGTAGAATTTTACTGGGTTGTTGTTATTATTATTAGTACGATAATTAAAATATTACTCCTTCATAAATAAATACAAATTAGTTTAAAATATTAAATTAATAAAAGTGTATAATAAGGAGGGACAAATGAACTAAGACACGACCAATAACAAGTGAATATATAAATTCGTAATACTATGTCTCATTATTAGAGTTATGCTGAATCTTCATATTTCTATCGATGAATAGAACTTTTATCATTAATTTGTTAAAGAATTTTAAAGGTCAACGATATTAATTAGGAAATTCGACACGTGATTTGCGTTAGAACTGTTAGGCGAGCCCCGAGCATTGGGCGTTAGGCGTGTTTAGGGCGCACGGTCGGGCGCTTGGGGCATAAACCTCATAGAACTAAGTCCCAGGGCATTTTGCAAGTGTCCCGCCCAGGGGCGAGCCCCGAACGAGTCCCAAAAATACCTTTTAAAACACTGCTACATACAACCAACTCTACAAAAGTATGTTTATGAGTATAATATATACTTCAAAGTTCGATCAAATTGTTATTGACTGATGAGGATATTTCTGATTGGATAGAATTTCCAGCAATAATGGGGAATAATAGAGGGAATTGAACCTTTGTGGTCAGCTAACAACCACGATTCAGCTACTAAAATCACCAACTTCAACATGCATATAATTGATATTTGAGTGGATATTGTATTTAGGAGTATAGATATATAGTGGGTGTATCGACGTATAATTTTCGATAGGCAATAAGATGCCACCTGATCTATGGCCCAAATTCGTACTGGGAAGGAATATTACTTTACACAGTCAATCTTTTTAAAGTATATTTAAGACACATTACGTTTTTCTTAACTAATTTTTCAGAATATGTGTGTAATATCACACCCAATCAAACTGTCACGACCCAATTCCACATATAGGTTGTGATGGCGCCCAACACTATAACTAGGCAAGCCAACTAATAAATTAATCATATATCGATAAAAATTTAAATCCAAGAAAAATATAAATACCAAATTCTACCAATGTGTGTACCAAGACCTGGTGTCACAAGTGTATGAGCATCTAGTAGATTATACAAGACCTCTTATATTATCTGAAATAAAATAAAAATAGACAGAATGAAAAATACAAGGAGAGACACTAGTAGCTGCAGAACGGCTTAGAAAGGCAGCTCACCACTATGCCCCTGGATAATGTGGGTGTAAGACGATATGTTCCCCCACTAGTACTTGCCTCAGGTCCTGCACAAAAAGTGCAGCAAGTGTAGTATGAGTACGTAAACAACGTGTACCTAGTAAGTATCAAGCCTAATCTCGAAGTGGTAGAGACGAGATGGCCGACTTTGACACTCACTATGGGTCAATAATAATAATTGAAATACAACTAGAATATCTAAATCAGCATGATTCACAGAATTTACAATAATTTATTTAACCATCAGAAATAATCAAATTCCTTCAAATGCAAAAATTCTCAATATATTAATTAAATTCCTTCAATTCAGATAATTTTTAATTTATCAATTAATCTCATTTACAGGAATAACAATTAATTCCTTAACAAGCAGGCATAATATTTCATTAAATTCCAAGGATTCTCCAATTTATCAATTAGCTTCGCAAGCTGAAATAAGCTATTAAGGTATCGTGTGATTATTCTTATTAAGCACGATTTCTGTCGAGGACGTACGGCCCGATCCAGAGTGTCATGTACACTGCCGAGGGACGTGCGGCATGATTCATAGATGCATCTATCCTGCCGAGATGTTCGGCCCGCTCCACAAAAAAGGAGGACATTTTCTTATGTACCTCCGGAATGAGAGTATATTTATTATAAGATAAATTCGGGAGGATGGACAATTTCTCTTAACAATTAATTAATTTAAACAGAAAAAAAATTAAGTATATGAGATTTTCATCCTTAAATATTTTTATCTAACAATTCACTATATATATATATATATATATATATATATATATATATATATATATATATATATATATATATATATATATATAATATTAATTAAATAAATAATATAATTTACACAAGTAATTCATGCTTTGAGTCCTAAACTACCCGGACTTTAGCATTAATAGTAGCTACGCACGGACTCTCGTCACCTCATGCGTACGTAGCCCCCACAATTAGCAACAATTATTACTTTAATTACCTATGGGGTAATTTTTCCCTCACAAGATTAGACAAGAGACTTACTTCGTCTTGCTCCAATTTAATCCACTAGAAGACCTTTTCCACGATATCCAACTCTGTCTGGCTCGAATCCCATTGTTTTCTCTGAAAATCTCCCAAACATCGCCTAAATCCGAGCTCCAAATCGTTAAAAATGAATTTTCAGAACTTAAACTCTTCGCCCAGTGATTTCTTCTACGCGATCGCGAACTTCCTCACGCGATCGCGTAGCATAAATTTTACTGCCTTAACATTAACCCTACGTGATCGCGGAAAATCTCACGCGATTGCGAAGTACAGTCTCCGCAAACCTACGTGATCGCGAGCCTCCTCATGCGATCGTGAAGCATTAAGCGCGTGGCCCAACTCCTCTCCAGTTTTCCCTACGCGATCGCAAACAACTACACGCGATCGTGATGCACAAGCTGGCCTAACCTACGCGATCACAAGCATGCTCACGGGATCGCATATAACGAATTTCCAGTTGCCCAAAATAAGCCTACGCGATCGTAATCCCATTCATGTGATCGCGTAGAACAAATCCACCTCTGTCCAAATTACTCTACGCGATCGCAGACCATATTACGCAATCACGTATAAGGAAATCAGAAGAAAATACCAGCAGTTATCAGTAGTGTTCCAAAGGCCAAAAGTGATCCGTTAGTCGTCCGAAACTCACCCGAGCCCCTCGAGGCCTCAACCAATTATACCAACAAGTCTCAAAACATCATACGAACTTAGTCAAACCCTCAAATCACACCAAACAACGCTAAAACCATGAATTATCCCCCAATTCAAGCTTAATGAAACTTAAGATTTCCAACTTCTATATTATGTACCGAAACCTATCAATTCAAGTCCGATTGACCTCAAATTTTTGCACACAAGTCATAAATGATATAACAGAGCTATGTAAATTTTCAAAACTGGATTCCGACCCCGATATCAAAAAGTCAACTCCCCGGTCAAACTTTCAAACTTAATTTTCTATTTTAGCCATTACAAACCTAATTTAGCTATGGACTTCCAAATAAAATTCTGAACACGCTCCTAAGTCCAAAATCACCATTCGGAGCTGTTGGAATCGTCAAAATTCTATTCAGGGGTTGTTTTCTCAAAATATTGACCGAAGTCAAACTTGGCCTCTTAAAGCCAACTTAAGGAACCAAGTGTTCCGATTTCAATCCAAACACTTCCAAATCCCGAACCAACCATCCCCGCAAGTCATAAATTATTAAAAGCACATACAAAAAATTTTATTTTAGGGAACGGGGTTCTAAAAGTTAAAATGACCGATTGGGTCATTACACAAACAGTGACACGTGTCATTTAAAAAATAAAATAATTAAAATTACAGTTATATATTTCATCTTCCCCGTCTAAACTACCATGGTTGTCTTCCTCCTCTCTTCACCATCAAACACCATAGCCTCTTTCTCCACCTTTTACTTAATAACAAAGCCACCATTAAACAAAAATCACCTAAAACTCACCCAAAATTCCATCTTTTTCGCTGAAATTGAATCAAGCTTTAATAGTTGGAAAAATTTTCGGAAAGTTCTTGCTTTCGGAAAATTTGACTTCGCCATGGATAAAGCTCAAGTTAAGTTTCTCTGCAAAAAAAGAAAAGATCTTCTATGCAAAAGGTTGAGGCAAGCTTTTGGCAGAACTACAAAAAGCTTTAACTGTTGAATCTAATCTAAGTTTCTCGACAAAAGATCTGGAAAAAAAATAACTAAAAACTAATCAACGAGAAGAGATATGAGAAATCGTGGTATGTCTATTTGAGAAGAAGGAGATCGAGTGGTGGAGCTCAAGGAGTAACCATGGCAGAATTTAAAAAAAGAAAGAAGATGACTCAATTTAAAATATTTAAAAACTAAAAAAAATTGATATCTGACACAAAATTCTTCCGTTCACGCGACTCATTTGTTGGGAAAAACACGCATTGTCCACGTGGGCAAAGTAGTGTGTCTTAAATACACTTTGGAAAGGTTGGGTGTGTAAAGTAATATTCGTTCTCAGAAAGTGTGTAACAAGGATTTGGGTCATAGTTTAAGGGTAATAAGTTATGTATTTTGCCTTTTCGATATAAAAACTCTTACAAATATAATTCTCTATTACTAACACATAATTTGGTTATCGGTGTAAAACTCAGATAAGTACGTACACCAGCATAATTATGTGTTACACCATTTTGTATAAAATAGAATATAGAATAAGAATATACACGTGTATTATAAGCATGTAGCCGTTTTAAGACCCCAATTTAAAGAATAACCAAAGTTTATAACAATTTTAAAGTTTAACCACATTATAACAAGTTAAGAATTTTACGTCTGAAATACTAAACTTTAGTCTCGCAGGTCTGAAGTTGGAATTGCATGTAGGCAACTTTAGACTGAAATGTCTGGCATTATGCTTGACAACCAACTTCAGACTAATTACGGATTGAAGTCTAAAATTTTTCGGACCAAAGGTCTGAAATAGGGGACTATCAAGCTTAACTCAGACTCAAATTAAATGTCCCCATTGTAGATAAGCATACCTTAATATGTAATAGGTATATCTGGTAGTGAATATTCATAAGGTAGCAATGAATCAAACTAAAAAGTAGAACACTATCCAAGTTTCTCAAAGCAAGAAAATTTAACAATCTTTTATGAATCAAAAATCATAACATGAAAATTAAACCAAATGCGACTTAAACTTATAAGCAAAGCTATAATCAAAAGAAAACCAACAGCCTATTGTTAGAGATACATTACGCTGATTTTGTCTAAAGTTCCCCTCTTCGGGCAAAAGTTTGATTACTTTGAAAAAATTGGCTAAGTTTTAAATAGCACGTAGAAAAGAGGCTACCTGGTGTCAGTTGGCCCAGATAATTTTGGTAGAGACAAGTGAATTGAGTAGAAATGACACCAGATAGCCATTCTAGAGGGCTGCTATTTAAATATTAGCCCGTGTCTCCTGAATTTCAGTTTTTCAGTTCGATTTTTCAGGACACAGAGTCCTGAAGTTAAGTTTTTAAATTAAATTTTCTGGACAAAATAAGTACCGGTTAATCCCTACAAAAACAGCCCTAGAAATGACTATTTCTGTACGTGGATTAAGATAATATAGGTTATGCTGCTCATAAATCAGATTCCTATTTTAAAAATTAAATTTTTTAAAATGCCGAACAGTCAATTATGAAGATTCTAAACAGAAAATAGGATTTAAAAATGAGGGATACACTCTTTATGAAATTCCAATTTAACAATTTCATAAAATGTGATTGTTAAAATTTATTTTCAGTCTTCAACTCATTTTCAGTTAAATAAATACATACAATGCCTAACACTTGAAAGAAAGATCCACTTTTCATCACTCTTGATTACATGTTCAAAAATTGTAATTGATCAAGAAATTTTGAAAAATTGTTGCATATTTTTTGAAGAGAAAACTTTTTCTTTAAATTAAACTATACGAGTTAGTTTTAGCACAAATTTCCAATGAGAATGAAAGCTATCTTCTCCGTGTCATCAAATGTTTGATTGATGAATTTCCACAAATGGCACGAGTAATAGAGCAATTGGCAGATTAAAAATGAGTTTTATAGTTCGACTTAACTCATTTTTTTTAAATCCATATATATATAATTAATGAACATCGTTTTTAAAAAAATTAGACAAGTGAGGATGTAGAATTAAAAAAAATGAGAACTTAGTTTTATAAAATACAGAAAATTAAATAAATTTAACATTGATTGCATCACAACTGAAATGGGAGAACCCAGAAAACATAAGTGACTCCTTTTTTTAGTAAGTCCCTTTCTATATTTGGTAACAATTCAACTTTAGATTTTTCTTTTTACCATTATTGAGATAATTTCTAGCCCAAAAACTTCTATGATTTATTTAAGATTACAAGTTTCAAAAGCTTTTCTTTATTTCATAAAATCCATGTCCAGTCAAACACTTTCATATAAATTGGGACGGAGAGAGTATAATTTATGTAAGAAAAATAAATAATAAGTTAGATTATTAGATATAGTTACGTGACCAACTAATGAATAGAGAAATATAATTAAGTAAAAAAGTAAAATAAGATTGACAGAAAACTATTTTAGTTATATTAATTAGAGAAGAAATCGAGTTATTAAAAATTAATATGATAATAAAGAAATAAATTTATCAATAATAAAAGATAATTATATAAATAATATACTACTATATATAGAGAATAATAGTAATTTTTGGGCCTTAAATTTTAGGGGCATGTCATTTCTGTATTGTTTGCATTCCTCACATGCAAATTGTGTTCTCATTGATACTCTGCTAGTGATGATAAGCATTTCTGTAGGGAGTACACGCAAATACTCATTTCAAACGTTTTTTTTCTCATTTGATAAAATTATTAATTTTGCTTTAGTCAAATGAAAGGGTCTATATAGAATTAATTATTAACTAATATAACAACAAAAAGAAGTATTGAGAAATATTTACAAGATTTTCATAATTACCCACACTCTTTTAAAGCAATTAAAATAAAAATTAAAAGGTTTTCACCTATCCATATTGCTTGAAGGCGATTTCAAACTGAAAATTTTTCAATTTATAATTATGAATTGTTAAACCTCAAAAGTTAATTTAAGTGACGATATTTGTAGGCTATATTTTATATGCTTAATTGATGTGAAAATTTTAATATATATGGTTTGAACTTCATTCTTCCCTGATAAATTTTCAACTATCAATAAATTATCTTAAATATTATCTATTGATTTTTATATAGTTTCATTACGAAAATTTAACATGTGACAAATCTATAGAAAAATGAAAACAATTCTTTTATTTCCTTAATTGAGAACAAAATCTGTATAATTTATATAGATTTCTATTCAAATGTTTATCATTTTATTATCAAAATATTATTTTAAACGAGTTATAATAAAATATAATTTCAACTAATATATTGGATTACTCCAATATATATCATGTTAATATTTGTTTAGTGCTTTTTGGTTCTCTTTGTTAAAAGTAATAAATTGTCTCATTACGGATGAAAATCCTCTTGAAAGTTCTCTTTGCTTACTGTACTAAAAAGATTTCTTGATTTTGTTATATACAAGACATAAAGTAAAATCAAAATTTTCCCCCATCTTTTATCATGTTGTAAAGAATGATGTTATTCGTTTAAAATTGGCAAAATACATAAAGACCCCATTAAACTTGTCCAAAAAATAGGTTTGAACACTTTAATTAAACGGGTGTTCTTTTACCTCCCCTAAATACATTGCAAGTGAATTTTGTTCCACTCTCCATGATCCCAGACCCAGCGCGTGGAAACATTTGATTTGTGAGCGCGTTTTATACTAAAATTAATGGATAAAATGAATTAAAAAAATAAAGAAAAATCATTATAAAATAAGGAGATCCAACGGTAAAATCTCCAATTATCTGATCCAATTCTTCTTCTCTTCTTCAAGAACCCTAAATCTCCTCTCCTTCAATTACTCACAAATTTTGGCTAAGACCTACAATTTCGAATCCTTTTATTTGAATCAAAGCCTTATTCTTCTCTATAATTTTTTGGTTAATCTAATTTTAGGGCTTATTGAGTGTTTCGAATTTTTTCTTATTTGAGGGGTTCATCTGATTTTAGGGCTTAGTCGACAATGCGGTCAACTAACTGAGATGACCCAAAAGGCCATCTTTAAATTTAATAATTAATTATGTGTTCTAAGACCTCGAAAAATACTATTTATTATTTCTCGACTTGCGTTCCCAGTCGGTATAATTTTTCAGAAAGTTTTTATGTGAAAAATGGATTAAAATGTGAAATAGAGCTTTAAAAATTAACTGAGTTGACTTTGGTAAACATTTTGAGCAAACGGACTCAGATCAGTGTTTTGACAGTTTTGGTAGGTCGGTATCGTGATTTGAAACTTGGGCGTATGCCCGAAATTTAATTTGGAGGTCCCTATCTTGAATTATCGCTAGTTGGCGAAAACTAGAAGTCTAAAGGATAAAGGTTTCTAAAGCTTGACTACGGGGTTAACTTTATAGATATCGGACTCGGATTGAGATTTCGAAAATTGGAATAGCTCTGTTATATCATTTATGACTTGTGTGCCAAATTTGAAGTCATTCCGGATTCATTTAACATGTTTCAACACGAGCTTTGTAAATTGAAAAGTTTAAAACTCAAAAGTCCGAATCGAGGTGTAAATTATGATTTTGATATTGTTTGACGTGATTTGAAACTCCGAGTAAGTCCGTATCATGTTTTGGCACTTGTTGGTATATTTGGTTGGGGTCCCGGGGGCCTCGGGTTGGTTTCGGGTGGTTAACAGATCATTTTTGGATTTGGGAAATCTGCTTCACGTTTCCTTCTTCGCGTTCGCGAGAGGGGTCTCGCGTTCGCGAAGAAGAAACTGGAGGCAGGCGAGGTTGTTCTTCGCGTTCGCGAAGCGGAAAAGGCTGGTCAGGAATTTTGCCTTCGCGTTCGAGAAGGGCATCTTGCGTTCGCGAAGGCCAAGCCTGGCAAGCATCGCGTTCGCGAGGTAGCCCTCGCGTTCGCGAAGGACAATGTTGGAGCGCACAAATTTGTGCTTCGCGAACGTGAGGCACTTACTGCGTTTGCGAAGAAGAAAAATCTGAAAAACAAAACTTAAATTCTGGAAATGGGATTTCGACCCATTTTCTACCATTATCGATTTTGAGCTCGGGTAAGTCGATTTTTGGGCGATTTTCACGGAAAAATATTGGGGTAAGTATTCCTTATCCTATATTGATTATATTTCATGATTCCATACTTATTTATATCACGAATCCGTGAATTTATGTAAGAAAAATCATATTTTTATAAAATCTTCCAAAAATATAAAATTTAGATTTGAAGGTCAATCCGATGTCGAAATTCGATAATTTTTATATAGTTGAACTCATATCAGAACGGGTGTTCGGATTTTGTGAGTTTTTTCGGGATTCGAGATGTGGGTCCCACTGTTGATTTTTAAAATAAATTTCAGATTTTTATCCTAAAAATTTATAAATTCATATGGAATTAATTCCTACGATTTGTATTGAGTATATTGAAATATTTATGACTAGATTTGAGGATTTCAGATAAGAATTCGCGAAGCAAAGGTTTATTGGATTCTTGAAATTTGGTTGCAAAGCGAGGTAAGTATCGTGGTTAACCTTGATTTGAGGGAATAGAACCCCTGAATTATTTGCTATGTGAATTTCATGCGCATCGATGTATAGGCAAGGTGACGAGTGCCTATACTTTGTCAATTTAATTGGTTGCTTAATTATTTTAACATCTTAAATTGTTTTAAGACATGAATTAATTGTTATAATAATTGTTTCTCTCCTATTCTTTGTCAAATATTAATTCTTGAATTCCTGCAATAATTGTTACATGCTTATTGAGTTATGTGTCTTAATTGTTATTTGACATTTAGTATATTAAATATTAAACTGCCTATTTTCTATCTGATTTCCACAATAAATCGCTACTTATCATTGTTTGTTTCATAAATAAATTATAATTATTGTATGCTTGTTGTCTATAATTTTATATTAATTGTTATATTTATTGGGGCAATTTCTTTATAAGAATTGGTAAATGAATATATTGGAGGAGCGGGTTGCACGCCGCAACAGAAATGAAAATGAATATATTGGAGGAGCGGGTTGCACGCCGCAACAGAATTGAATATGAATATATTGTGGGATCGAATTGCACACCGCAACAGACTTATTTAAAAGTCTATATTGGGGGATCGGATTGCACACCGCAACAAACTTGTTAAAAGTCTATATTGGAGGATCGGATTGCACGCTGCAACAGACTTATTTAGAAGTCTATATTGGGGGATCGGATTGCACGCCGCAACAGAATTGATTGAAAAGAATATATTGGAGGATCCGGTTGCACGCTGCAACAGATTTATTTGAAATATATATTGGAGGAACGGGTTGCACGCTGCAACAGAATTGATTAAAATGAATATATTAGAGGAACGGGTTGCACGATGCAACATAATTGATTGAAATGCATATATTGGAGGATCGGGTTGCACGCCGCAACAGAATTGAATACGAATATATTATGGGATCGGGTTGCATACCGCAACGAAAACTGATTGAAATAATAATTGGTTATTACTGTCGAGTTGGCTTCAACTGTTGAAAAGAGACATCTGTTTTATTTCTATTATTGTTGTTGTTATTATTATTGCGTACAGGTTAATATATGTGACCTGCCTTAGCCTCGTCACTACTTCGTTGAGGTTAGGCTCGGCACTTACCAGTACATGGGGTCGGTTGTAATGATACTATATTCTGTACTTCTTGTGTAGATTTTGGAGTTGGTCCCAGCGGCGTACCATAGACTTGCTAGGATTTCAGTTACTCAGAGGAGACTTGAGGTATAACTGCACAATGTCCGCAGTTCTGAAGTCCCCGTCTACCTTATTTTAGCTGTGTGTTTGCTTTCAGACAACTTTATTTTATTTAGACCTTTATTTGTATTATTCTAGAAGATCGTACACTAGTGACACCAATTCTGGGATGGTATTTAGACATCGCTATTATTATGGATTATTTACTACATTTCAGGCTTTACTTCCGTATTTGTTTCTTTGTTATTAATCAATTTAAAATTGTTTTTAAATGGATAATATTATTCTAACGTTGGTTTTTCTAGCAAGTGAAATGTTAGGTGCCATCACGGTCCCGAAGGTGAGAATTTCGGGTCGTGACAGTTGGTATCAGAGCACTAGGTTATATAGGTCTCACGAGTCACGAGCAAGCTTAGTAGAGTCTGAAGGATCGACACGGAGACGTCTGTACTTATCTTCCAGAGGCTATAGAGTTTAGGAATAATTCCACTTCTTTCATTCCTTATCGTGCGGCATTGATTTAGCTTGAAACATTTATCTCATATTCCTTTGTATTCACTCGTGTATGACATTGCGCACTCGGTATCAGTTGTGCGTCGACGGTTCGTGATGCCGCAGATGGACTACGAGGGAGCCAGAGATGCTTAAACATTGTCTCAACGTATGGTTCCGACTGAATATGCGGACGTATTGAGAGATCACCCAGTAAATCATGTGGGGGGTGCAACAGACCTTGGCATCTGGTTTATTTATACGAGTTGTGAAGGTTAATATTGTGGATCATCGGACATGGTGAACTATGACTTCGCGCCGAGTTGGGGAGTCCACTATCAATGGATGGATTTAGGGGTCACATGGTATATCAGTTTTGGCCTAAAATGTGTATATGTGGTACTAAAAGGTTCCCCAAAACAATTTACACATGCTTAAGGCCTGAGATATTGTAGAGGATAAGGTTGGGACTTGGGGTATATCCGCCTCCTTAATAATCCTATACTTCAGTACCAAAAGAGTTAGAGAAACAACTTTAAATTTACAGAAGGTCTATTCAGCGTGAACGTCATGGTTGCAGATTTTGGGGTGCTTCGGAGGAAGTACAGTGGTTGACGAGATTATGGACTATGTGGTTTCGTTATAAGAATTGTTTGTATGGAGCTCAACTTTTTGTGATCGTTGTGTATAAATAGGGGTAAGGGTTACCCCAAAGAAGAATCGAATAGTTTGTTAAAAAATGGGTCAGCTCAGCAGTGTTGAGTCAGCATAACAAAGGAAGAAATTGGCCTTGGGAGAGATAATTCTCCACCGGTGTTCGTGGCAAGCCTATGAAGAGGGCAGACCAGCCAATGCAACACCGCCCACTTGGCTCAGTTCTCATAAATGCTTTGGAAAGAGTTTGTTTCCCGGACTCTTCGTAATGCGTGGAACATAGGGTTTGAACGGTTGCGTCAGGTTACCATGACGGTGTCAGAATATGCCATCAGGTTCAATCAGTTAGCCCGTCATATTCCTACTTTGCTTCCTACAGCCAGAGAGCAAGTCTACAAACTCATTAAAGGACTCAATTATGATAGTAAAATTTTGTACGACTTGGGAGTTACAGGCTAATACTTCATTTCCACTAGTGGTAGAAATTGCCAAGATATTAGAATGTGTTCGGGATGAGGAAAAAGGAAACTAAGGAGACCAAGAAGTCTCGAGGTTCTTGGGGACTCAGTGGATTCTACTCTGCGAGTATAAATCATTATGATGGGGGCTCGGGTAGTCGGCCAGCCCAGTTTGCACATCGGATTATTCAGGGTGCTCCAATAAGTTCTTTTAATGCACCACTGACATGAGTTTCCTACAATGTTTATTTCAACTATCTGGTACAGACTTAGTATAAGCAGCCAAACCCGCAAAGAAGTTGTTATAAATGCGGTGATACTAGGCACATCATGAGAAAATTGTCCCAGACTTGGGAGAGACCTATTTCATCAAAGAACTCAGGCTACGTGCCCTATTGCAGTTACTACACCACCCATACGACCAGTTAGGAGTGGAGGACAGACGGGTAGAAGGCGTTCTAGAGGTGGAGGCCCAGCCGTTGATATATTTGTTTTATGGTATGGGAGAGGTCGCTACATCAGATGGTGTCATTACAGGTACGACCTCGATTTAATTTAGAGGAATAATTTCCTTCACTTGACCCAGATCTGAGTATTGAGACGAATTCTCTTATTGTGCTCCACTTATGAGTGAGCTTCGTAATTCTATAATCTACTTATGTGTTTACTCATTTTGGGAGGTTCTATGGAGATAACTACGCCTATCATTCCATGTTGGACTCTAATAAGAGCTCTGAGGCTAAATGTGGCTTTCTGGTACTCATTTCGGTAAGTTTTGATGTAATTTCCGGATAATTATTTATAAATTATGAATTATATGTCATGTCAGTGTGGGGTTCATTATGTGTTGTAATTTTGTTTAACAGAAATTATTTTAAAGGAGAAAATGGAAAGTTTTGATTGGCACGATGTGCATATTACTTGTGATTCAGAACTGAGGACGAGATCCTCCCATTTTAATATAAATTGATGTGTTTAAACTGGGTTACGAGCTGCAGTGGAAGTTATATAAGGACGAGATCCTTGTGATGAAAATTCTTGTGTTTAAGCTCTCCCTTGTGAAATTAAATTTGTACTATAATACTAATAGGGAGTCATGCTTGTTAGGCTGTCACAACCCAAAATTTCCCACCGATGGGACCGTGATGGCGCCTAACATTTCACTTGCTAGGCAAGCCAACGTTAGAAAATCATTAACCAATTCCTTATTTCCATTCAGTAATTAACAATAATTAACTAAGATGAGATATAATAAGTGCGGGATATCATAAAACTGTATTAATTACTATCACCCGAATCTAGAGTCATAATTCATGAGCATTCTAGAATTTACTACAGGTAAATATCTAAAAGAAATACAACTATCTAAATGAAAGAAACAGTAGAACAGAAAAGATATGCGGGGACTTCAAGGTCTGTGAACGCCGACAGATCTACCTTGAGTTTCCAGATAGCTGACCAATAGCAAAATCTCGATCAACCCGAACCGGTATCAAAATCTACACAGAAAGTGCAGAGTGCAGCATCAGTACAACCGACCTCCTGTACTGGTAAGTGTCGAGTCTAACCTCGGCAAAGTAGTGACGAGGCTAGGACAAGACACCCACATATAACCTGAACAGTATAATCATGCTAGTGGCAACAACAGTAAATAAAGAAATAACGTAGAAATAATGGGAAGGGAACATACAGTGAGGGAATACAACATAACGAGTAAGAATAATGAAAAGATAGAATTAAACCGAAAATCCTTAAACGGATTGAGCAATTAAAACAGCAAGGAAAATGGCACGGCATCACCCTCGTGCTCTTACTCTCAACCTCACCAAATAAATAAATAGAACGGCACGACATCACCCTTCGTGCATTAAACCTCTCATAATATACACGGCATCACCCTTCGTGCTTTACACTCTTCCTCACAATATAAATAATGCATGCACGACATTACCCTTCGTGCTTTATACTCTTCCTCACAATATAAATAATTCACGCACGGCATCACCCTTCGTGCTTGACACTCTTCCTCACAATTCACAGAATCAATAACAACGGATAGAGAGAAGTTTCACAAAGAAATCAATATTTCATCAATGATTACTTTCACAATTTAACATCTCAACCTCGAATCAATATTCACAATTTTATCAACCTTGGTGGAACCGGATACAAGTCTCCCAACATTTCAACAACAACAATAAGCATGGATAACACGATTTAAGACTATAAATTTGCAAGAATGGAATTTCACTCGCATGCTATGACTCGAACATAACGCATAGATGCTCGTCTCCTCAACTATACATCGTATTAAACAACAAAACACGTAGCAAATACTCACACAATACCTATTCCCTCAAGCCAAAGTTAGACACAACACTTACCTTGCTCCGAAAGCCACTTAATTCTCAATCACAACTTTTCCTTTGGAATTCACCTCTAAACCACTCATATCTATTCAAAAATGACTCAATAATATCAAATATTGCTAAAGGAATCAATTATATTTCATAAATTAAATTTCCAAAATTTTTCCTCCAAAAAGTCGAAAAATCGACCCCGGGTCCGCTTGGTCAAAACCCGAGGTTCGGACCAAAATATTTTTACCCATTTATCCCCGAGCCCGAATATGTAATTAGTTTTGGAATCTGACCTCAAATCGAGGTCTAAATCCCCAAATTTCTGAAATCCCTAGTTTCTACCCTAACCCCTAATTCTACCATAAAAACTCTAGATTTTAGGTTGATAATTCAAGAAATGTAACGGGTAATTGAAAGAAAATGGTTTAGAATCACTTACCAACAATTTGGGGAAGAAATGGATCTTGGAAAATCGCCTCTACACGTTTGGTTCTTGAAAAATGTTGAAGAAATGGCTTAAACCCGTGTTTAGAGTCTGTTTTAAGTCACTAGACAGGCCTTCATCGCGTTCGCGAGAGTCCTGTCGCGACCGCGATGCACAGCGGCCTAAGGCCTTCGCGTTCGTGAGTCTTTCTACGCGTTCCCATAAGGCAGCTCCCCCCAAGCCTTCGCGTTCGCGACCCAGTGGACGCGTTCGTAGAAGAACATGACCCACTCCCCCAGGTCCCTTAAACTATCGCGTTCGCGTGAGACAGATCGCGTTTGCGAAGGGTACCACCCCCAACGCTTTGCGTTCGTGACCAGTCTTTCGCATTCGCGAAGAAGAAAATTCCCCTGCCCCCATTTTACCTTTCGCGTTCACGATAATACCTACACGAACGCAAAGAAGGGCACACCAGAACAGCTGCTGCAGCACAATCTCAGATTTTCTAAGTGCAAATCACACTGTAACCTATTCGAAACTCACCCGAGCCCTCGGGGCTCCAAAACAAACATGCACACAAGTCTAAAAACATCATACGGATCGGCTCGCATGATCAAATCGCCAAAATAACACCTAGAACTCCAAATTTAGCACCAAATTGAATGAAATTCTCAAGAACACTTTGAAATTTCTATTTTCTCAATTGGACGTCCGAATCACGTCAAATCAACTCTGTTTCTCACCAAATTTCACAGACAGGTCTTAAATATCATAATGAACCTGTACCGGGCTCCGGAACCAAAATACGGACCCGATACTAACAATGCCAAATATCAAACAATTCTTAAAAACAAATAATTTCCAAACTTTTAATTTTGCATCAAAAATTCATAACTTGAGCTAGGGACCTCCGAATTCGATTTCGGGCATACGCCCAGGTCCCATAATTCAATACGGACCCACCGAGATCGTCAAAATATGGATCCGGCCCCGTTTACCAAAAATGTTGATCGAAGTAAACAAAAATCAACTTTTAAGGCATAAATTCTTATTTTCATCAATTTTCAATATAAAAGCTTTTCGGAAACTTGCTCGGACTGCGCACGCAAATTGAGGATGATAAAAATGAGATTTTAAAGGCTTAAGAGCTCAGATTCGAGTTTTAAAATATAATATGACCTTTTGGGCCATCACATTCTCCACCTCTAAAACAATCGTTCGTCCTCGAACGGACATAGAAGAGTACCTGGGCTGGTTAAAAGGTAGGGATATTTACTCCGCATATCGGACTCGGACTCCCAAGCAGCCACCTCAATAGGCTGACCTCTCCACTACACTCGAACTGAAGGGTAACTCTTTGATCTCAACTGGCGAACTTGTCGGGCTAGAATTGCCACCGGCTCCTTCTCGTAAGTCAAATCCTTGTCCAACTCGACAGAGCTGAAATCTAAAACATGGGATGGATCACCATGATATTTCCGGAGCATAGACACATGGAACACCGGATGAACCGCTGATAAATTAGGTGGTAATGCAAGCATGTAGGCTACCTCACCCACCCTTTCAAGAATTTCAAAGGGTCCGATATACCTAGGCTCAACTTGCCCCTTTTTCCGAACCTCATTACACCTTTCCTAGGTGAAACCCGGAGCAATACGCTTTCTCCAACCAAGAATGCAATATCAAGAACTTTACAGTCGGCATAACTCTTTTTCCTAGATTGAGCTGTGCGAAGTCGATCCTGAATAATCTTGACCTTATCCAAGGCATCCTGTACCAAATTGGTACCCAACAACCGAGCCTCTCCCGGTTCAAACCAACCAACTGGAGATCGGCATCGCCTTCCGTATAATACCTCATATGGAGCCTTCTGAATGCTCGACTGGTAGCTATTATTATTATAAGAAAACTCCCCAAGTGGCAAGAAATGATCCCAAGAACCTCCAAAGTCTATAACATAAGCGCGGAGCATATCTTCCAATACCTGAATAGTGCACTCTGACTGTCCGTCTGTCTGTGGATGAAATATTGTACTCAACTCCACCCGCATGCCTAACTCACACTGTACAACCCTCCAAAAATGTGAGGTAAACTGCGTACCTCGATCTGAAATAATAGACACGGGCACCCTGTGAAGGCGGACAATCTCACGAATGTAAATTTTAGCTAACCTCTTTGAAAAATAGGTAACTGCCACTGGAATGAAATGTGCTGACTTGGTCAACCTGTCCACAATGACACAAACTGCGTCAAATTTTCTCTGAGTCTGTGGGAGCCCAACAACAAAATCTATAGTGATACGCTCCCACTTCCACTTAGGAGTTTCTAACTTCTGAAGCAAACCACCAGGTCTATGATGCTCGTACTTAACTTGCTGACAATTCAGACACCGAGCTACATATGCAACTATATCCTTTTTCATTCTCCTCCGCCAATAATGTTGCCGCAAATCCTGATACATTTTGGCGATACCTGTGTGCTTCTTCAAGAATTAATTCACGAAGCCCATCCACATTAGGCACACAAATACGACCCTGCATTCGCAGAACCCCATCTTCCCCCACAGAAACTTGTTTGGCATCACCGTGTCGCACTGTGTCCTTAAAGGCAAGTAAATGAGGATCATCATACTACCTCTCTCTGATGCGCTCATATAAAGAAGACCGAGCGACTGTGCAAGCTAGAACCCGACTGGGTTCTAAAACATCTAACCTCATGAGCAGATTAGCCAAAGTTTGAACATCTGCAGCTAATGGCCTCTCACCAACCGGAATATACGCAAGACTGCCCATACTCACAGCCTTTCTACTCAAAGCGTCGGCCACTACATTGGCCTTTCTGGGGTGATACAAAATGGTGATATCATAGTCTTTCAACAACTCCAACCATCTTCTCTGCCTCAAATTAAGATCCTTTTGTTTGAACAGATTCTGAAGGCTACGATGATTAGTAAATACCTCACACGAGACACCGTAGAGGTACTACCTCCAAATCTTCAGCGCATGAACAATGGATGCCAATTCTAAGTTATGAACAGGATAATTCTTCTCGTGAACTTTCAATTGCCGATGCATATGAATACGGCACCAAGCCCAATGTGAGAGGCGTCATAATATACCGTATACGATCCTGAACCTGTGGGTAATACCAACACTAGCGTTGTAGTCAAAGCGGTCTTGAGCTTCTGAAAGCTCAACTCACACTCGTCTGGCCATATAAATGGGGCACCCTTCTGGGTCAATCTAGTCTTAATAGTTGTTCATAATCAATTACAGAATCGTCAATTAACTTCATGTTAGCAAAAATCTCGTTTCAAACCTTCACAATACTAATAACGAGATGCGAGGCATGAAGACCTCATAATTATTTACCCAAATTAACGAGTCATATTTAACGCCACCTGGGTGGGCATCTACCTCGTAGGTTACAACTCAATATTACAACACGAATTTTGCAAGTATGCACAGAGAATTTCATACAAAATTGTTTTTTCAAATAAGCCTAGCAGGCATGACTCCCTATTAGTACTATAGTACAAATTTAATTTTCACAAGGGAGAATTTAAATACAAGAATTTTTATCACAAGGATCTCGTCCTTATATAACTTCCACCGCGGCTCATATCCCGGTTTAAACATATCAATTTATTTTAAAATATGAGGACCTCGGCCTCAGTTCTGAATCACAAGTAATATGCACATCTTGCCAATCGAAACTTTTTATTTTCTCCTTTTAAATAACTTTCGTTAAACAAAATCACAACACATAATGAACCCCACACCGGTAGGGCATATAATTCATAATTTGTAATTAATTATCCGGAAATACATCAAAACATACCGAAATAAGTATCAGAAAGACACCTTTAGCCTTACAGATCTTATTAGAGTCCATCATGGAATGATAGGTGTAGTTATCTCCATAAAACCTCCCAACAGAAGTAAAACACATAAGTAGATTATAGAATTATGAAGCTCACTCATAAGTGGAGCACAATAGGAGGGCTCGTCTTGATACTCAGAACTGAATCAAGTTAAGGACATTATTCCTTTATTTTAAATCGAGGTCGTATCTATAACAACACCATCTGATGTAACGACTTCCACCATACCATAAAACAAATATAACAAAGGCTGGGTCTCCACCTCTAGGACGCCTTCTACCCGCCTGTCCTCCACCCTTATCTGATCGTGTGGGTGGTGTAGTAACTGCAATGGGGCACGTAGCCTGAGCGCTTTGATGAAATATGCCTCTCCCAGGTTTAGGACAATTTTCTCATGATATGCCAGGTAACTCGAATAACCATTGTAGGAAACTTATGTCAGTGGTGCATCAAAAGAACTTACTGGAGTACCTCGATTAATTCGATGTGCGAACTGGGCTGGCCGACTACCCGAGCCCCCGCCATAATGATTTATACTCGCAGGGTAAAATCCACTGAATCCCCCAGAACCTCGAGACGTCTTGGTCTCCTTAGTTTCCTCACCCCGAACACGTTCTAATATCTTGGCAAATTCTACCACTAGTGGAAATGAAGTATCAGTCTGTAGCTCCTGAGTCATACAAAATTTTACGATCATAATTAAGTCCTTTAATGAGTATGTGGACTCGCTCTCTGGCCGTAGGAAGCAAAGTAGGAATATGACGGGCTAACTTATTGAACCTGATGGCATATTATGACACTGTCATGGTGACCTGACGCAATCGTTCAAACCCTATGCGCCATACATTACGGAGAGTCCGGGAAACAAACTCTTTCAAAAGTATTTCCGAGAACCGATCCAAGTAGGCGGTGTTGTATTGGTTGGTCTGCCTTCTTCATAGGCTTGCCACAAACACCTGTGGAGAATTATCTCTCCCAAGGCCAATTTCTTCTTTTGTTATGCTGACTCAACACTATTGAGCTGGCCCATTTCTTAACATACTCTTCAATTCTTCTTTGGGGTAAACTTTACCCCTATTTATATACAATGATCACAAAAGTATAGCTCCATACCGACAATTCTTAGTCCAGAATCTCGTCAACCACTGTACTTCCTCCTAAGCACCCCAGAATCCGCAACTATGACGTCCACGCTGAGTAGACCTTCTGTAAATTTAATGTTGTTTCTCTAACTCCTTTGGTACTGAAGTATAAGATTATTATGGAGGCGGACATACCGCAAGTCCCAACCTTATCCTCTACAAAATCTCAGGTCTTAAACACATGTAAATTTTTGGGAGAACTTTTCAGTACCACATATATACATTTCAGGCCAAAACTGATATAACACATGACTCGCAATCCATTCATTACTAGTGGACTCCCCCACTCGGCGCGAAGTCATAGTTCACCACGTCCGATGGTCCACAATATTAACCTTCACAACTTGTATAAATCAACCAGATGCCAAGGTACGTTGCACCCCACCCCCCACACATTATTCACTGGGTGATCTCTTTATACGTCCGCATCTTCAGTCGGAATCACACGTTGAGGTAATGTTTGAGAATCTCTGGATCCCTCGTAGTTCATCTGCAGCATCACAAACCGTCGACACACAACTGATACCGAGTGCACAATATCATACACGAGTAGATACAAAGGAATGTGAGATATAGGTTTCAAGCAAAATCAATGCCGCACGATAAGGAATGAAAGAGGTGATATTATTCCTAAACTTCATAGTCTCTGAGAGATAAGTACAGATGTCTCCATACCGATCCTTAAGACTCTGCTAAGCTTGCTCATGACTCGTGAGACCTATGTAACCTAGGGCTCTGATACTAATTGTCACGACCTGAAATTTCTCACCGATGGGACCGTGATGGCGCCTAACATTTCACTTGCTAGGCAAGCCAACGTTAGAGAATCAATAACCAATTCCTTATTTCCATTCATTAATTAACAATAATTAACTAAGATGAGATATAATAAGTGCGGGATATCATAAAACTGTATTAATTACTACCACCCGGATCTGGAGTCACAATTCACGAGCATTCTAGAATTTACTACAAGTAATAATCTAAAAGAAATACAACTGTCTGAATGAAAGAAACAGTAGAACAGAAAAGATAGGCGGGGACTTCAAGGTCTGTGAACGCCGACATATCTACCTTGAGTCTCCGGATAGCGGACCAAGAGCAAAATCTCGATCAACCCGAATCAGTATCAAATTCTGCACAGAAAGTGCAGAGTGCAGCATCAGTACAACCGACCCCATGTACTGGTAAGTGTCGAGCCTAACCTCGGCAAAATAGTGACGAGGCTAGGACAAGACACCCACATATAACTTGAACAGTATAATCATGCTAGTGGCAATAACAGTAAATAAAGAAATAATGTAGAAATAATGGAAAGAGAACATACAGTGGGGGAATACAACATAAAGAGTAAGAATAATGAAAAGACAAAATTAAACCGAAAATCCTTCAACTAATTGAGCAATTAAAACAGCAAGGAAAACTGCACGGTATCACCCTTCGTGCTTTTACTCTCAACCTCACCAAATAAATAAATAGAACGGCACGACATCACCCTTCGTGCATTAAACCTCTCATAATATACACGGCATCACCCTTCGTGCTTTACACTCTTCCTCACAATATAAATAATGCATGCACGACATCACCCTTCGTGCTTTACACTCTTCCTCACAATATAAATAATGCATGCACGACATCACCCTTCATGTTTTACACTCTTCCTCGCTATATAAATAATTCACGCACGACATCACCCTTCGTGCTTTACACTCTTCCTCACAATTCACAGAATCAATAACAACGGATAGAGAGAAGTTTCACAAAGAAATCAATATTTCATCAATGATTACTTTCACAATTTAACATCTCAACCTCGAATCAATATTCACAATTTTATAAACCTTGGTGGAACCAGATACAAGTCTCCCAACATTTTAATAACAACAATAAGCATGGATAACATGATTTAAGACTACAAATTTGCAAGAATGGAATTTCACTCGCATGCTATGACTCGAACATAACGCATAGATGCTCGTCACCTCAATTATACATCGTATTCAACAACAAAATATGTAGCTAATACTCACACAATACCTATTCCCTTAAGCCAAAGTTAGACACAACACTTATCTTGCTCTGAAGGCCACTTAATTCTCAACAACAGCTTTTCCTTTGGAATTCATGTCCCAACCACTCGTATCTATTCAAAAATAACTCAATAATATCAAATATTGCTAAAGGAATCAATTATATTTCATAAATTAAATTTCCCAATTTTTTCCTCTAAAAAGTCGAAAAATCGACCCCGGGCCCGCTTGGTCAAAACTCGAGGTTTAGACCAAAATTATTTTACTCATTCACCTTCGAGCTCGAATATGTAATTAGTTTTGGAATCCGACCTCAAATCGAGGTCTAAATCCCCAAATTTCCGAAATCCCTAGTTTCTACCCTAACCCCTAATTCTACCATGAAAACTCTAGATTTTAGGTTGATAATTCAAGAAATGTAATGGGTAATTGAAAGAAAATGGTTTAGAATCACTTACCAATAATTTGGGAAAGAAATGGATCTTGGAAAATCGCCTCTACCCATTTGGTTCTTGAAAAATGTTGAAGAAATGGCTTAAACCCGTGTTTAGAGTCTGTTTTAAGTCATTGGACATGCCTTTATCGTGTTCGCGAGAGGCCTGTCGCGACCGCGATGCACAACGGCCTAAGGCGTTCGCGTTCACGAGTCTTTCTACGCGTTCCCATAAGGCAGCTCCCCCCAAGCCTTCGCGTTCATGACCCAGTGGACGTGTTCGCGTAGAAGAACATGACCCCCCTCCCCCAGGTACATTAAACTATCGCGTGAGACAGATCGAGTTCGCGAAGGGTACCACCCCCAACGCTTCGCATTCGCGACCAGTCCTTCGCATTCGCGAAGAAGAAAATTTCCCTGCCCCCATTTTACCTTTCGCGTTCGCGACACTACCTACGCAAACGCGAAGAAGGGCATACCAGAACAGCTGTTGCAGCACAATCTCAGATTTTCTAAGTGCAAATCACCCCGTATCCTATCCGAAACTCACTCGAGCCCTTGGGGCTCCAAACCAAACATGCACACAAGTCTAAAAATATCATACGGACCTGCTCGCACGATCAAATCGCCAAAATAACACCTAGAACTCCAAATTTAGCACCAAATCGAATAAAATTCTCAAGAACACTTTAAAATTTCTATTTTCTCAATTGGACGTCCGAATCACATCAAATCAACTCCGTTTCTCACCAAATTTTACAGACAAGTCTTAAATATCATAATGAACTTGCATCGGGCTCCGAAACCAAAATATGGAGTCGATACTAACAATGTCAAATATCAATCAATTCTTAAAAATAAATAATTTCCAAACATTTAATTTTCATCAAAAATTCATAACTTGAGCTAGGGACCTCCGAATTCGATTTCGGGCATACTCCCAGGTCCCATAATTCGATACGGACCCATCGAAACCATCAAAATATGGATCCGAGCCCGTTTACCAAAAATATTGACCGAAGTCAACAAAAATTAACTTTTAAGGCATAAATTCTTATTTTCATCAATTTTTAACATAAAAACTTTCCGGCAACCTGCCCGAACTGTGCACGCAAATCAAGGATGGTAAAAAAATGAGATTTTTAAGGCTTAAGAGTGAATATTCTAGTTCTAAAATATAAGATGACCTTTTGGGTCATCACATAGGCTTATTTGAAAATTCTTGTATGAAATTTTCTGTGCATATTTGCCAAATTCGTGTTTGTAATTATTGAGTTTTAACCTAGAAGGTAGGTGCTCGCCCAGGTGGAGTTAAATATTAATTGTTAATTTGGGTAAATAATTTTGAGGTCTTTATGCATCGCATGTCGTTATCAGTATTGTGAAGGTTTGCAATGAGATTTTTGTTAACATGAGGTTAATTGGCAATTCTGTAATTGATTATGAACAACTATTAAGACCAGATTGACCCAGATGGATGCCCCATTTAGATGGCCAGACGAGTGTGAGTTGATCTTTCAGAAGCACAAGACCGCTTTGACTACATCGCTAGTGTTGGTATTACCCATAAGTTCAGGATTTTATACGGTGTATTATGATGCATCTCGCGTTGGGCTTGATGCAGTATTGATGCAAGATGGCAGGGTGATTGCATATGTGTCACCGCAGTTTAAAGTTCACGAGAAGAAATATCTTATTCATGACTTAGAATTGGCAGCCATTGTTCATGCACTGAAGATTTGGAGGCATTACCTTTACGGTGTCTCGTGTGAGGTATTTACTGATCATAGTAGCTTACAATATTTGTTCAAATAAAAGGATCTCAATTTGAGGTAGAGAAGATGGTTGGAGTTATTTAAAGATTATGATATCACCATTTTGTATCACCCTGAAAAGGCTAATGTGGTGGCCGATACTTTGAGTAGAAAGGCTGTGAGTATGGGCAGCCTTGCTTATATTCCGGTTGGTGAGAGACTATTAGATGTAGATGTCCAAACTTTGGATAATCAGTTCATGAGGTTAGATGTTTCAGCACCTAGTCGGGTTCTAGTTTGCACAGTCACTCGGTCTTCTTTATATGAGCGCATTAGAGAGAGACAGTATGATGATCCTCATTTACTTATCCTCAAGGACATGGTGCGGCACGGTGATGCCAAATAGGTTGTTGTGGGGGAATATGGAGTTCTACGAATGCAGGGTCGTAGTTGTATGCCTAATGTTGACGGGCTTCGTGATTAATTCTTGAAGAGGACACAGTTCCAGGTATTCTATTCATCCAGGTGCCACCAAAAGTTATCAAGATTTACGGCAACATTACTGATGGAGGAGAATGAAGAAGGATATAGTTGCGTATGTAACTCGGTGTCTAAATTATCAGCAAGTCAAGTACGAGCATCAAAGACCTGGTGGTTTGCTTCAGAAGTTAGAAATTCCTAAGTGGAAGTGGGAGCATATCACTATGGATTTTGTTGTTAGACTCCCACAGACTTAGAGAAAATTTGACACAGTTCGGGTTATTATGGATAGGTTGACCAAGTCAACATATTTCATTCTAGTAGCAGTTACCTATTCTTCAGAGCGGTTAGCTAAAATATACATCTGTGAGATTGTCCTCCTACACGGTGTGCCCGTGTCTATTATTTCAGATCGAGGTACGCAGTTTACCTCATACTTCTGGAGGGATGTACAATATGAGTTAGGCACGCGGGTTGAGTTGAGTACAACATTTCATCCATAGACAGACGGACAGTCAGAGCGCACTATTCAGATATTAGAAGATATGTTATACGCTTGTGTTATAGACTTTGGAGGTTCTTGGGATCAATTCTTACCACTTGCAGAGTTTGCTTATAATAATAGCTACCAGTCAAGCATTCAGATAGCTCCATATGAAGCATTATAAGGAAGGTGATGTCGTTCGCCAGTTGGATGGTTTGAACCGGGAGAGGCTTGGTTGTTGGGTACCGATTTGGTACAAGATGCCTTGGATAAGGTCAAAATTATTCAGGACCGACTTCACGCAGCTCAGTCTAGGCAAAAGAGTTATGCCGACCGTAAAGTTCATGATATTGCATTCATGGTTGGAGAAAGAATATTGCTCCGGGTTTCACCTATGAAAGGTGTAATGAGGTTCGGAAAGAAGGGCAAGTTGAGCCCTAGGTATATTGGACCCTTTGAAATTCTTGAAAGGGTGGGTGAAGTAGCCCACAGGCTTGTATTACCACCTAGTTTATCAGCGGTTCATCCGGTGTTCCATGTGTCTATGCTCTAGAAGTATTATGGTGATCCGTCCCATGTGCTAGATTTCAGCTCAGTCCAATTGGACAAAGATTTGACTTACGAGGAGGAACCGATAGTTATTCTAGCCCGGCAGGTCCGACAATTGAGGTCTAAGAGTTATCCTTCAGTTCGGGTGCAATGGAGAGGTCAGTTATAGAGGCATCTACCTGGGAGTCCTAGTCGGATATGCTGAGTAAATATCCATATCTTTTCACCAGCTCATGTACTTTTTTTTCTAACTCCGTTCGAGGGCGAACGTTTGTTTTAGAGGTGGAGAATGTGATGACCCAAAAGGTCATCTTTAAATTTGATAATTAGTTCTATGTTTTAAGACCTCGAAAAGCACTATTTATCATTATTCGACTTGTGCGCGCAGTCCGTATAATTTTCCGAAAAAATTTTATGTGAAAAATGGATTAAAATGTGAAATAGAGCTTTAAAAATCAACAAAGTTGTCTTTGGTCAATATTTTGAGCAAACGGATTCGGATTAGTGTTTTGACAGTTCCGGTAGGTCCGTATCAGAATTTTGGACTAGGGCGTATGCCCGGAATTTAATTTGGAGGTACCTAGCTTGAATTATCGCCAGTTGGCGAAAACTAGAAGTCTAAAGGCTAAAGGTTTCTAAAGTTTGACCACGAGGTTGACTTTATGGATATCAGACTCGGATTGATATTCTGACTGTTATGTCATTTATGACTTTTGTGCCAAATTTGAAGTCATTCCGGATTCATTTAACATATTTCGGCACGAGCTTTGTAAATTAAAAAGTTTAAAACTCAAAAGTTCGAATCGAGGTGTAAATTGTGATTTTGATATTGTTTAACGTGATTTGAAACCCCGAGTAAGTCTGTATCATATTTCGGGACTTGTTGGTATATTTAGTTGGGGTCCCGGGGGCCTCGGGTTAATTTCGGGTGATTAACGCATTATTTTTGGACTTGAAAAAACTGTAGAAATCTGCTTCTGGTTTCCTTCTTCGCGTTCGCGAGATGGGTCTCGCGTTGGCGAAGAAGAAATTAGAGGTAGGCGGGGTTGTTCTTCGTGTTCGCGAAGGAAAAAAGGCTGGTCAGGAATTTTGCCTTCGCGTTCGCGAAGGCCAATCCAAGCAAGCATCGCGTTCGCGAGGTAGCCCTCGCGTTCGCGAAGGGCAATGTTGGACAACACAAATTTGTGCTTTGCGAACGTGAGGCACTTACTGCGTTTGCGAAGAAGAAAAATCTGAAAAACATAACTTAAATTCTGGAAATGGGATTTCGACCCATTTTTCACCATTTTCGATTTTGAGCTCGGGTAAGTCGATTTTTGGGCTATTTTCACGGGAAAATATTGGAGTAAGTATTCCTTATCCTATATTGATTATATTTCATGATTCCATACTTATATATATCATGAATTTGTGAATTTATGTAAGAAAAAATAGATTTTTATAAAATCTTCTAAAAATATAAAATTTAGATTTGAAGGTCAATCCGATGTCGGAATTCGATAATTTTTGTATAGTTGAACTCATATCGGAACGGGTGTTTGGATTTTATGAGTTTTTTTTGGAATTCGAAACGTGGGTCCCACTGTTGATTTTTAAAATAAATTTTAGATTTTTATCCGAAAAATTTATAAATTCATATGGAATTAATTCCTACGATTTGTATTGAGTATATTGAAATGTTTATGACTAGATTTGAGGATTTCAGACAAGAATTCGCGAGGCAAAGGTTTATTGGATTCTTGAAATTTGATTGCAAAGCGAGGTAAGTATCGTGGTTAACCTTGACTTGAGGGAATAGAACCCCTGAATTATTTGCTATGTGAATTTCATGTGCATCGATGTATAGGCTAGGTGACGAGTGCCTATACTTTGTCAATTTAATTGGTTTCTTAATTATTTTAACATCTTAAATTGTTTTAAGAAACGAATTAATTATTATTATAATTATTTCTCTCCTATTCTTTGTCAAATATTAATTCTTGAATTCCTGCAATAATTGTTACATGCTTATTGAGTTATGTGTCTTAATTGCTACTTGATATTTAGCATATTAAATATTAAACTGTCTATTTTCTACCTAATTTTCATAATAAATCGCTACTTGTCATTATTTATTTCATAAATAAATTATAATTATTGTATGCTTGTTGTCTATAATTTTATATTAATTGTTACATTTATTGGGGTAATTTCTTTTATAAGAATTGGTAAATGAATATATTGGAGGAGCGGGTTGCACGCCGCAACGTAAATAAAAATGAATATATTGGAGGAGCGGGTTGCACGCCGCAATGTAAATGAAAATGAATATATTGGAGGAGCGGGTTGCACACCGCAACAGAATTCAATATAAATATATTGTGGGATCGGGTTGCAGCCTGCTGCAACAGACTTATTTAAAAATCTATATTGGGGGATCGAGTTGCACGCCATAACAGACTTGTTAAAAGTCTATACTGAAGGATCAGATTGCACGCCACAACAGACTTATTTAAAATTCTATATTGGGGGATCAGATTGCATGCCGCAACAGACTTATTTAGAAGTCTATATTGGGGGCTCGGATTGCACGCCGCAACATAATTGATTGAAATAAATATATTGGAGGATCGGGTTGCATGCCGCAACAGATTTATTTGAAATATATATTGGAGGAACGGGTTGCACGACACAATAGAATTGATTGAAATGAATATATTGGAGGAACGGATTGCACGCCGCAACAGAATTGATTGAAATGAATATATTGGAGGATCGGGTTGCACGCCGCAACAGAATTGAATACAAATATATTGTGGGATCGGGTTGCATGCCGCAGCGGAAACTGATTGAAATAATAATGGGTTATGACTACCGAGTTGGCTTCAACTGTTGAAAAGAGACACCTATTTTATTTCTATTATTGTTGTTATTATTATTATTGCATACAGGTTAATGTATGTGACCTGCCTTAGCCTCGTCACTACTTCGTCGAGGTTAGGCTCGACACTTACCAGTACATAGGGTCGGTTGTACTGATACTACACTCTGCACTTCTTGTGCAAATTTCGGAGTTGGTCCCAGCGGCATACCATAGACTTGCTCGGATTTCAGCTACTCAGAGGAGACTTGAGGCATAACTGCACAACGTCCGTAGTTCTGAAGTCCCCGTCTACCTTATTTTAGCTATGTGTTTGCTTTCAGACAACTTTATTTTATTCAGACCTTTATCTGTATTATTCTAGAAGCTCGTGCACTTGTGACACCAATTCTGGGATGGTATTTAGACATCACTATTATTATGGATTATTCACTACATTTCAGACTTTACTTCCGCATTTGTTTCTTTGTTAATAATCAATTTAAAATTGTTTTAAAATGGATAATATTATTCTAACGTTGGCTTGCTTAACAAGTGAAATGTTAGGCACCATCACGATCCCGAAGGTGGGAATTTCGGGTCGTGACACTAACTTGGCTAGGCTTTGCATGGAAGATGATGATCCTAGGTTGAATGAAGAAGTGCGCTGCAACCATGGTTATGTGCTGCCGATAATGACTGCTTGGATCCATCAGAACCTCGGTAGCAGATATTGGGTGTGTCTAAACTATGGGGTAAGTTTAATTTTTGTAAATTAGTTGAATCTTTCACTGATTGACCTTTAATTAATTTCTTGTGTTTCATTATTGTAGGGTCCAAGATCTTGTGATTTTTGGCGTTGGAGAGATGCAGAAATTGATCCAAGATCTTAATTTTTTATTCCTAAACTGGTGGAGAAAATTGGTGAACTTGAAAGGGCATTGGAAGTGTATGAAAATGTTGAGAAACCTAGGGGAAAAACAAGTGGAAAGGAAGATAGAGAGGCAATTAGAGAAGTTGGAGCGAGAGATTGAGAAGATGAAAGGAAGGGAGAAGAAGCGGAGGATTAGTTTGGTTAAGTCCAAGATTAGGGAGAAAGTACTTTAATTTTTTGTGTTATGTGGATGTGTTATAGCTATAATCTATTGGTGTCATGTAGTATATGTGAAGAATCATTCAATGAAGTTGCCTTAGGATCAGTTGTGGCTGTAGTATCTTTAGTGTTGCTTAACAAAACTGCAGCATATTTTGTAAAAGATTAGTATAACTTTTGTTGTAATATAATGCACCTTGTTGATATAGTTTGTATTGTGAAAATTGGCAATATGTCTGTTACAAATGCATGCTTTATATTGACTTAGAAATCTGTAGTCACTGCTGCATATTAGCAGCATAATTATGCAGAAAAATATATCAACAACTTTGCAGTCACTGTTGTATATTAGCAGTATATTTATGCAGAAAATAGATTAACCACTTTGCAGTAGACTTAAACAGAAAAAAACTGAAAAACTGACTTAACAAAATTGTAGTCATTACTGCATATCATTTCCAGTAAACATACCTACAAATCTGCAGTAATTGCTGCATATTGCAGAAAAACAGACTTAAACAGAAGAACACAGAAACTGACTTAACAAAATTGCAGTCATTATTGTATATCATTTCTAGTAATAGACCTACAAATTAACAGTCATTGCTGCACATAATACCATAGACTTAGAAACTTTTAGTCATTGCTGAATATAGTTACATACCAAAATAGAATTTCATATTGTCTTTACATATACCAACTGACGAAAGGCAAACAAAAACACTAAAGTTCTAATATCTACTGGGCAGTTGATTGGGTACTGATGAACTTGTTTGGCTCAAACGAACTCTTTCAGATGCCTTTGACCTTGTCTCTATTCTTTTCTTAGCTTGAATATGTTGAAGAGTCCTTGAGGTGATAGCTTTTTTACCTTTCAATTTCACCCATGTTCTTGGTTTGTGTCCAAAATCTCCAGTCACTACTGCAGAGTTCATAGGCACAGCTGACATTTCAGGCTATATTCATATAAACAAACTTAGTTAGTTTACATCTAAGTTTGATCAAAATGAGTTCATAGTCACAGTTGACATTATATACTTACATTATAGATGGAAGCTCCACTTTCTCTTTGTAGAATTCCCATACCAACCATTCTTGGCCTCTTATAGGGTGTCCACCTTTCTATACCGGTACCAATATCCTATAAAAAAGTGCAAATTATTAAGAGGTTAAACATAAAACAGACCTACAAAGATGCAGTCTATAGAAGTAACTTCAGAATAATTACCTGTATTGTTGAACCTCATGGTCTTTCTCTTCCTGTTCCTATTTTTGGTACACTTTGAAACTGAATGTGTTGATGAAGAACCAACACTTTATGACTTTGCACCACCAGTTGATCTTGCAGTACCTTGTGTAGCCTTGTGACAACCTTTCTTGTTATGGCCTTTAGCATGACGGTTGTTGCAGGTCATCTGGGTACCTCTTTTGGAAAGCTTTCCTATTTTGTTTTCAATTGGTTCTTTCCTTCTCACTTTCTTGAGCCTACCAGTCATTACTCTTACTTCTGGTGGTATAACCGAATGGTTTTGTGATTGTGGACATATCTCCATATTTTGTACAGGCTGAAGGAAGTGACTGCAGGTTTTCATATAAGTCTCCCTACGGTACCAATGTGCAATGTAGTTAACTGGCTCCAATTTCTTGAAGTGGATAGCAGCTACAGCATGAGCACATGGTATACCCTTCAACATCCAAGCTCTACAAGTGCAGGTTAGCATGTTTAGATTCACTATATGCTTACTGGTGTGTCCTTCCTTCACCTCATAACCATATTGAGCATTCCAGTGTACCACACATTTCATTGATTTTGCTGTGTTCTCCTGCAATACCTTCAGTGCCATTGGAGAAATTTTATTGATTCAAGTATCACAGAAATCCCTCATTTGTGCTATTCTTATCATCATCTTCACCCTAATCTATTCAAGAATTGTGATGATTGTCTTGTGCCTTGGCCCCAATATCCAAGAATTGAAAGTTTCAGCCATATTATTGTCAACACTGTCACAATTATTGAAATACTTGAAATACACCTTGCACCACCTCTCTTTGTTATAGTATAGCAGGTCCTCAACTATTTTATCTCCTAGTTTCTCCATGTGATCAAGATTTTTCCTTAACTCTTGTTCATAAGTTGACCTAGCACATCTCCAAAAATAGTTTCTTCTCTCAATGCCTCTCCATATTTTTGACCAGTTTGCTAGGATGTGCCTGACACACATCCTATGTTCTGCCTGTGGGAGGATCTCACTGATTGCTTTTTCAAGTCCCTAAAACATATAAAAGATAAATAGTTAAAATATAAACAGTTAAAAGAATAAATAGAATTAACAGATTTGAATAACACATTTAATAGAATATAGGTTATCTTCTGCATGTCTGTAATAATAGTCAACTTTGTCCCATATCCAAGCTCAAGATCATTCTTTAAAAGATTCATAAACCATATCTAATTAAATGTGTTTTCAACTTCAACTACTGCCCAAGCCAATGGCAACATCTGATTATTCCCATCCTTACAAACAGTCACAAGTAATTGCCCTTTACATACACCTTTCAAAACCAACCATCAAACCCAATACACCTCCTACAACCATCAAGGAAGGTCTTCTTCAATGCATCAAAGCAGATATTAAATGCTACAAATATTTTCCTTCCATCTTCATGTGTTTCTTCACTAAGTCTCATAACACATGTGCTGCCTAGATTAGTCCTTAGCAACTCATCTCTATAGTCCAGAATTCTGCCAAACTTCTTAACATGGTCTCCCATAATCTGTGTTAACACAATATTCTTGATTTTCCTTGCAACAGTCCTTCCAATATACACTTTTAACTCCTTTTGAACTAACTCATAAAACTTAAAGATTCTAATATTTGATTAAGAAATTATTCTGTCCTTGTATCTTTCTGCTAAGTACTTTGAGTTACTCAGTTTGTTCTTGGTAGTACCATTGCACTTGTGAAGTGGATTATAGTTCTTCACCACAAAATCTTTTGTCCTAGAATCATAACTAGCAAACAAGAGCCATGGACATCCAACACAACACTTTACCCTCACCCTTGTTGGTTCATTAACATACTTATCTAACTCTACATATTCATCAACTGCATACTTTGTAAGTGTTTCTCTAAACTGTCTAACACTCTCAAAAGAAATTTCAGTTTTCCAAACAATTAACTTACAACTAGGATCAAAGATAACCCTATTTTGCTGCTTTCTTCTTGCTCTTACTGGCTGTTGGACTTCATCTTCAGCTTCATCATAAGCAATTTCATAAGGATCTGTTTCAAAACTAGCAGCTTCATATGAGGGATAATATGGCTCATCTCCAATAATCTTACCTTCTAAAGATGTCTTCTTCCTAGTTGTATACTCATCATATCCTACATCTGGACCCCTTATACCTAACTTGGCATGTCTAGTTTGAACCTCTTTCTCTTTTCTCTTCATCCTATGCACTTTTTTCCTCTCTTCTCTTAAATTCCTATACTCCTCATCAGCATCACTACCATATTCTTCTTCCCCTTTCTCAAACAACTCTTCAATTTCTGAATCTCTACTATGGTCACTACTTTCTACATCAGTTTCAACTAATGGAGTATCGTCAAGATTAGAAGGACCACCCTCATCCCCACCAAACACATTATCAGCAGCAAGGATACTATTTTGTGGTTCTTCAAACCCTACACCTTCACTGCCCCCAACACTTTGATTTATCCATTTATCAAAAGACACACTAGATTTTCCACACACATAGCTTGCATATTCAATAGTTAGAGTGACCACTAATGCTTCATCAACAGAGTGGGACACATACACTTCAAATATATCTCCATTTTTTAATAGAGGCACAATACCCATAATATCCCTATGAGTTAAAATTTTTACCAAAGTGTTAGAATTATGTGGTCTCACATAAATATCACATGTTTAACAATTATACCCATTTTCTTTCACATAGTCTACAAACTCAAAATACGAAAATCTGTCAACATCAATATCAAAGTACTCTATCATAATACATCCTTCGTAGTTGATAGGATACTGTTGTAACTGACCTCCATGGAACATCCTTACTGTAACGAGCTCAAAAGCCATTTCTTCGAACTGAAATCAGTAAACAAGAAAAATATCCGTAAATATTTTTTTTACACTTCAAAATCGATAAGAGATTGAAGAATCTACAAGAGAAGCCAACGATCTTCAGTATCTATACTCTAATCGACGAGATTTGAGGGAAAATCGACACTAGGTTTTGACTTCATCAGCCCTTTTCTTATTTTTTTAGAGAGAAATGAGGTTGGGTAATTCAGCCTAGGGTAAAAAAATAAAAGATAACGAGTCAGGTATTTTAATCGGGTGGGTTTTTAAGTAATGGACCGGATCATTAAAAAGGTTGAGTTCATTTATGACGTGACATCACTAGAAAGAGCGTGGCTCACACTCGTTAGTCTTTAACTGGTGTGGGGGTCATGGAGGGTGGAACAAAATTCACTTGCAATGTGTTTAGGGGGGTAAAAGAACATCCGTTTAGTTAAAGTGTTCAAACCTGATTTTGGACAAGTTTAATGGGGTATTTATGTATTTTACCTTTAAAATTTCATCAAGTAGTTGATTATTTCCACTGTTGAAATACTTGGAAGACTATTTTGGATGTATTCAAGATTAGTTTACAGATAGATTGGTATGCTTTTTATTTTAGAAAATACACTACTATAGATGACACATGCAGCTTTAATATATTCTCTTATGATACTCAAATATAATGTGGAAATAATATCATTGAAACCAATTTTCCAATTTTGATATCTATGTTTGACATTGAGTGGATGTTAAAATGAGTATTATAGCACGTAGTTTAAACAAGTATAAATTATTATTTAATTTTATATAAGTTATTAAAAGAAATTAATTGTAAATTGTGATCCCAAATATCATTTTCTATCCTTGATTAAATGAATATAACGATGATTAATTTATTTATCAAAAAATTAATTGAACACCTACAAATAACAATTTTAAGATTGCAATGTTGGGCCGTATACAAGCCTTTCTCATCTAGTATATATATATATATATATAGTTTTGCAGGCTGCTTCACCGGGCCTCATCATCATTCACATGGCCTCAATAAGGGTTTTTTCTTTATTTGTCACTTTCTTGAATTATAGATCTGACCTTTTTGACACACTTATCTCTTCATCTAATCCTTTTTTAAATCTACACCTTAATGTCTTCTGGTTGCTACTATTATCCACATTTATGTCTTTTCGCTTCTAGACTCTAAACCCTAAACCCTAAATTTTCGCTTTTTTCGCTTCCAGAGTCATCATCTTCATTTTCGTGATATCCCATATCCGAGTCTTTATCTATATTGTCTATACATATATACACACAGAATTAAAAACATACTAGAAATTTTTGTTTTATTTTTTTTCTCTGTCAAATTCGAATCACTATAAATATATCTAAAAATACCAAACATAATCCAACAAGTAATGCAAAAAGAAAAGGAAAAAAGAAATCAAAATAGTGGCCATCTGTCACCATCCGATGCGAAGTCAACTGATCTCAACCCTGTAATCTATAAGAAGAAAACTAAAATAAGACATTACTAGTAATAAACTACGATAACAATATAAATTAAACAATCCCAGAAACTTTTGCAGTTTTTAGTTTCAATTATATTGGAGAAATTGTGTACCCATTTTACAGTTAGTTGGTTTGCTTCATTTATTTATTTTTGGAAAATTGGGTAGGTGGAAAATGGCAAGCTCTGTGGAGAAAAATGAAGTTGTTTCCATTGAACTTCCAGCTCCTCCTGGTTGGAAGAAGAAGGTAGTTCTCTCTTTTGTTCAGTTCTTAAAGTTTCTTGAAAAGTTAATTTTTTTTAAAATTGTTTTTTTGGATTTTATGTAAAGTTAGTTTCTTTAGCTTTGGTATGTGCAAATTTGCTACAATGTGTTTTGTGGGTGTTGTTTAATTTTGCTTATTTTTGTGTTTCTGAGATTGAAATTTTGGTTTTAATGAGTAGGAGTTATTTAGGAGATAGGGTTTTGTTCAGGCTTTATGTTAGCTTATGTTCAGCCTCTAGTTTCTTGAAAAAGTTCTGATTTTTATTGAATTCATGTAAAGTTTGATTCTTTAGCTTTGGTATGTGCAAATTTGCTACACTGGGTTTTGTGGGTATTGTTTAATTTTGCTTATATTTGTGCCTTTCAGGTTGAATTTTTTGTTTTGATGAGTAAGAGTCATTTAGGAGATAGGGTTTTGCTCAGGCTTTATATTCGATTAGCTCATGTTCAGCCTCTGTTTTCTTGAAAAAAGTTCCAATTTTTATTGATTTCATGTAAAGTTCGACTCTTTAGTATGGTATTTGGAATTTCTTTTAAAATGGGTTTTGTGGGTATTGTTTAATTTTATGTAGTTATGTTATGAGATTCAGATGTTGAATTCTTGTTTTAGAAGAGTAAGGGTAGTTTAAAAGATATGGCTTTCCCCAGGCTTCACATTAGTACATCTATGTTTGCTTGAGAAATTCCCCATTTTAGTGATTTCATGTAAAGTTCGTTTCTTTAGCTCTCGTATTTGCAATTATTGTAATTTTCTAGTTCTGGGGTTGAATTTTTGGTTTTGAAGAGTTAGAGTAGTTTAGGAGATAGTGTTTCCGAGGGTTTAGGAGGATGTTTAGTCTTGTTTTTGTAGATTTTCTGCAAGAAATGTCAATCGGTGTTAATATGAATCTCGGTGTTCTTTGATATTGGGGTTTTCCTGCTTCTATAAGTTTGAGGCATTTCTTCTTGTTCTTAACTTGATATTCTTTTGTAGTGCGCAGAAGTACTCGGTTCTGCGTTTTGGTTTGTTTTATCATAAGTAAAGCTTCATATAGTCGAGCCCAACTTGTTTGGGGCTGTGGCTTAGTTGTTGTTGTTTTATAAGTAAAGCTTCATGCGTTCGTGCTATAGAGGAGAGAACCAGGTAATCCCATTTATTGTAGTACTGCAATTATGTCCAATGGATCCAGAACAGCAGTTTTTCTTATCGGGATGAACTGGTTGTGCAGTAACAGCGAAATTAAATGCACTTGAGTTTTTTTTGTCGCGTATTAGACGACTTTAAAACTTCGGAAAATATTGTTTCATCTTTTCCTACTCATGGTAATCTTTCTTGCATCCCTATGGTTTTTCCCATTTATTGCAGGACATGCTTTTTGTTTCTCTTAAACTGCCTTAAACCAATGTTAATTAGCTTGGAAATATTTTAAGCTCTAAAACAAGGATAAAAAGTTGAAAACTGCAGGTTTACGGTTAAGTAAGATTGGCTTGGGTGAGTTTTTGCCCATTTTTTTGAGAAACCTTAGAAGGGAGGAGGAAAGATGAGAGGAAACCGGGCATAGGATCGGCAATACAAAAATGGGAATTTAGACTAAGTTTCAAATATAAGCCTTATCCATCATGGAGGTACTGATTTTGAACCACTATGTTGCTAGAATAAGATATTATGCAGCAAAAACCTGAAAAACATTTCAAAATTTTCGATTGGTGCAAAAATAAGAGATGATGAGGCTGAAAAGTGCTTTTCATCCTCATGTAATTATAGAGCTTATAGGTGCCTGGACTTGGTTCCTTTAGATCTGAGACATGTTAACAAGACCTTGATCGAAAATATTTTTTTCTCAATCAGACGGATAGTTACTGTTGGTGCCTTAGTAGGTTATAATGATTCAAGTATCTAAAGACTCTCTTGCTCAACTGGCTTTTTAGATGTTGTCTTGCTGCCATTCTGTGATTCTTTTGGCTTGGTTGACAATTTTCTGTTGAGAGGAAAAGTATGTTATGTAAAATAGAAAACCTTTTTATTGGAGCTAGAAAACTGTGATTCAGGTATGCAAAAACTTCTTTGTTTTTGAGATCTTTACAAAAATAGCTTGCCGGATTCACTATTTATTTTCCCTAGCCGGTATACATAGATTTATACACATATTTTACATGGATTATTACATATATTTTACAGCCTCCAGCTATTTTTAGTTTAAGTGGTTGGGTTGGCGGCTATTTAGGTTAATTCTATTTTGTTTTTTCATGATCGCCGTGTTAATTCATAATGATGGCATATGTTACTCTTTGATAAGAAAGAAAAGAAAATCAATCACGATCAAAATACACTCAAGCTATACTCTATTTACAAGATCCTAGAATATTCTAGAATATCGACGAGATTCTAACATGAACAATCCTTTATGTAATCCTAGGGTGAGTTTGTTTCCTTTCTGGTAAATTCATCTATACTACAAAATAAAAATTTAAAACAGGCGATCATGTCTTTCAGCTGTGTGCTAAAGACGACTTGTTTGATGTCCCAATTTAAATGCAGAACCTGTCATATCTTCACTGTGAGGGAGAATCCATAGGATTCAATTTCAGGGAAAAAGATAAATTTATACAAGTTGAAACTCTACAGAATCTCATTTGATTAAGAGGAGAAACATCATAGGAAGCCCTTTAGCTCTGATTTTGATTTTCTACTGAAATTGCCGTTGGATGTGGCTGTGCAGCCTACAAACTGTGTGCTAACTTATATCTTCATGCATACTAGTTAAAGCAGCAGATTCGTGTATTTTGTTGCATTGGTTTTTTGTTCCAGAAAGACTCCTAAATTACTTACAACTCCTTTAAGCACTCTTTTATCTCCTTTTCCATCTCTCAAGTAGTTTTTTATCTTTCGTTGCCCTCAGGGCTTTGGTCTAGTGGTAAGAGCGTAGTGCATGATCTGTGGGTTACGCCGCGCATGTCACGGATTCGAACATCTATTGCAAAACAAAAGCCTAGCAATTAAGTGGAGAAGGAGGGAGGGATAGGTCCATTATCCAATGAGTTTGTACTGTGCACCACTGACCCTGAAGATTTTTCAGTTATCAAAATTAAAAGTAGCTTCCTATCTTTGGAACTGCCACAGCTTGTCCAATACTCCTTTTTAGCACCCACCCAAACCCGCTCCAAGAACATTATAAAGAACTTAAAAGAGAAAAATGGAGAACATATTTCTTTTTAAAATTGACTCTTTCTGTTCCTTTAGCAGTTTCTGCCTAAAACAGGAGGTACTCCAAAGAAGAATGAAATCGTATTTACTGCACCAACAGGGGAGGAGATCACCACAAGAAAACAGTTGGAACAGTACCTGAAGTCGCATCCCGGTGGTCCACCAGTAGCAGAGTTTGATTGGGGAACTGGTGATACTCCAAGAAGATCCCCAAGGATTAGTGAAAAGGCAAAGGCAGCTCCATCTCCGGCAGAAAGTGGGCCTGCTAAGAAACGAGGCAGAAAGTCTTCAGCTTCAAAGAAGGATTCCAATGAAGTCCCTGAAGAAACAGAAGCAGCAAAGGACGATGACATGGAAGAAGCTGAAGAACATGAGAAGGATACTGCAGCAGTGGAAGCTGATAAGGATGTTGAACAGAAACAAGACGAGAACCAAGATGAAACTCAAGATGGAGAGAGCGAAATAGAGACGAAAGAGGAAGCTGAAGCTACTGAGAAGGATGTATCAAAGAAAGATGAAATTGAATCTTCTGAGAATGATGGAAAGAAAGACGAAAGCCAAAATGCCTATGGCAAAGTAGAAGATGCTCCTTCTGAAGAAGCTCAGGTTGAGAAAGATGTCCAGATGGCTGATAACGTTGGACATCCCAAAGATGTTGAAGAGGCTGCTGGTGATAAAGTAGCTGATGGTCCTGAAGCTGCTAAAATGATTGAGGAGGAAAAGGATGTACAGGTTCAAGAAAAAGTAGAAAACATGCCTACTGAAACAGTGACATCAGATTCTATCACTGCTGAGGAAAAGAAGCATCAAGCGGAAGGAGAACAGAACGATGAGCAGAAAACTAGTGCTGCAACAACGAGCACTGAAGATCAACATAATTTGATGAACAGTGAAAAAAGTAAGGTGGATGGTGAAGTAACTGAGAATGGCAGCAACACTAATGAGGCCAAGCCTTGAGCTGCGGTTTGAGTAGCTTCGTGCCACTTCTCTGCTCTCTCTCTGTCTAACCTTTTACTCCTACTTGCTTCTTTTCGATGACTGTATTGTCGTTAAATTATAGATACTCTAATTGTTCACGAGACGTCTGTATGCAAAATCTTAGATTTAGGACCTAAATATTGCTCTGGTAGGACTTATCGCCTGCAAAGATATTTGCACCACTACTAATCTATGTCATAGATTAGACCTTCAGCAGAAACACTAATTGCGCTGAGGTAATTTGTAGTTGTCAAGATCTCCATAGCTCGTTGTATGAAACTCAGTGATGTAAGCTTATATAAAGCCTTTGTGTTATCTTGACTAACAAGGGAATTGGCTAATACGAGTTACTGCAGTTTGTTGTGGAGTGATTGTGTTCTTACCTTTCAGTAATACATCTATCAATCAACTACCTTAATCCAAAACTAGTTTGATGATTGCTCAGGTGGTCGTTGTCCAAGGTTGTATAATTTTCTTAGCTCAATCTGAGGATTAATCCAGTTCTTGGCTTGATGCTAATTGAAAAGTTTATTATGCAGCAATGCTGAAATTTCAATAGCTTGTTCCCTTTTCCAAAGCAATAAAATATCCAGATTAGGGCAGCCCGGTGCACTAAGCTCCCGCTGGGTGCGGGATTCGGGGAAGGGCCGGACCACCAGGGACTATTGTACACAGCTTTATCCTACATTTTTACAAGAGGCTGTTTCCACGGCTCGAACCCATGATCTCCTGGTCACATGACAGCAACTTTACTAGTTACTTCAAGGCTCCCCTTCGAATTGTGCACTGGTAATTGTTTGAAGTGAACTGGCAGAAGCAAAAGAAAAAAGAAAAGCTGATAACAATAGTCTAGTCTTTTTTCTCACACATTTAGCTTCAACTGAAACAAACTCAAATACATTGTATATTTTTCATTTGACAGAGGAAAAAAACACTGAAAATGATTACTGTATAACTTTGTAGATACATAAACAGTAAAAGTAATGTCAAAGGTAAAAACATGTTGGCATGGACCAAATTTTCTCAATTCTCATATTAATAGGTATCAGATAAAAGAGGGAAATGCTAATTCCTTTTGCTTCAAAGCCCTTTTAGCTCTTCAACCAATCCTGTTAATGTTGTCCATTTCTCAAATGCACTTGCTGATGCCAAAAAAGCTGTCTTTGTTCCTTCAATGTCATTCTTAGTAACTGCATAATACAGAATAAACAAGAAAAATGGTTAATTTTCATTGACAAAAGTACATATTTCGTGATCTTACGGCACCCAAGGGTTTGGCCTAACGGTCAATAAAATTGCGAAAACTATGGGAGACCAAGGTTCATAACAGAGACAAAAAAACGACACATAATTTCTCCCATCTGCCTAAGTCTTAGTATCAGAGTTACCTAGTACCTCGCTTCTAGGTTGGCAAGCTTCTGAAGAAAGGGTGCACATGTCACCTTAGGCGAATCCCACAGCGAAATTGGAGAGGAAAGTGAAGAGTTTTATAAAGCATGACAAAAGTTCACATAGTACGCGCGCTTTTGGGGCTCGAGATGGCGTAACCCAAAAAGTATAAATCTGTGCGGGCCTAGGCCTAAAGTGGACAATACGTCCCATGGGCTTGGGTCGCTGGTGAGATCTAGCAGATATTTGGTAAAATATTTGAGGTGCCACAAGCTAGTCCGGACACCACCATTATAAAATTTTTAAATAAAAACACTTTCTTGATTTTGTGATCACTGGTTTCTCAAGAAAAACATTACCTGATGAAACTAGAGAAAATAGCGAAGAATTGAAGGAATCAATCTCTGTTTTCTCCTCATCGCTACCACTAAACTGTAACAACACGAGGAAAATAATATTCAGTGCACATGAACATCAGCTGCAAAATAGATAATGAAAAAAAATATGTGCTTGAAATGGAAAGATCAACTAAAAACACCTTGTTGAATGCTGAATTAACTTTCTGAACCCAATCTGCATCAGTGCTTTGGCCAAGAACTGAACTTGCAGCTGATAAATCATTGTTCTCTATTGCTTGACCTACTATACTGAGCTTGTATACCAAATCTTGCAAGTATCCTTCACCATTGTATATAATAAATGAGAGTTAACAAATCTATACTTCAAAAACTTCTTAACATTATTGCAAGATTTCATTAATTAACAAATTAAGCAATGACATAACAACAACAACAACAAACTCAGTATAATACCACATAGTGGGGTCTGGGGATGGTAGTATGTACGCAACTTTAATCATACCTTGTGGAGATAGAGAGGCTGATTACGCAATGACATAGTCTAGTTTTAATTGCATGCAGATAAGATTATTAGGCCATTTTTCGTGGTTAGAAAAGTACTATGTTTTTAGGTACAGGGGCGGATGTAGCTCACTTTGAACCCACAACTTTCAAGATGGAGTAAAGATATATATGTAAAAACCTACTAAAATCTCAATAAATATGAAATCTGAACCCATAACTTTAACAATACAATGAGTTTATTGCCGCTTCTCAATCAGGTATACATCAAAATTCAAGTCTAATTGCTACCAAGACTTAAATTCTATACCTTTGAAGCTCTCACACTTCATTATCTCCTAAGATGATTCAGGTAACTGACTACTCAAACAATTTGGGATCCCAACTTAGGAACTTTCTGGTGTTGCACTCTTTTCTGATAAAATAAACTTGATTGCGATCCATAAATAAAAAGATGAAACTAAATAACTAAGGTTGGATCATCATTATGATACTATACTTAAGAAAATGGATATCTAAAAACAAGGTGTAGCTCCCCCAAATTCGCGCTTAAGACAATGCAGACTAGTCAATTAACAATATAGTTTCCTTTTCGAAATTTGGTAATCAAATGTATAATTATAATACAAAGTTTAATATGGTAATATGGCAAAAATTTAACTATTACAAATGGATTTTGGCTGCTTTTCTCATTCTGCAAACAACATTTTAAGCAAAAACCAGCCAAGTCCTTATATTACCAACTTACTGATATGAAAACAAAGAACTTTATATTATCAACTGCACTATAATGGTGAAACTTGGGAAATGACAGAACCTAATATTCACTTTAATTGGGTAACTTTTGAATTCTCTATATTTCAATGTCCAACCTGTACTTTTATAGGCATATTGTACAACTCCAAGAATTAGTCCCATAAACAAAACTTAACCACCGAAGGGAGCCTTGGAGCAACAACAAAGTGTCTATGGAGGCGGACCTATGCTATAGGTAGAGGGGCCACAGGAACCCATAAAGTTCGACAAAAATTCTATATAAACATGTATATGTCATTAGAAAATATTTATATATTAGTAGTTGACACCCTGTATATAAAGCAGATTTTGGTTGAATCAAAAAGTGCACCCGCGACCTTCAAATCCTGGGTCCACCTCTGGTTGTCTTCGTGTGACTTATAGGTCACGTGTTCGAGCCGTGGAAGCAGCCGCTAATGCTTGCATTAAGTTAGGCTGTCTACGTAACACCTTTAGGGTGCGGCCCTTCCTCGGAACCTGCATGAACGCGGGATAACTTGTGCACCGGACTACTCTTTAACCAAAACTTAACCACCAAATAAGGGGTGCTTCAGTAAATATATCACATAACAAACTATTCAAACTATACTTAATTTTACTAGGGAAATTTTCAAGAAACAAGAAAAGATTTTTTTTTACCTTTCTCCTTAGTAGAGGAATTGATAATGCCTTGTCTTTCAAGTCTTTTCTTTCTGTCCTTTTTCACTTTTTCCATCAACTCATCATCCTCATCAGCTTCTAAAATTGCAGCATTGGCTTGAAAAAGTCCATTACCAGTTAAAGATAGCAATAAACTTGATGCAATGCTAATTGAAAGGCTTCTCTTGCTAATAATTAAAGAATTAAAACTAGGTACATTATTTTCTGCTTTGCACACAATTAATTGTCTCTTAACACTGATTTTTTGGACTGTTAAATTGGACAAAGAAGATGAATGAAGAGAAGGAAGAAAAGATTTAGGATTTGAGAGGCACACAGTTGCCATTTTTTTCTTTTGTTTTTTTTTCCCCTTTCTTTTTATTTTTCCTCTTAAATTTCTCTGTTTTTTCTGTTAGTATATGGTGGCAGTGTGACAAGTTGGAGTATAGAGGATAAGATTACAAGATTTCCCTCATATCAGAACCATTCTCAGGTCATTAAAATATTGAGGGTATTTCAGTCATTTTAATACCAAACAAACAAAAAACTTAAACAAGCAAATAAAATTAAGAGAACATCCTATCTTCCACTGTTCCTACTTCCAACACATAACCAGTTAAATTTTAACTTGTTTAGTCAGGAAAAACACTAAACATTAAACAATTCCTCCGACAAAAAATATGATCAATTATAATTTGAATAGAGAAAATTACCATACAAACACATCAATTACAATGTAAAAATTACATGGGGCGTCCTATTTGGTCGCCTCTTTTTAGCTGGCTATCAAATTAATAATTTTTAAAAATAAGGTACAAGTTAAAAGGTGGCACAAATATAATGTACGACTGCAAATCCCCAATTATAATTTGAATATTTTAGTGGTGACTGGTGAGAATCCCACGTTGTGGCCGTGGAGACCCGGGTTCGAATCCCAGTAGCCACATATCTTTACCGAGGGTTTATAGGAAACAATCTCTCTACTCTCACAAGGTAGGGGTAAGGTCTGCATGCACTCTACCCTCCCCATACCCCACATTTGTAGGATTATATTGGATTTGTTGTTGTACTCAATTACTCATACAAATTCCTTTTGTGTTATATTTACAGATCATATATTTTACTAATCTTCTATAAAAATGGCTATATATAACTAAAAGAATATTTGTATAAACCATAAAATCAATCTCTCCGGCTTTAGTGAGCCAGGAGTTGAATCTTGACTCGAGTTTGTATTGTATTCTTTTCCTTTTCTCTTTTATTTAATTGACGCTGCAAGATAAGGTTGCGGCAATAAACAAATTGAATGAATGATATAAGAAAAAAATGAAACTAGATTAACTTAATCTTTTTATCCTAATTCCATTTGATCAATTAAGAACTACGTACAACCAAAGCTTGTTAAAGAGACGTCTAAGTGGCTACATACCATTGCATGCATGAAACGCGGATCCGTTTCTAGTAAGATCGTCACAAATTTTAAAAGATTTATGCACAGATATTGTAAGAATATTTATATAATCAAGATAAGTATTTTAAAACTATTTGCATAGATAAACGTGTATACTAAGCATGAGTTAGTATATATACCCTGTTAGCAAGATTATTCAAAAAGAGCTCAAACGTGTACACTAGGTAAATTTGGTAATTTTTTAAATTGTTAGCAAGATTATTTAAGAAGAGCTCAAATGTGTACACTAGCTAAATTTGGTAATTATTCAAATTATTGTGCAGAAGTCTTCTATATTGTATTGCGTCATATAAAAAATGCTTGAAAAAATCGAGTAAAAACTAATTATTTTCACTAGAAAATAATTTTATTTTGTTTTGGTTTGCTTTGTTCTTATTTTTGTGAGTTTTTTTTAGATATCTTTAGTATTAGGAGAACCGTCAAGGATTATTGTGATAGAATTTATTTTGTGTTGTCTGTTAAAAAAAATAAAATGAAACGTGTCTGAAAAAAAAGGGACAGAAAATTTGTACAAGAGAACTATTTTTTTAAAAATAAAAAATAAGAGGGTCACCCAAACAATATATGTCACAATTCACCAACTTGACTTACCCGAATTCACATTAAAATTCACATTTACATGTCAGCATAGAAAGGTTAGCCCGGTACATGAAGTATCTCGTATTTATACAGAATTCGGAGGAGGGTTGCATCCAAAGGGGTATATGATATAGGCAGCCTACCCTAATACAAGTATTAGTAGCTGATTCCACAGCTCGAACTTGTGATCTATTGGTCATACGAAGACAACTTTACCATTGCTCTAAGGTTCCCCTTCAGCCAGTGGCGGAGCCACCTTATCTAAAGGGGTGTCAACTGACACTCATTCGTCCGCAAAATTATACTGTGTAGTTCGATAATTTTTATTTTATAGGTATATATATTAATGTATGTTCATGACTCCCCTTAATTTGTTTTTAGTATGTTTACTTTTTCTATATACTGACACCCCTTAGTGTGAAACTGCCTTCAGCATATTAGATTGAATTCCATGCTGTCATCCTTAGCCACGTGTCATCCATAAAATAGCTGACTTTGGTCCTTCAAAAATCAAATGCCCCAACAACTGCCTTTGCTCTACTGCTTATATATATAGAAAGATCATAGCCAACCTCATGACTCCAATTTGAGCTCTTTTCCCACATAAAAAAACACAAAGATATAATATACATATAGAGAGAGAAAGCTAAAGATTTAGAGAGAGAGAGATCTAGTTCTCTAGCAACACAAAAAGCAGAATGTCAAGAAAGTTGAATTTGGCTATGTTAGTAGTAGCAACTGCTTTGTTCAATATTTCAATGGCGCAAAATACTTATGTAGTAGGTGATGCTTTGGGTTGGACTGTACCTCCTGGCGGAGCCGCCGCTTATTCCACCTGGGCTGCCCCGAAAATCTTCTCAGTCGGCGACACTCTTGGTAATACTCAAAATAGTAATAGTGTCACATAGAACAATTTTTTTTTTTTTTGGAAAATTGACATAAAATATTCTACAACTACATGAAATATTTTAATTTTATCATTAGTTATACTTTGGATCCATTCCTACCTTTGTCATTGTTAAAATAGCACGTGTTAGCTAGTTTTCGGATTGGTAATTAAAAAATGGCCAACGTTTGCAAAGTCATTAAAAAATAACCACTATTTTGTTGCAACACGCAAAGTTCCAGCATAATATACCGGAGATTGGAGCGCCTATGTATGAACTTCCAACATATTATGCTGGAACTCCAGCACACGGAAAGTTCCAGCATAATATACTGGAGATTGGAGCACCTGTGTAAGAACTTCCGGCATATTATGCTGGAACTCCAGTACACGGAAAGTTCCAGCATAATATACTGGAGATTGGAGCACATGTGTATGAACTTCCAGCATATTATGTTGGAACTCCAGCACACAGCATATTATGCTGGAAGTTCACATGTAAAATATTTGAACTCCAGCATATTATGCTAAATATTTTTCGGATTTTGAACAGTGTTTTTGTTCAGATTTATCTTTACATAAAAAATGGGTAAATTTCGATTATTTTTAAAACTGTAGCTATTTTTAAATTAACACTTGTAAATCTGATTTTTTTTTTAATTTTACTCTGTCATTAGCAAATTGTCTGCGTACTGGCCTTACCCTAATATTTCATAGTCAAAAGCTAGATATTTTTCTGAAATATTTGGACGTGGAATTCGTCCACCCCATGCTGGAACTCCATCAAGCTCAAGGTTAAGCATGAGACAATTTGGTGACAACAAGAGTATGATTGACCCTAAAGCATAAGGAAGGATAAAATTAAGACGCTTCGTGTAGTAAAAGTGTGAATCTGGATATTTTCCTTTTTTTTAACTAATAATTATATTATTGATGTAATCCTTGTTTTTGAACAGCTTTTAACTTTGCGACTGGAGCACACAATGTTGCTGAAGTATCCAAGGCTGATTTTGATTCATGCAACACCGCAAGTCCGATTTCCACATCAACTAATGGACCAACAAACATTATATTAAACTCTGTTGGAACACATTATTACCTTTGTACATTTGCAGGGCATTGTGACCTAGGCATGAAATTGGTTATAACTGTCTCCGCTGCCTCCATCTCTCTTGCTCCTCGGCTTGTACCTGTCACGCCCATTACTCCACCAACAACCACCCCAATATCTGCTCCTGCCACGCCTACGCCACCAAGAGCTAACCCCACTACTCCACCGATAGCCACCCCGAGATCTGCTCCTGTCGCGCCCACAAGTTCTTCACCAAGAGCTAAGCGTACTGCTCCACCTATAGCCACCTCAGTATCTGCTCCTTCCAACTCTATTACTCCACCAGCAGTCACTCCAGTATCTGCTCCTATCACCCCCAGTACTCCACCAAGAGCCACATCCACTACTCCACCAACATCTACCCCAGTATTTGCTCCGACCAATCTCACTACTCCACCAAGAGCCAAGCCAATATCTGCTCCTGCCAACCCCACTACTCCACCTATAGCTACCCCGAAATCTTCTCCTTCCAGGCCCACAAGTTCACCAAGAGCTAAGCGTACTACTCCACTAACAGCCACCCCAGTATCCACTCCTGTCACCCCCACTCTTCCACCAAGAGGCACGTCTACTACTCCACCAAGAGCCGCACCAGTATCTGCTCCTGTCAACCCCACTACTTCACCAACATCCACCCCAGTATCTACTCCGGCCACCCCTACTAAGCCACCAAGAGCCACCCCAATATCTGCTCCTGCCACCCCAGCTACTCCACCAAGAGCCAAGCGCACTATTCCACCAACAACCACTCCAGTATCTGCTCCTGCCAACCCTACTATTCCACAAACAACCACCCCAGTATCCGCTACTGTCACCCCCATTACTCCACCAAGAGCCGCACCAGTATCTGCTCATGTCAACCCCACTACTCCACCAACATCCACCCCAGTATCTTCTCCGACTACCCCTACTAAGCCACCAAGAGCAACCCCAATATCTGCTCCTGCCACCCCAGCTACTCCACCAAGAGCCAAGCGTACTATTCCTCCAACAACCACTCCAATATCTGCTCCTGCCAATCCTACTACTGCACCAACAACCTCCCCAATATCTGCTCCTACCATACCTACTACTCCACCGAGAGCCACCCCTACTACTCCACCAACCTCCACTTCAGCATCTGTTCCTGAAAACTCTAATACTCCAACAAAATCCACACCAATATCTGCTCCTACCACCCCCAATACTCCACCAATATCCACGCCGATCACGCCACCAACAGTCACCCCGATATCTACTCCTGCCACGGCGAATGCTCCACCAACAACCACCCCAGCTGCTCCTATCACCCCTACTATTCCACCAACAGCTATCCCAGTATCTGCTCCTTCACCAGTGACAACTCTAGCACCTGTACCTACGCCATCTGGGAGCCCTTCCGCCCCAACACCTTTATCCATTATTAACCCACCGTCTCCCCTCGCGATTCCATCGACGCCATTGGCCGGTTCTCCGATTACGCCTCTGCCTTCCCCTAGTGTCATTCCACCATTTGGTATCCCCTATGTCCCAACACCTCCATCGATCGAGTCTCCGGTTATGCCACCGCCTCCACCAAGTGCTGCTGCACCATCTTTGGTTCTTGCAGCATTGCCAGTCACTTTCTTGGCCATGGCTTTAGCTAACTTGTTGAAGTAGATCATAGTATTACAATGTTATTGTATATGATTCTTTTTTTTTTTCCTTTTCTATTATTTGTCTTAGGTTTTCTATATAGATTTGAGACTTTTCTGTACCAATAAAGCTGAATTTTCAAAATTTCAGCTTGAAATGGATGTGTTATTATGATTATAATAAAATTCCAATTTCTAATTGCCAGCATCTTAGTTATTGTCTAGTGGACTTACGATGAAGGAAAATGCTGGGAAATAATACATTCATCCACGTCGTGATGCAACCATTTTTCGTGCAAAAATAGTTGCTTAATTTTATTTTATATATATATATATATATATATAGAGAGAGAGAGAGAGAGAGAGAGAGAGAGAAAAAAAAAATTGCCAGCAGAAGGAAATAATGTTGTTACGTGAAAACAAAATTGGAAAAGTAAAGCAGAGACGGAGCAAAAGCTGTTCTTTTATCCTTCGTAATTACTTTTCATACTTCATACAAAATGGTGTGAAGTAAATATCTAAATAACAAGAATTCTATCGGTTCTTTTAGTGCTCCTTATGTCTCATTTTATGTGACACTCTTTTCTTTTGTAATATTTTTTTATTTAATCTCAGAATTCTAATTTTACCTTTAATGCCAAGAGTTGTTGAAACCTTACCCGATATAACATTCATTTTACTATAAGGAGAGAAAATAAAAAGACGTCCGAACTCTCACACTACTCGTTTAAAAGGATAATTTTTTGTATTCTTATATATGCTTATCTAACATGTTAAAAATCTTCTTTAAAATTTTAAACCCCGTGTCATCAAATATCTTCACATAATATAAAATGGAAGGAGCAATTATTATGACTCAGAATATGCGGGCGAAATGCTCAGATCATATTGTCAAGATCAATCACAATTTCTTGTGACTAAAGTTGTTTGTAATTGTCATATCATCATTCATGGCAAAAGTTAGACCTTAAAGTAAAAATTTATATTTATTTAGTACGTTGATGTTCTCTAGGTGTTGGAAGGCTTTAGCTTTGATTACATTGGTATAAATAAGATAAATACAAGGCTACGGTCTTAATCTCTCAGTTATTTATAGTAAATTATAATTACGTAGGAAATGATCATATTATAATGTCAAGATCAAAATCTCAGTTTCTTGTGATTAAAGTAGTTCGTGATTGAGATATCATTGTTCAAGGCAAAAATTGAACGATCCCTTATAGTTTCCACTGGCTTGGTATATTACGATTTAATCTCCCAATTTCAGCAAAATCCAATTATAAAAGAAATGATCATATCATAAGGTCAATCGCAATTTCTGGTGATGAAAGTTAATTAATTTGTAAATTTTGCCATACTATTCTAAACAAAAATTGGACGACGACATTAACGTATGAATTATATTTAACTTTTACGTTGATTCTGTATATGTGTGTTGGGGTGGGGTGGGGGTGGGGTTAGGTGGGGGACACTATTTCAACTCGAATTAGATGATGAAAAGTTTTTATGTTTTGGATTATCCAATAAATTAAGATGTCATTTTTTTTTAAAATCTATGAGTGCGTACCAGTTGATAAAATAAATAATCACTATGCAGAAAAAAGATTATAATAATTCTTCCAAACAAGCTCGAGTAGAACACTATTTTTGTATTGTTGTTCTCATGACATTGTATCCATCATAATTATTTTTAAGACCTACTTATTGCGTTAAGAATTTAAAAAAATGTGTAGTCAACTCGAACTGCATTAAGGCAATTATGGACCATTTGGTTCATGGATAATAATATAATATAATATCGTGCCGCAATATTGAGTAAATCAAGAACTGGAATGAGTCCGACTCAATCTCAAAAGGTAGCACATAAGATAAGTTGCTCGAAACCATATAAAGAGAGAATACGTTTGCTCGACCATTATGGACACACAACGAAGATGAAATCCCGGGTTAGTTTATAATCTCTTTTGTCCTCCTACTTCGTGCAACTTTGACGAGACAAAACCCTAACACCTTTGTTGTCTGCATTGGTTGTGATATTGGCCATTGCCATCTTTTGTGTGAATGAAGTCTCCAAACTAATCTCATGATCTTTTTTGACTGTTGTTCACAATTCTTGCTCATTCAGAAAAATGTCACCTTAATAATTTAGAAACAATTTAATCTTAATATTTTTATGAGGAATTTTCACAAACCACTATTGTTTAATGGCTATTAACTTCCTATAGCTACCATATACATAATTACTTCCTATAGCTACTATTCAGTTGTTACAGTTGTGTATTCGCTGTATTCGCACTGTTGTATTCATGAATACGGCAGCAAAAAGGGCCTAAAAAGCAGGGCAGTCCAGTTGTACGCGCATATATTCACATATATTTGCGCCATGTATTCATGAATACAGCATCAAAAAGCGCATAAAATCAGGGCAGTACAACTATACGCGCATGTATTCACATGTATTCGCGTTGCTGTATTCATGATGTGATGACCCGATAGGTCATCTTATGTTTTAGAATCAAATTCTATGTTTCGAAGCCTTTAGAACCTCATTCTAGCCTTTCTCGATTTGCGTGCGCAATCCGAGTATTGACCCGGGAGGCTTATATGTTAAAAACTGATAGAAATAGGAATTTTTACCTTAAAAGTTAATTTGAGTTGACTTCGATCAACGTATTGAGTAAACGGATCCGGATCCGTGTTTTGACGGTCCCGGTGTATCCATATCGAAATATGGGACCTAGGCGTATGCCCGAAATCAAATTCGGAGGTCCCTAACTCGAGTTATGAATTTTTGTTGAAAATTAAAAGTCTAAAAATTTAATGGTTTTTAAGATTGATTGATGTTTGAATGTGTTGATATCGAGTCCGTATTTTTAGTTCCGGTCGGTACAGGTCCAATATAATATTTATGACTTGTCTGTGAAATTTGGTGAGAAATGGAGTTAGTTTGACATGATTCGGACGACCGGTTGTGAAAATAGAAGTTTTAAAAGTTTCTTGAAAATTTCATTCGATTTGGTGCTCAATTCGTAGTTCTAGATGTTATTTTGGCGATTTGATCGCGCGAGCAAGTTTGTATGATGTTTTAGGACTTATGTACATGTTTGGTTTGGAGCCCCGAGGGCTCTGGTGAGTTTCGGATAGGCTATAGAGTGTTTGAACTTAGAAAAACCAGCAGTTGATACACCAGATCTGCAAACTTCGCATTTGCGATGTCTGGCTCGCAAATGCGAGCCTCGCATTTGCGAAGAGGCCATCGCATTTGCGAGCAGTGGGCTGGGAGGGACACATTCGCATTTGCGAAGTTTTTGATCGTATTTGCGATCCTAGCAGTTCGCATTTGCGAATGCTGTGTCGCATTTGCGAGGCCAACAAGCTGAGGCAATCTTCGCATTTGCGTAGAAAAGTTCGCATTTGCGAACCCCAAGCCGCAAATGCGACACCTGTAATTGATAAAAACTTAAGTTAGACGGGATGTTTCTCCCATTCATCAAATTTTCAAATCCTAGAACCCTAGAGGCGATTGTTTCAAGACCATTTCTTCCCCAAAACATTGGTAAGTGATTCAAACCCATTTTCTTTCAATCTTTCATTATATTTCACAAATCTTTAACCTAAAATCTAGGATTTTCATGGTGAAAATTTGGGGTTTGGGTAGAATTAGGAATTTTTGAGAAATTGAAATTTTGACCTCGAATTGATGTCGGATTTCAAAATAAATTATATAATCGGGCTCGAGGGTGAATGGGTAAATGGATTTTGGTCCGAACCTCGATTTTCACCAAGCGGACCCGGGGTCGATTTTTGACTTTTTGGGAAAAAGTTTGGGAAATCTAAATTTATGCATTGTAGTTGATTTCTTAAGCAATATTTGATGTTATTGAGTTAATTGTGGCTAGATACGAGTGGTTTGGAGGCGGATTCTAGGGGAAAGGCCCTGGTAGAGCTTTGAATTGACTGCGGAGTGAGGTAAGTGTTGTGTCTAACCTTGACTTGAGGGAATTAGGAACCTTCAGACTATGTGTTATGTGAATATCATGTGAGCGGCGTATATGCGAGATGACAAATGCTTATATGCCGCCGAATTATCTGTTTTCCCTGATTTATCATTTTTCCTTCATTATTTTATTTCGTGTCTTAGCTGTTATATGCTCTAGATGCTTTCTATGCTTAACTGTTACTTGTTAATCAATATCTTCTTTTGTTAATGATGTTAGCTCTTTTCATAGTTTTACAAATCCCTGCTATTTGCTTAAATTGACTTGTTTGCACCTTCTAATTGTAAATTGCTAGATTGGTCTCGCTGTGTAGCATTACTTGTGTAGATTCTTATGTTGTACAAGGTTTCCTTTTCGGTTCAGTTTGACATTTATTGATCGTAAAGGTTTGTGGTTTGAGCTGTTGATTTGACTATGTACATTGAGTGTTTGGTACTGATATGGTGGGATCGGGTTGCACACCGTAACAAGTGTAATAAGGGTGGATTGATATGGTAGAATAAGGGTGAATACTTATTGTACGGTAGGATCGGGTTGCATGCCGCAACAGGTGGAATAAGGGTGGATTGATATGGTAAAATAAGGGTGAATTATGATACTGACGCTGATATATGGTGGGTTCGGGTTGCGCGCCGCAACATATATATATTATTACTGTTGTTGATATTGCTACGGTGAAATAAAGGAGGATTTTGTGTTGTCTGGTGGGATCGGGTTGCGTGCCGCAACAACCTATTTGTTTCCATTTCTTGTGTCGTGTTAGTTTTTTCGGTTTTGGTATTTGGACTGTTAAAGATTGGTAATTCTACATGACACTGGCTTATTTCTCGAGGTTGCGGTTATTATTTTTAGTTGACTGTTTAATTCTGTTCAATATTTCTATTATTCTGTCATTATTATATATACTACATACAGGTTTTAGTGTAGGTAACCCGCCTTAGCCTCGTCATTACTTTGTCGAGGTTAGGCTCGGCACTTACCAGTACATGGGGTCGGTTGTACTGATACTACACTCTGCACACTCTGTAAATTTTGGAGTCGGTCCCAGTGGCGGTTATTAGCGTGCTCGGATTAGACATTTGCGGAGACTTGAGGTACGGTTGTTCAGCGCCCGCAGCTCCTGGAGTCCCCATCCTCTTTCTATTTAGCTGTGTATTTCCATTCGAACAACTTTGTATTCATTTCAGACCCTTATATGTATTACTCTAGAAGCTCGTGCACTTGTGACACCAGGTTCAGGGCTTTGTAATAGATGTTGGCTGGTTAAACTTCCGCATTTACACTTAGATCATTTCAGTTATTTAAGTTCTTTCTTAATTTTGTCATTTAACTGTTAAAGGAAATAAACTGTTCTAGCGTTGGCTTGCCTAGCAAGTGAAATGTTAGGCGTCATCATAGTCCCGGCGGTGGAAATTCCGGATCGTGGCATAAGAATACAGCAGTGAAAAATACCTAAAATCAGGGTAGTCCAGCTGTACGCGCATGTATTCACATGTATTCACGCCATGTATTCATGAATACAACAGCAAAAAGTGCCTAAAATTAGGACAGTCCAGCTTTACGAGCATGTATTCATATGTATTCGCGCTGCTGTATTCATGAATACAGCAGTAAAAAGCGCCAAAAATCAAGGTAATCCAGTTGTACTCGCATGTATTCACATGTATTCGCGCCATGTATTCATGAATACAACAGCAAAAAGCGGGGCAGTCCAGCTGTACGCGCATGTATTCGCATTGCTGTATTCATGAATACAACAGTAAAAAATGCCTAAAATCAGGGCAGTCCAGCTGTACGCGCATGTATTCACATGTATTCACACCATGTATTCATGAATACAGTAACGACAATCACCTTAAAAATAGATATGTCCAGCTGTCTAAGAAAGAGGAAACACATAAATAGCATATTTCATACCTTATATCATGCCTCAATGATAGTATATACCATAAATACTTATTTTGCTATAAAATATAAAAGGTAGTTATAGAAAATAATATTGGTTTATAATAAATAGGGTGTATATCTTTGCTATAGGAGGTAAAATTTCCTATTTTTATTTTGCTCTTAATAAGATAATTTATTATTACACAAATGCCTAAGGCTTCTTTTAAAACACAAGTTTCAAAAGTTTACTTTTTCTAAACGGAAAATGGCTATTAATGTCCCTTTACTATTATATATTAGTTATTTATATCCTGCGTTATACTATTCAACCTTTTCTATCCCTGCCTCTAGGGTTATTGATAAATCTACCCCTCTTATTAACGGACCCAATCGACCCGGATACGTGGCACAATTTTAAGACACCCGACCATTTTTAAATCCAATAACCCATATCAAATGTACCCATTTCTTCATCTTTTCAATACTCAAATCTTAGGTTTCATGGTATCTCTTAAATTTTTTGCCTCCTCCTCCGATTTTCACACAAGGTATTACTATTACTATGATACAATAAATTTCTAGTTGGTTTCTTCTTGTTTTGCTCCATCTGTTATTGCAAGATCTTTTAATTTTCTCACTTTTATTTCCGTAAATATGTCATTTAGTTTCAACAATGTCACAATGTAGTTGTTCATCTCAAGAAGTTGGTTCAAAAAGGAGGTGTTTATGCGGTATGACTGCCCACTACTTTACAGCTTATACTCCTTGCAACGCTGGTCGAAGATTCTACAAATGTCCTAAACCTGATGTGAGTTAATTTATATAATTATCGTATTTTGATTGTTTGATTATTTTCAAGCTTGAAATCGTTTGAATCATTTTTCCGAAAAATTTCGTATGGTTATTTCGAATGGGTTGATGAAGTATTATCGGATAGAGCAATGACTGTTATTTGCAAGTTGAAGTCACAATTGGAGGCAACTAAGCTTGAAAGGTTGAAATTAAAAGAAAAAGTAGAAGCAATGGAGGCCATAATTGAAGTTGGAGATACCAAAATAAGCATATTGAAATCGATGTTGGATGAGGCTTATCTGGAAAGGGACTTATTGAAGAATAAAGTTGAAGAAATGGAGGCTACAAATCAAATGGAAAGGACCAATTCCAAGAAAATGGACTTAATTATTTTGATATCATGGGTCCTATTTGGTACCTTAATTGCAGCTTGTTTGATGAATTAAATATTATTTAGTGTTGGGCTATTTTGTATTATGAAGTTAAATTAGGTTGTATGATGAACATGACTCTTAGAGCAATGTAATATATGTTATTTTGTTGGGTGAAAGATGAAGTTAAATCTCCTTGCACCACCTATCTTCACTGCTAAAATTGCCTGTTTTGAACCAAAAATTTTCATAGATGGAATTGTTCCTCTTGTTAGTATCGGACAAGTAACAACTTTTCACAATATAGTTGGGATAATAGCTGGACAAGTTCAAAGTAGAGTCTTTAGGTTTGGTTGGGATTGGTTTGTTAACTCATTAGATTTGAAGTTAGAAAAGCACCAGTGATTTGTGAGCTGATAATAATACTTGAGGACAAATCAAACTTGTTTATGGTGAAGCTATTACAGTACTTAAATTATGTATTGCTATTGCATTTGTTTGAAGATTCTCATCTATTAAACATAAAATTACTTGGTTCATATAACATGTTAGACCAACTAGATCAAAACATCAACGGAGATCAATACAACAAACCATCCAAATCTAGGTTTGTTCAACAATAGCTAAGATTCACATAAACTGGTTGATACATATAACATGATATTAATATAACATAAAAAATAGATTAAATAACTATTACCATTAGTTTAAAATGTTAACTGTTAGGGCTCATTTGGTACGAGGTATAAGGGATAATTAATCTCGTGATTAAATTTGATTTGAGTCTATCCCATGTTTGGTTGGGATAAAATCGTGGTATAACTAATTTCGGAATTAGTTATCCCGGGACTGTAGTATTTTTTTATCCCTATGGAAGGATGGGATAACTAATCCTGGATAACTAATTTCGGGATAGTTAATCATGGGATAACTTATTTTCCAACCAAACGACCCCTTAAGGTACAGTTGAATTGACATACGGATGCCATATTATAACCCCAAAAGAAGTTACCACCTAAGTCATACTATGGCATCCAACTGTCATCACTACCTAGCAATAAAAGAGTAGTAGTAAATATAGTCGCAGAAGCCATAAATTACATCACCAACCGAATTGTTTTGACAAAAAACTAAGTTCCAAACTATTACTCCAAAAACCTACTTCCCATTACTCCAAAATGGTACTTTTCTTTCCCTTTCTTGCCTACAGCTTTTCAATTTTTTTCTGAGCTTGCATCTCCAGTTGGTTGCTAGTTACAACCTCTTTTCCCTTCCATGTGAGTCCTCTCGGTGAGTATGGCAGATTTGAAGGCTCACTCATATTAGTTGAACCACCTCTTAAGGTGATAACTCTTGTCACAGATAGAAGACTTGGCTCTTATCTCACCTGAAGCCTTGTCCTTGTCTCTGAAATAACTTTTGACCTTATAACAGAATCTTCTTCATCTGCAAATACTGGAGGTCAAAGTCTCCTACTAGTAACATCTCGGAGATTTGAAATGCTATCAAAAATAGTTGGAGTAGGAATGAACACAAGTGGACTGTTGGAGGCTTGACTATTTTGAGATTGTTGGGGACCTGATAATGGTATTTTTTTATTAATGTCTTCATAATCTACAGTTCTTTTCCTTTTCATTGTCTGCTTTCCTTTAGATTGAACATTAGATGGCTGTCATAAATAAATAATAAATTGTTAGATAATAGAAAGTCTACTGCTAAAGACTAATAAGAGTAATAATCACCTTTGTACACCCTCTTGCATTATGATTTGGTTCTCCACAGTTGCTGCAGCTCATGGTTCTCCCTTTCCTTGAAGCAGACCATTCACCTTGTCTCTTACTTGCCTCATCTTTTTGCATATTTCTCTTTACCTTAGGCCCGCCTACTAACTTCACCAAATGCGGTGGTTCCATGGCCTGTGATGGGTCTATTTTTCAGAATTTCTCACCCCTAACAGGCTGCAACTTATGTGAATAAGTCTTTAGAGTAGCCTCTTTGCTATACCACTAATGCATTTGCTCCAGAGGGTCATTCCTCTTGTATATTACTACTCTAATTGTGTGAGGACATGGTATTCCTGAGAGTTACCATGCCCTGCAACTGCATTGCTTCAATTCCATTTTGACAGTATGTTTATCTGCTCCTTCTCTAATCTCATAACCATCATCTCCATTAAAGTGAACTAGACATGTGTGAGCAATCTTCAAATAATCAGCATACAATTCATGCTTTGTGGACTAAAGTCATGAGTCCATGACTTTACTTGATCTTCATGTTCTCTCAACAAGGTCATAACCTTAACTCTAATATCTTCTAGCATCTTGATTATTGGTTTGTACCTTGCATCCAAGATCCATGCATTGAAAGACTCTGTGAAATTATTGTCCACTGCTATGTTTTTGCACACAGTATCAAAATAAGCTCTACACCATGACTGGGCAGGTTAATGTAGCAAATCTCTCATAGCATCTTCATCCATATCCCTCATAAGTGTTCCATGAACACCACTATAGAATCTTCTTCATCTCCCCAGATCTCCATCTCTTACACCAATTAACCTCAATGTATCTAACACAATATCTATGGTTAGCTTCAGGAAGTGCTATTTTTATTGCCTCAATCAGACCCTACAAGTCATGAGCAACCAGAAAAGAAAAATATTTAAAAACAGAAAGTGTACTGAAATGAACTAACCTACTAAGCTATAAAAAATAGAAAGTCTACTGAAATAAACTATAAACTAACCTACTAAACTATGAAAAATAGAAAACAACTGAAATGAAATAACCTATTAAACTATAAAAAAACAGAAAAGAATTGAAATAAACTAACATACTAAACTATAAAAAACAGAAAAGAACTGAAAAGTACGTTTTGCATGTCTGAGATGAAAGTGTGTCCTTCTCCATTCTGTAGGTCCAATGACCCTTTTAGCAATCCCAAAAACCAGTCCCAAGTCCTGTTTGTTGCTTTGTCCACTACAGCCTATGTTATAGGATAAAAATGATTCATTGAGTCTTGACCAATAGCAACTAGAAGATGTCCTTTAGCTTTTTCCTTAAGAAATGTCTCATCCAATCCAATGAAAGGCCTCAAACCAGCCTTAAAACCTATTTTTAGTGCATTGAAACATATATACATTCTTAAAAATCTCCTCTTACCTTCAACTAGTGCATCTTTTGATAATTTAATAACAATATCACTTTCGGGATTACTGATCTTCAACTCATTGGCATATGCCTCTAACCTATTATACTCATCTTTAAAGCTTCCTTGCATTTTATTAAGAATCAATGCTTTTGCCCTCTTGCATTTTCCATGACTAACATTCAGCTCAAATGTATCTTTCGCATCAGCCCTCGTCTATTTCACTTTATATTTTGGATTATTTTGTAACTTTTTTTTAAAATAATATGCAATAGTACAGTAGTCAATAGTACCATTATCATAAGCAATATAGCAATCATGATGTGGGTTTAAGGTCTTGATTCTTACCCCGGACAGTCCCCATCTTTAATGATTAAACAAACAAATGGGCAGCCAATTTGACACTCATACCTAAGCCTTGTTGTATCACTTTTTTTAAGAACTATCTCTTTCTTATTTATCATAGCATAGAGTTTCAGACACTTCCTAGCTTGAGAGATGTCCTTGAAAGTCATACTCTTGTTTAGTTCCTTATAATCAAGGAGCTAATCAGTAGTGCTCATGTTTCTTTGAGTTGCAATAGTATCTAATTCTTCAGAATCATACTCATCACTATCCTCACCATCAGTTGAGCTACAGTCAGTAGCAGCGTCATAATCAGGTACTACAACCTCTACATATTGTGTAATATTAGGTACTTAGACTGATATCTCACATTCCTCAACAACAAACTAATTAATATTATTATAATCAGTAGTCTTCAGTACCAACCATTCTTAACAGGCATAATACCACTATCCCCTTCAACTTCATCGTAGCTACCATAAGGGGCAGAAACTATAAGTTGTTGAACACCAATAAATCCTAATTCATTGCAAAACTCATCTACAATATCTTTATAGGAAAGATGGTCAGAGTCATAACCTGTCCAAGTGTGCAACGGGTTCTTAGCATACTTCACTTGTGGCTCTCTACTCCATTCCCCCACCATAGTTGAATATTATGTCCAGATTAACCATATTGTTGATCTGAAATTAAATAACATAGAGAAAGATTAGATCATGAATGATAATAAATTCTAAGAAAGTTGAGCTAAGGAGACCAATCACAAACTAAACTAAATTAACTCATTACTAATCCATGCATTAAACAATACCATATAAGAATAGTAAAACAAAGAAAAACACATAAAAAAATAATAAAGTTCACATAACCTAAACCACCATAGCCATAAAACCATCTCCAAAACCCTAAACCACCCAAAGAGAAAAAAAAAATTGGGACCAGTACATCAACCAAAATACTGAATGTGTAAAAGAAATACAAAATTACTAAAATAATTGGATTACCCCACATTCAGGACCTCTAGTTTACTCACATGCAATAAAGCCAAAATTTGGTCAATAAAGAAAAAGTCAAAAGTTGCATTAGAATAATCAGAAATTGCAGTAAAAATCATATACAAATTAATACATACACGAATCCTTAACTAGAATGATAAAATCAGGAAACCCTATACCCTAAACCTATAAAATAAACGCTAACTTAAGACACATTACTACAAAAATTATAGGCTAACAAGAATGAATCTATCATTTTGGTGGAATTTTATTACCTTTACACCATAGGAGATTCAAGAATAGGCAGATGGATGGAGTGTCGTTAATTTCGGTGGTCTGTTTTTTGGTCGTAGTGTGATTCTATGGCTGAGGAGAAGCTATTTAAATGAACCCGTTAAATGGTTACGGATCGGGTCGTTGATGGGTTTCAAATTGGGTGTTGGGATGGGTAACCAAGCGATAATTATAAAAAAAAAGGGTCGGGTGTCTTAAAATTGTGCCACGTGTCCGGGCCGACTGGGTCCGTTAATGAGAGGGATAGATTTATCAATAACCCGGCAGGGATAGAAAAGGTTGAATAGTATGATGGGGGTACAAATAACTAATATACAATAGTACAGGGACATAAATAGCGCTCTTCCGTTTTCTTGAACTAACTGCCTAGTCAATTCTAATCTGCTTTAATTATGCTTTTCTTGAGCCGAACATCTATCGAAAACACCTCTATACCTTCACAAGGTAGGATAAAATATGCATACACACTATCCTCTCCAGACTCCATTAAGTATATTATTGTTGTAACTGCCTAGTCAAATGATACCACATAAATTGGGACGGAGAAAGTAATATTTTTTTTGTGTGGACCTGACAATGACTTAACGAAGGTCAGTTGTGAAAGTGAAGCTGAAGTGGTAATACACGCCTTTCTAATGTCAGGGTATTTTGTTGGCTATTTTTTTTCCTGTTGTTGGACACGGGTGTCTTACTAACATAAAAGCTGAAGCATTACAACAGAGACAAGAAAAATAGTAAAAAAAACTGACGAAGAAGAGATTACTGGCAAAAATCTGCTTCGTCCGCTTTACATGAATTCATTATATGCACGTGGAAAAAATATCGTTGATCTTGAAGGTCATTTATCGAACTAAGAAATTTTACAGCCTAAGAAGAAATTATAGTACATCATCATCATCCTGTTGATAGTACATTGAAGCATCATCAAGTGGTAATGAAGGCGGAGTTCCGGGAGGGATGCAAGATTCACCATTCTCACCAGCACATATACACAAAGCCTCTGCATCCCTGAGAATAGCATCCAGGTCAATATGGCCACTCAGCTCATTGATAAATTTCAATAGCGTGTCGAAATCCATCTCCTCTCTTATTATTTTGCTTCGATATCTTTTCAGAATTGCGACACAGACATAGAGATGAAGGTGCTCGCTCCTATAATGCGTCCATAATACCTCCCACAACCGCATGGTTTTCTCAAATTCAAACTCCCTACAAAAGACAAATCAACAAATAAATAAACTAAACTAATACAGAAAAACAAATTGAAGCAGCAAATTGGAGCACATATTTAGTGGCATCCAAGGCTGACAGTAAAGAAAGCAGTACAGGATTTGAGAAAAGAGAACTGCACTGAAGAAACTAGAAGAACCACAATGGTAACTTTCAAACAATGATAGTGTATCCCAGCACAGTTCACAGTGGTGGGTAAGCAAATAAAAGAATTTTGCATAATTCATTTCTTTCGTTCTTTTCTCCCCATGGAGAAGGGTGCTGTTGGAGAAAAGGATGCACATCCATAAAATCTTAGTGCACATACGAAACAGGAAACCATGTCCCTTTGATAGGAAAGTGCTGACATGGGTTGTAAGCAAGTTAATTTGGATTCATGCCTGTTCGTGAGTATCTTGACTAATATCCAAGATAGTGGCAGTTAAAAGCTGAGCTCGTAACCTTGACTTTGTTTAATTGTGAATATTTCCTGTGAAGTACAAAATGGTAGCATTTTGATTACTCACACGTTTTTCTCTAATGAAGGAACAGGATTACCTATTCCCTTCATGCATTTAGCTTTATGAATGTGCAGGACTCATACGAGTATGCAGGCATGAGATGAAATAAACTTTGGGTAGGCTCAGGACATCTAGAAAATGGGCAGGATTCAAGGTATCAGAAGCGCATTCAGGTGAACAAGATAGGGAAAGAAAAATGTTACTTCAGGTCCCAGGACCAGTTAACTGTCTGAGGGTCAATGGAAGAACATAGTAAGACAAAGGGAAATACAAAAGTGGCATGCACACTGAAGGAAAGGGGCAGGAAGCTAGTACAAGAGATGGGATTAACAACTTCAAAGGGCAGCTAAAGTTCTTTGTGATTTTCCACTTAATCATATGGAACAGTCCAACTAAGATTCTTTTGAGCAGAAACATTCCAAATATAAGATTGAAAATAGTGATTAGAAATCAATGCAAAAGGAAAAAGAAGAAGATGAAAAGAGAGTATGCAGCTTGCCTTTTGAATTGTATAAGAACCCAGCGGAAGCAGAAGAAATAATTCAAGCAGTCCTTCTGTTTGAAATAATTATGCAGAGGGCTGTCTAACAACTCCACCAACTGCATAAGCACAGTAAAAACATTAATTTTCTGTAGGAAAGCAAATACTTATCAGCTCAAAGTGTATAATACAAAAGAAGAATCTACATAGCTGGATAGAATCAGAAGGTATGGAAACAAGGAAGAACTGGTGATGGCATGGGACTATTCACTTGCTGAACAGCCATTTTCTTTATGAAGTCACTTGCTGAACAGCCATTTTTTTTATGAAGTCACTTGCTGAACAACCAGTTCCTACCAGCTCAAGATAAACAGGCGGACACAGATATATAAAGCCAATGAATGTGTATCAACAAAGGTTAGGCTTTCTTAGACAGGTAGCATGTTAGTGTTGAATCTCCCACATCGGCTAAGGGATGGGGGACTAGGTCTCTTTATATGGCTTGAGTTGTCATCACCCTTTGAGCTAGCTTTTGGGGTTGAATTAGGCCCAAGGTCCATTTCTTTATCAGTTAGAAGACCAATAAAGCTAATCCTTTCATTTGACACCCAAAACTCAATAATTCTTAATTGCAATAAAACCCAATATTTTAAAGGCACGTGCTATTTCACAACTAAGAAAGGAGCATACTCGAAGTCCAGGGGTAACACCAAAGAGACCTCGGTCAAATCCTATTACCTAGGAATTATCAGTACTTTATCTTCTTCCATGGCCATCTCGGACACGCTTGGGGCATAAACACATGCCGACTACTCCTGTATCAGTTTACTCTTTCAAAACAATTACAGCGACAAGGAAAGAGAGAACAAAACACGGTTAAGACATAAACTTCTGAATTTGGGCAGACATGACAGTCTCTTGCACTGCACCCTTACAATAGATCTCTGGTTAAGTGCACTCTCTCTTTGGGGTTCATTGGGAGGTAAATGCTGATGCTAGAACCTTCTCGTAAAGTTGGAGATCCCACCCATAGGGGGTTTTAGGAACAGGAAACAAGAGAGCAGGGAGGGGGAGAGTGTGAGTGAGTAAGAGAGAGAGTGTGAGGGAAAGAACCTTTGATAATGCAAAAAGCTGAGAGTGCATTCCATTTTGGTCACGGTTAAAGTTCGGTCCCAGTCGTTCCATCAATGCCACAAAGCACCAAAATGATTCTGATTCATCTTCCATGACATATAATATTGGTGAAAGGAGATCACTCATACCCTGCAACTCGAGAGAATAAGATGTTTGTTGATATATCAGTGAGAAACTATGAAAGAAAAGGAAGAGGCATTAAGTTGCACCGAGAATATTTGAGTAAAAAGGGCTTCCACAATAGGATAGAGTATGGTATCTTCACAAATATCACACCAACGAATTGATTTTTGGGAATATGAGAAAATCAAATAACCATCAATAAGACAGGCTTGGTAATATCAGTTAGGACAAGTAATATATATTACATAGAATCTGAAAGGTTGTATCTTCCCGTGATAAAATGGTTGCAAAGGTCAACTATTGTGAAATTTCAGTGGTAACTAATAGACTTACAAGAAACGACATATATATCTTGCTGCTTCGTTATGGCAAAACCCAATAATATTTAAACTTAATGCAATCTTGAGGAGAAAATTTATAGTTTGTAAATCTTCTGACTAAGAAAATTCTCCAGTTTAATGTAGAATTTTCAGAGTTAGAATAGTGTAGAAAAAGAAATTAGAACTTTCTAGTTCTGTTGTTTAATTTTACAAAGTTATTCTCCCATAAATCTACTGATGATGTCTGGACAAAGTTAACATCATAATCTTGGACTGGGTGCAACCAACAAATAGTCAATGTTCAAGCTCAAGTCATCCAATATTGGCTACAACCCGATCAAGAGAGAAAGAAAAGGGTAGCAACAGACCAGAAGGAGTTCAATGCCAGAAATTCAAAAACATGTATGTAGCAGAGATCTCACATACGATCAAATTGTTTGGAAAACAGTATGTGAACGTATTGATCAGCAAAGAGACACACAATTAAGCGTATAGGAAGATGTTACCTGACAGTAACCCAAATCAAAGTTGTAGAATGAGTAAGTCAGCAGTATATCACGCAAACATTTAATGTTCGGGCTGTCATCCTCATCATAGAATGAAATTGACCGATCAGTCCTTACCTTGCAGATCAAATAAGAAAGAACAATGGAAGAAAGAAGAATAAAATGTCAGTTTTCCCCCTTATAATAAACATAATAATAACCAATAATAGTAGTTTTAGTAGTATCACTGATTGTGAATTGCAAGGATGAAAAAAGCATCTTGGTTCTCAAACAAAAAAAATTTACAGGCCGTTAGGTCCTGGGTTCGAGTCACGCTGGAGGGCAAGTGTGGAAACACTATAGATCCTCCTAATTTGGGAGGGATTTAAAAAAAAAACATTTACATGCCCGTGAAAATAGATAAATTTGACACATACCACATCTTTTTCAATAAGGCCTTTCCTCTCTCGAAATTTTGTAAATCTTCTAGCCTGCTCCTTAGAGATGCTCTGCAGAGAAAAAGGTCAGCGCAGATCAGATTTAAACTACATTTTTAGCAAAAAAAAATATCTCAGAGAGGCTTTCTTGTCTTGGCTCCTTTCGGACAATAGGAAAACATAGGGATATACTTCCCACATGAAAAACCATATCTAAAAGATAAAAGATTTAATTCATTTAATCCTTCACATGAAACTAGTATTTCACATTATTGAATAACACTCCCGGAACCAAGTTCCGGGGAATCAACTTTTTCCAAGCTCCTCGATGATCTGTTTGGAGTCTCCCATGAGAAAAGCATCAGAAAGTTGTTTAATCTCCAGGAACACTTATAATTTTTTTCATTCTTAATTAACTATGATTAATCACTATATCCATTAGTAAACCAGGCTATGGCAGCATCAACATGGAAATCAGTATTAATAAGCAATCTGTATTTTTGCAAAATGTAAGACGAACCCCCAAATATCAAATAGGCAAGTGTCAGAGACATTAAACTTACAAGAGTATCAAACAAATGTAAGAAGAAAAGGATCTTATTGCACCTAATGTGATCTAAAATTTAAACTATCGCATAATCATACTATTTGAAGGAAAACATCTACAAAGATTGAGTAAATAAGGAATCAGGACCATTTTACTTTTGAACCCCCCCCCCCCCCCAAAGCCCCCAGCGTGAGAATATGACAAACCTTCCACTGGTTTTTAATCGTTTCATATTCCGACTTTCTTACAGACACAAGGTATTCCCTCTCCGCATAAGTTGAATCATATGAATGATATCCCAACAGAAATCGCCACACCTGCCATAAAGACATATAAATATATTCATGCTCATAGAAACGGACGCAGAGTGGGGTTGACCTGTACAAGGACAGACCTCTTTACGCAGACCTTGTTCGACTCCTCCGTAAAATATCCTCTTTCTTACTGCTTCCGAGTCTGTGACTCTACCTTCACAGTCCAGGAAAGCAGACCACTGTATAGGGAGTAAAACATGAGGAACTTAGTTGTGAATGCAATAAAAACAATAGGCCAACATAGCAAAAACCCACAATTTGTTATAATCCATGCAAATTTACAAATATGGATGTCGTCGAAGACGCACCAGATGTGCAGTATTTAACAAAAGAGCAAGGTAAGCCTTGCCAATGGATTAGCATTCTCAGATAATCATGCAAAGGAAATAACACACATTAAGATAGAATTGTATTGGACATATATCTGCTCTACTGAACGCTAATCGTGGAAATGGATCATATAGACTTGACTCTCTAATTCTGATAAAGACTATTGCTCTATGATAATAAATACTCTCACTGAATGACAATTTATTAGACATTAAAAGATTTTATTTAAACTTACAGATGCATTAACATTTACCCAAGCTGTTTCTCCCGGGAAAGATTTGTGGTGCAAATAATACACATACAACAACATATATACGCACACACATATACAAATAACAGTATCGAAAGTTAAAAGAACTAAACAATCTCAACAGAAAAATCAGAAGAACCAATATGTTTTACATCTTGCATTTCAAAAGGTCACAAGTAAAAACTAAAACACACAGATCTCAAAATTACAAATTAAAAGTATTTGAGAAGGCTAGCTTTGAACATGGATAGCACTACCTCCAAGAATATTTTTATAGATGCAGTCTTGCAAGAGATTGTCTATCTCAAAACTAGTTCAAGTTCTAACATAGCTTAGTCTTTACCAATAACATCAAATGTCATAAGAGTTCAAAAGTTGGATTGCAAAGCGAGTCACTAAATTGATTTCTTAGAGACACAATCCCCCCACCCCCCACCCCCTTTTATTAGTGACATAATGCCTCAATATTGTTCAGCTAAAATGGCCTGATATTTAGAATTATAACATTCTATCTTTGAAAAACATTCCCTGTAAGAAGCACCAAAGAAATCATCAGTTTAGTAATATCACGCCTTCAATGGAGAATTCATGGGAATCCAGAAGATATAATTGATTTAAAACAAAGAGAATTTCTTGTTTACGCAAAGAAAGTTTCTACATGATAAATAGAAAAAAGACAGATAGGTGGTTTACAAATGCTACTTCTAGACCAATTAGGAATTTCTTCTAATACAATGGTTAAAATTAAAAAGATGTGCAAGTGGAAAATTGGTGAGACACTGACATCTGCATGCTCTGACAAAAAAAATTGAGAATCTATGACAGAGTTAACACCTTGTGCAACAGTCTACTTAAAACTCAATGAATTTAGTTGCTTCATGGCACATGCACAAGTAATTATGACAAATCGAATACAATGAGATAGACAGGAAATGAATGTCGAAACATTTGCTTGTGCCTAATAGCCATTATACTAGCATTTTACAAGTGCAAAAAGATAGCCTTCTACCTCTTCTGTTCCCAGTGGAGGTTGCCGTGGTTTCCCCCATACTAGTGACAATTTGTCAAACTGCGGAAGAAAAACTGGCATAGATCAAACGCAGAAAGAGGACTAATGAAATTATAACTTTTAGAAATAGAAAAATAAGGAGATTAGAAGTCCCGAAATAACTCAAGCTACCCTATTTTACCCACCGGGGGAGGGGGAGGGGAAGGGGGAAATGGGGGAGGGAATACTCTATGAAGAATCGAATCCCCACCTACATGGTGAAAGTTTGGGCATCCCACCATGTGAGCTACCCTGAATCCCCATCCTTGCTAGTATGATTCATACTGTTGGTAGCTTAGGCAATAAATAATACTATTACTTTTTTGATAATAATAATAATAATAATAACAACAACAATAATACTAATACTAATAATAATAATAATAATATATTGTTATTATTTTTTGGATAAAGCAGTATTATTATCATTATTTATAAGAAGCTTAGGCAATAATTTATAATTTAAAATACTATTCTCAAGCATAAAAGTTCCTAGATTATTTGGTTTGACCTTGTGAAAAGACGAAATTTTAGGTGTTTTTAAAGCAAATCAGAGTCAATCAGTAGGATATGTAAGTGCCTAGAACTGGTTGTCTTTCTGGTGCAACGAGTATATTGAGGATGCTGTTAATAAGCTAGCTTTCATTAGAATTCTTCAGAATTAGGAAAGAATATAAATACTTTCGTCTGTAAAACCACAGCACATAGTTAGTGTTTGCTATTTAATAAAATAATTTTTCACTGATAAAAAATTTACTTCTTAGATATCACTACAAGTCCAACTATTGGCAAGGGAACGGCACTGAAGGGTTAAGCATTTCTTACACATTTTTAATCAGTAAAAAGAAAACATGTCAAATACTTCATCCATCCCTATCTGACCTAGAGGCTAACACACATTCTAGAACATCAAGGAAAAGAAACGATTTATCAGTATGGTTGGTTTAGAAAAAAGTTATGCCTAATTTTGAAGGACGTTATATCACTCAAGGTAAACCTGAAAGTCAAAGGACTGAATTTGAACTCTTTTTCTGATAAATAAGGAGTGAAGTAAACTTATCTTATTATCAAATGTTTCATCTTTCCCATACCGCTATAATGTACGCTAAGACTTGTCACAGATACTGAGGATACTCAATGACTTAACTGATGGGACATTTAAAAGGCATACCGACTCATAATATTAGGCAAACTGATTTCCGGTAATTAGTTCTTACTTGAAACCAGCTTTTACCATTTTGAGAAAAAGATAACCTTTTCTAAGAAAATCACCGAATACAACAACGCTGTGACAGCACTAAGCCTCAATGCGAAACTGATTATCCGACAGCCATATGAATCCTCTTTGCCCATTATGCTCCAAATGGCCCTGTTCCACTCCAGTACTCAAAAGTTTGTAATAATGTACATAGTAGGAGTTCTAAGGTTCTCTGAGTCCTACTTTATCAAAATAAGGTTCTAAGTCCCACAATTATCCCTAGTAGGAGTTCTAATGTTTTCTATAAGAAATGAAGTCGGCTCCTGGCAAACCTAGGAATAATGTAAGCGAACAACATGACTAACCATATAATATAAATGCAGAAACAAAGATTAAAATATGCAAGTTTTTTCACCTCCAAGGGATCTGCAGGCACTTGAACATCTTCAGGCAACTTCTGAACATCATTAGATTCAGCAATGCGAGGATAATCATTTGTTTTTTGGTCTTGCTTCCTCCTGTCACTAGGAATGAAACCATCTCCCTGAGCTTCACGAAAAAGTTGAGATGTTGTTTCACGAGCAAATCTGGTCACAAGAGAAAATTTCTCTAGCACTTGAATGGACAAATCTCGAGCAGGATCATTATGTTTTTGCCATTGCCTGGCATTTTCTTGAAGAAATGCAGAATTTCTATCAAAAGTTTCCCCATCAGTAGGTGCAGCAGCTGAAGATGGACTGTTAGCCACAGAAACAGCCCTAGGAAGCTCCAAGGAGGAGAGAGTTCTCTGTAAGAAGCAAATTAAAGTATGAGCAGAAGTGAGTATTCATGAATCATGATGAAGCTCTTCACACAAGCTCTTAAATTGGTTAACCAATTGATTAATCAACACTGGTCACACCTGGAGTGGATCTTGAAAATCGTTGACGAGAAATACATTAGCATCTTCAGCTGACCTGGAAACATACAACTCATCAGTAAGAACGGAAAGGCCTTTATCTAACAAAAAAGTTCTCTCTCCCACTACTAGTTCGCTGTAACAAGATAAAACTGGAACAAAAACAAATCGAGATCCCAATTTCTAGCAGTATGAGAAAATATATTCTATTGACAGACTAGCATCAGCAAATATACTTTTAAATCTGGAAACAATTGGTCACTGGTATACCTGCAATTCAGCTACTTTAAAAACCTGAAAAGAATTCATAGTAGGTATGCCTGTAATTTAGCTGGATTACCATTGAATGTCAACTAGAGGTGACACCACATTATAGTATTTGCAGAAGGATTTACCCTTCCATCTATGACATCCTTAGATTGTCTTTTTTTTCCTCATCCACCAAAAACAAATAGTAAGTTATTTGATCTTCATACGACATCGCAATTAATTTATTCACTGTTATTTATCATCAAGCATCAATTCATTTGTGAACTATCTAGTTTTAATTTCTACTCTCATTTTTATGAACTCTGACCCCAAAAAGAATGCTGAGGTGAATTTGGTTTACTAGTGTTATTGCTTATTCATGATAATGACAAAGCCAATGCACGAAAGAACACCACCTCACAAGATATGCATGTTGCTTAATTGTTGCAAGAAATTCCCGGACACCACCATTGTAGAAATAAAGTGGAGGAAATGCCAGTCCTGCAAGTGATGGATGTAGGAAGTAAGCTCAAGATGCAATAGTTGCAGTCAAACTGATAATATGATGATAACAGAATTATAAAAAAATCCACTAAAAAGCTGAGCGGAAATATCATAAGGTAGATAGCATACAAGAATTTATCCATCAAGAAAACATATATATGCATTATACAATTCTAAGAAGAATTGTCTTCTTTAATCATCATGATTTCCTTGGAACAAGAAGAATCACCAAAGCTATTCTAAAATAATGTTGATTACAGAGAGTTGCCAAAGAAAGTAAAATCCATTCAAAAATAACAGAGAATGGTTAAAAAGAAATAACTTAAATCAAATTGATATTTCATATATAGCCAACCACTAATAAGAATTTGTTGCCTGCTCCACTTTCTTTGTACATAGGTTGCCAGTTGGTGCCACAATAGAGAAAAAACGGAGCTACTTTTACAAACGAACAAACATATGCAGAAAATTTAACCAAATCTGGTCCATAATGTCAAAATACATTGCCTCCGGTGTCTTGTGTGATAAGAAGGTGTCACTAAGACTTAAAAGGTGGTGTCACTAAGACTTAAAAGGTAAGTTCTAAAGAGTGGTGGTTAGACCGTCTATATTGTATGGGGTGGAATGTTGGACAATTAAGAACTCTCATGTCCAGAAGTTGAAGGTAGCAGAAATGAGGATGTTGAGATAGATGTGTAGGTATACTAGGAGAGACAGGATCAGGAATGAGGTTATTCGGGATAAGGTAGGGGTGGCTCCCGTGGAGGATAAGCTGCGGGCAGTGAGGCTTAGATGGTACGGGCATGTGAGAAGGAGATGCCCGAAGGTACCGGTAAAGAGGTGGGAGAGGTTGCATATGGGGATCTAGGGAGGGGTATAGGGAGACCTAAGAAGTATTGAGGAGAGGTGATTAAGCATGACATGGCATTTCTGCAGCTTACTGAGGACATGACCTTGATAGGAAGTTATGGAGGTCGAAGATTAGGGTAGAAGGTTAGTAGGTAGTATAGCATATTTCCCTTTCTTTCCGATAACTTTAGCATTACGCTAGTTGTGGTCTATTCTTTGCATATTATTACCTAATATTGCTTCTGGTTCGTTTTGGTTAACTATAGATATTGCTCATGTTTCCTTCCTATAATTTTTTTTTTCCTTTTTATTTTTTCTGTTTATATATATTGCATTTCTTTACTGCTATTTACTGTGCTTAACTGAGCAGAGGTCCTTCAGAAACAACTCTTTACCTGCTCAAGATAGGGGTAAGGTCTACGTACACACTACCCTCCCCAGACCCCACTTATGGGAATATACTCCACTTATGGGAATATACTGGGCATGTTGTTGTTGCAAGATTTTCCGAGCTGTTTCAAAAACAGACAATGAATGACTAGCCTTTTACAATCCAGTTAAATCAATTCTTCGTCCTCACTATTCTCCCCCATCTAAGATTGAGTTTGCACTGGCCAGAAATGACAAATAAGACAGTGAAAGTTTCTGTGAGAAATAATGACGAAATTATATTAATATTATATTAACTAAAGTGTCTTACAGTAGACCTATTTATATACATTGTTTACACCGAACTAAACATCTATTGCGTGATGTGGGACACTATACATAATAACTATCTAACAGTTTCCTTCTACATGTTTATTTTGCATACAAGAAGAGCTGAAAAAATACAAGAAAGAAAACATTTCCAATTGACACCAAAATTTATTTAAACAAGAATAGAGAAAACTTAAAACTTTAGCCCTCCAACAAAAAAAAAATATCTATTTCTTGGTTTGTCTTTTTTCTTCTGTCTGCTTAATTCCACTCCCGTTTCCTGTTACAGCCACTCTATTCAGATATGTCTTGGACAGCTAATCCAGCAGTCTATAGCTTGTCAAGCTAGTGGAGCTAACAGTGGGGTTTCTTGTTGCTACTCACTTAACTTGGTAGGGAATTAATCATGCAGGGAGAGAGCATACATATAGCTTCAACATACACATACGACTTCCCACTTGCTAGATTCTCAAGATATACAAAAAAATCAGCCAAGGAAACATATAGTACTAGATTAAGCAACTTTGAACTCTGCAAGGAGTAATTGCACATTAACATTTTAACTTGAAAGGTTATACATGTCCAAAAGAGATCAAGGGTGACAACTCGAACTAATCTATCAAAACAGCACTTCACCTTTGCTACTATGAAAAAGATGCACTAATGAAATACAGCACAGCTAAATACCTGATGATAAAACTACAATAACATATTGCCACCCCAGGGTGGGAGTGTGTCTGCGAATTGACCTAACATCCGAGAATGGAACTGCTCGTATAGTATAAAGACTCTTATCTGCACCAAGATATATAAAGAACAACCATTACACAACAGCCCATGGAAAATTAGCTGCAGACAGCTGCTCTTTCCTCTGAGTCACAGTACAGATAATTGACCCCCACCTTTTTCAGATAACCTTGCATTCGAGCTTTGCCCTTTATATGGAATCCAAGTCTGTCACAGCAAAAATAATTCAATTGCACATTCAGAGGGTAGAACCAAAAATTTAATGTGCTACAAATGTTAGAGACAACCCCTCTCCCTTTCTCCTTGTTTTATGTGACAGCAACACTTTGCTTTGTAATTACATCAAGAATTTAAGAACCCAGCTCTTTACATCCCTATATATAAGAAGCAAAGCACAAGGAAACATGATTTCATAGCAATGAAAATTTGACCATTTAAGAACTATGTCTCACATCCGTCTCCATGTTATTTAGGATTGAATATGGACTTGACAACATTCATATAACCTCCTACGGTTATGCACCAAAAGTGAAACTTTATTTCTCCCTCAAATCAAAACTATCAAAAAGTAAGTTCGCCTAAATGAGAGTTGAACCAGTTGTAAAACTACTCTCCCTCCACAAACATAAAGTAGATGTATACCATAAACAGAGAACCTCCTTGCTTGATCAGCTTTAGTCGACCACTGATCCTCTCTGAAGCATACTGAGTCGGATGAATTGCCACATTATCTTTCAAATATACTATTTCAGCACCTTCTTGTTCCCCTGATGAACTCTGCTTACTGCTATCACTCCTATTCATGCTTGCTGAACCCTGAAAGCTCATCCACGGACAACAGAAACCACATTCAATTCGTCATTTCATATTAATATTTTTTAAAAGGATCATTTTAAATTACTAATTAGAATATATCACAAACAAAAAAACCCGCTTCCCCTCCACACGCGATCAAGTGGTCATGCTAGAGACGTAAAACAGTCGTGCATAATTAAATTATGAGATCCTTCAGAAATCAGAACGAGCTGCGAGAATCTTATTTGTTCTCTTTCATTTCTTAATTGAAAAAGCAAATTGAAAATAAATCACCAAGTACAAAAATAAGTATAACCACCAGCAGAAATTGGTAAGGTTCAATTCAACATTTAGTCCGTCAGAGCACCATAATTCATATTAAGTTACGCTGGATGAACTGCATTGTTGATATTGATCTGAAAGAAGATGGTAGGTACAGCTAGCACAATATATAGATTCCATCGATAGTCATTAGGGCCTCTCCGCAATCTATTAAATTGATAGTTGTTCCAAAGGATCCAAATGGCCAGTTACTAATAGAACTCGTAGGCTCTTTTGGCTAAGGGCTTCTCAACACATGGAAGCTAAACCAGTGCTGTCAAATAACCAAACCACAATGATTAAGGTAGGTATAGTAATGCTATGGACAGCTTGCTAAACTGGGTGCTAACAAAGAATCAAACTGCAATTACTAAGGTATCGCAATGTCCCCAGCGCTTTGGTCTAATGGTAAGAACATAGCGCATAATGTATGGGTTAGGTGCTCGTCACGAATTTTTGAATCTTGCCGGGGACAATATCCAACAACTTTGGCGAAACTCATGTGCCCCCAGAGATATATTGGTTATAAAAAATGACTAAGGTAGTAATTGTATGGACAGCCTGCTTAATTATCAGAGTAATAAAACTATACAAAGTACACAGCATATGCGCAAATTTAGCTTATCCGAATATACAGTAATTATCAGCAGTTAAACACAGTTCATCATAAGTCCTCAATAATCAAGTTTAATTTAACCTCAAAATAATCACACACAAAAATTCGGCAAGTAATCAAAAAAGGTGCTCAACATAAAATCAATTAATGCACAAATACGTAAATAAACATAGTAAAGTACTAATCTAAAAATTTTAATATAACGATGAGATAAACATACACAAAATAATCAGCAATTAAACACAATACACCTAAAAATAATCACAAAATATTAGGCAATTAATCAAATAAAATGCTCAACATAAAATCAATTAATGCACACAAACGTAAATAAAGCATTGTGAAGTACTAATTATACGATTCGAACATAGCGATGAGATAAACATGATTTGCGAATTGCGAATTGTGAATCGCTTACTTGCTGAATAGAAGCAGCGTAATCGGCGTCGTCGGAGAGATCGTGAATGTCAATTTCATGCATCGCCGGTGAATTTAATGGAGGTTTTGGCTGAGTGAGGGGTGGGGGGAGCTTTTTCTGTGTTCGGGTTGCGGGGGGTGGGGTGGAGTGGGGGGGGGGGGGGGGGGGTTATGTTGAACAGTTGAAGTAGAAAGCTTGTCTTAGAGACGAAGAAAGAGGTGAGAATGAGCAGGTGACGGTTTTCGTTTTCCAGTGGTACTTGTGTGAACGAAAATTTATATATTTCTTTTTTATCGGGTATTTATTACCCACTTTAGGATTGGATTAATGCAATTTACCCGTAAAATCTAATTAAGGATTAAATTAATTCGACTCACTGTGTTGTTATCAAAATATTTGTTGATTTACTTATATTTTGTTTTGATAGGAGGGAAACGCAATCGCTACAATGTTACCACAATCTTTGGTAATTTACTTATATATATATTTTTTTTTGTAAGAGGGTAAATATGTAGCCGCTATAATCTCTGCACTTCGGGCGAGCACTCTGTGCATGATTTACTTATATTCATTAGTCCTATATTGTATATTTTCTTTTTTGGAAAAATTCGATGCAAAACGTCATAGTCAACAAACAATATCAACATCAACTCAGTAGTAATTACACTAATGGGTCTGGGGAGGGTAGACTGTACGCAAACTTTACCCCTACCCGGGGTAAAGAGACTGTTTTCGGGAGTCTCGGCTCAGCAAAACGTCATGGTCAAAAAATTAAATTTGATTTTGACTCTTACAATATCAAATTTATTAAAGTTAAATGAGTGTTATATGGTGATAAATTAAAGTTTAAGAAACACAATTACTATATCTTGTTCTTGTTATAAGTAATATTATTTTAATTTATGGATAACTTCAAGAATTGAACTTATATGTGGTTAAGTTGTACACAAATAGTTATTTCTAGTGACCATAGATTACTCAAATTCTGGAGATTTAGTCCTTTTTAAAATCCACAATTGAAAGCAGAAACGGACGCCTCTGTAGCAAAATCGCAGCAAATTGAAGAAATTCAGTATTTGCTAAATGTGAAGTTGATAAGTATTACCCTGTTTTTTAAAAGTTACCACTCTTAGGATAAGTAAATTAATGGGGCCATATAACTTTAGATTTCTAATAACAAATAGTTTTAGTGTACTGCATTGCACGTGTGTTCCGCGTCTATTAATAAAATATTATATACAAGTACAGAAAGTAATTCAGATTTCAATAATAATAACCTATAATATCGCCTAATTGTCAATTCTTTTGAGAAACTGTTAAATAGTATGATACCAAATTGTCATACTATTTGTTTAGTATTCATCAAGGAGAGAAGATTTATCCCCAAAAAAGTGTCTTGTTGTAAATTGTACCGTTGTTATTTTAGAAATTGATTTGGACTTCATACTCAATATTTTGCAGTGATTGAAACTTTATATATTAGATCTCGACTTGGACCTCATGATCTGAGTGTTGTCGTGATTCAATCAACAAAATATCAAACCAAAAGGAACACTTATTTATTATCAATTTGAAGTGATAATTCAGATTATTAGAAAAATTTAAAAATTATTCTATTTACCAAAGTAGTCTATAATTTGTTGCTAAATTTAGGTAGAATAACTAAACCACTCTCAAATCTGGCACCTAATAAGAGTCAATCAATATTTTAAAATATTTTTGTGATTGACATCCCACTTTAAGAATTCATTTTTTTTTGTTATAATGGTCTCTATATCAATTGTAAGAGCAATAAAAGCAATAACTACACTCATATGTGTTTCAAACATGAAACAGAAACTTGGAAAGAAATCAATGTGGAGATGAATCCTAAGGAAAATTAAGATGGTATGTATTATAGTTATTTAAAATAATTCAAATAAGGGGAAAAAATTATATAAGCTATAATTGATTTTAAATTTTTAAGTATTAGAATTTCTACATAATTCAAATAAGGAACGATGTAATAAGCAGAGTTTTAATTGATTTTAAAATCTTAAATTAAAAAAAAAAATTTAAATTACAAGTTTGTAACTCTATTTTTAAAAGGTGACACAGTTGGTCCACGGGTAGATTTCTTCTAAAAGCAAAAAATCATTCTCTAATCATTAACAAAACAATCCAAAATAATAAACAAACGTGAATAAGAATTCAATCTCTAGATTAAGCTAAATCTTCAGTGATACCCTAAAAATTACAAAATCACGAGTACATGATTGCATACAATCTGATTCAAAAGATCTTTATGAATGGGTTGTGTCACGAACCGAAATTTCCACTTTCGGACCGTGATGGTGCCTAACATTTTACTTGCTAGGCAAGCTAACGTTAGAATAATATTAATCAATTTTTAAATAATTTTTTAAAAATTTATTAATAACAAAGAACGATTGCGGAAGTAAAGTCTTGAATATAGTGAGTAATCTATAAAAATAACGGTGTCTAAATACCATCCCAGAATTTGGTATCACAAGTGCACGAGCTTCTAAAATAATACAAATAAGGGCCTGAATAAAATAAAGTTGTCTGAAAATAAACACGCAGCTAAAGTAAAGTAGACGGGGACTTCAGAACTGCAGACGTCGTGCAGTTATACCTCAAGTCTCCTCTGAGTAGCTGAAATCCGAGCAAGTCTATAGTACGCCGATGGGACCAACTCCAAAAACTGCACAAGAAGTCAGAGTGTAGTATCAGTACAACCGACTCCATGTACTGGTAAGTGCTGAGCCTAACCTCGACGAAGTAGTGACGAGGCTAAGGCGGGTCACTTACATTACCTGTATGCAATATTAGTAACAACAACAATAATAGAAATAAATCAGGTAACTCATTTATAATAATTGAAGCCAATTCATCAGTCATAACCAATTATTATTTCCATCAATTCTGTTGCACCGTGCAACCCGCTCTCACAATATATTCACATTCAATTCTGTTGCAGCGTGCAATCCGCTCTCACAATATATTCATATTCAATTCTGTTACAGCGTGCAAACCGCTCTCACAATATATTCATTTTCAATCCTCTCATATAATTATTTTAATCAAGTATATATATTGACTTTTAAATAAGTCTATTGCGACGTGCAATCGGATCCCCCAAATGTTGACTTTTAATAAGTCTGTTGCGGCGTGCAACCCGATCCTCCAATATGGACCTTTTAATAAGTCTGTTGCAGCGTGCAACCCGATCCCCTAATATGGACTTTTAATAAGTCTGTTGCGGCGTACAACCTGATCCTCCAATATATCCATTTCAATCAATTTTGTTGCGGCGTACAACCCGATCCTCCAATATATCCATTTACCAATTCTTATAGAAGAAATTTTCCCAATAAATGTAACATTTAATATAAAATTATAAGACAACAAGCATACAATAATTATGATTTAATTATGAAACAAACAATGACAATTAGCAAATTATTATGAAAATTAGGGAGAAAATAGGTAATTTAATATTTAATATGCTAAATGTCAAATAACAATTCAGACACATAATTCAAATAGCATGTAACAATTAATGCAAGAATTCAAGAATTAATATTTGACAAAGAATAGGAGAGAAACAATCATTATAATAATTAATTCATGATTTAAAACGATTTATGATTTTTCAAGTAATTATGCAAACAATTAATTTTACGAGGTATAGACACTCGTCACCTCGCCTACACGTCGTTCACATGCATTTCACATAACAAATAGTTTAAGGGTTCTATTTTCTCAAGTCAAGGTTAACCACGACACTTACCTCGCTTTGTAAATTCCAATCAATTACTTGACCACGACTTTTCCTTTTAAATTTGTCTCCAAAAGCTTCAAATCTATTCATAAACAATTCAATATACTCAATACGAATCATAGGAATTAATTCCATATGAATTTACTAATTTTTCGGATAAAAATTTGAAATTCAGTAAAATATTCGACAGTGGGACCTACGTCTCAAATCTCGGAAAAACTTACAAAATTCGAACACCTATTCCGATACGCGTCCAACCATACAAAATTTATCAAATTCCGATGTCAAATGGACCTTCAAATCTTAAATTTTCGTTTTTTGGAAGATTTTATAAAAAACTGATTTTTCTTCCATAAATTCACGGATTCATGATATAAATGAGTATAAAATCATGAAATATAATCAATATAGGATAAGGAACACTTACCCCAATATTTTTCCGTAAAAATCTCCCAAGAATCGCCTTACCCGAGTTCAAAAATTGGAAATGGTTGAAAATGGGTCGAAACCCCATTTCTAGAACTTAAGTTCTGTTTTTCAAATTTTTATTCATTGCGACCGCGGAAATTCATTCGCGATCGCATAGAACAAAATTTGCCCAGGTTTGTTTAACACTACGCGATCGCGTATAAGGCCATGCTATCGTAGAGAACAATTTCTCAGCCTTACGCGATTGCGTAGGTTTATGCGATCGCGTAGCACAATTTCGGTGCTTCAGCTTCTGCCTCATTCCTTCTTCGCGATCGCAACTTTGAGCTCGCGTTCGCAGTGCACTGGGAGCTAGCCTTCCGCGTTCGCGTGCCTATCTTCACGAACACGAAGAGTATAACTCACGGCTTAAAATTTTCTCTTCGCTATCGCGAAGCACAATGCACCAGATGACAACAGAAGCTCAAAAACCAGATTTTCTAAGTTCAAAATCATCCCGTAGCCTATCCGAAACTCACCCGAGCCCTCGAGGCTCCAAACCAAATATGCACCCAAGTCCTAAAATATCATACGAACTTGCTCGCGTGATCAAATCGCCAAAATAACACCTAGAACTACGAATCGGACATCAAATCAAAGGAAGTTTTCAAGAAAACTTTAAAACTTATATTTTCACAATCGGGCGTCCGAATCATGTCAAATCAACTCTAATTCTCACCAAATTCGGCAGACAAATCATAAATATTATAGTGGACCTATACCGGGCTCTGGAACCAAAATACGGACCTGGGGTCAATAAATCCAACATCAATAATTTCTTAAAAATTATTAAGCTTTCAAGCTTTTAATTGTTCATCAAAATTCCATATCTCGGGCTAGGGACCTCGGAATTCGATTCCGAGCATACGCCCAAGTCCTAAATCACGATACGGACCTACCAAAATTGTCAAAACACTGATCTGGGTCCGTTTGCTCAAAATATTGACCAAAGTCAACTCAGTTGAGTTTTAAAGCTCTATTTCACATTTTAATCCATTTTTCACATAAAAACTTTCCGAAAAATTATACGGACAGAGCACGCAAGTCGAGGAATGATAAATAGTGCTTTTCGAGGTCTTAGAAGATATAATTACTTATTATATTTAAAGATAACATTTTGGGTCATCACATTCTCCACCTCTAAAACAAGTGTTCGTCCTCGAACGGAGTTAGAAAAAAAAATACCTGAGCTGGTGAATAAGTGTGGATATTTACTCCGCATGTCCAACTCGGACTCCTAGGTAGATGCCTCTACCGTATGACCTCTCCATTGTACCTGAACTGAAGGATAACTCTTAGAGCTCAACTGTCGGACCTGTCAGGCTAGAATAGCCACCGGCTCCTCCTCGTAAGTCAAATCTTTGTCCAATTGGACTGAGCTGAAATCTAACACATGGGACGGATCACCATGATATTTTTGGAGCATAGACACATGGAACACCGGATGAACCGCTGATAAACTAGGTGGTAATGCAAGCTTGTAGGCTAGTTCACCCACCCTTTCAAGAATTTCAAAGGGTCTGATATACCTAGGGCTCAACTTGCCTTTCTTTTCAAACCTCATTACACCTTTCATAGGTGAAACTCGGAGCAATATTCTTTCTCCAACCATGAATGCAATATCACGAACTTTACAGTTGGCATAACTCTTTTGCCTAGACTGAGCTGTGCGAAGTCGATCCTGAATAATCTTGACCTTATCCAATGCATCTTGTACCAAATCGGTACCCAATAACCGAGCCTCTCCCGGTTCAAACCAGCCAACTGGCGAACGACATCGCCTTCCGTATAATGCCTCATATGGAGCCATCTGAATGCTCGACTGGTAGCTATTATTATAAGCAAACTCCGCAAGTGGAAAGAAATGATCCCAAGAACCTCCAAAGTCTATAACACAAGCGCGAAGCCTATCTTCCAATATCTGAATAGTGCGCTCTGACTGTCCATCTGTCTGTGGATGAAATGTTGTACTCAACACCACCCGCGTGCCTAACTCACATTGTACAACCCTCCAGAAATATGAGGTAAACTTCGTACCTCGATCTGAAATAATAGACACAGGCACACCGTGAAGGCGGACAATCTCACAAATGTAAATTTCAGCTAACCTTTCTGAAGAATAGGTAACTGCCACTGGAATGAAATGTACTGATTTGGTTAACCTGTCCACAATGACCCAAACTGCGTCAAATTTTCTCTGAGTCCATGGGAGTCCAACAACAAAATCCATAGTGATACGCTCCCATTTCCATTCAGGAATTTCTAACTTCTGAAGCAAACCACCAGGTCTCTGATGCTCGTACTTAACTTGCTGACAATTCAGACGCCGAACTACATATGCAACTATATCCTTTTTTATTCTCCTCCACCAATAATATTTCCGTAAATCTTGATACATTTTGGCGGTACCTGGATGAATAGAATACCTGGAACTGTGTGCCTCTTCAAGAATTAATTCACGAAGCCCATCCATATTAGGCACACAAATACGACCCTGCATTCGTAGAACTCCATCTTCCCCAACATCAACCTATTTGGCATCACCGTGATGCACCGTGTCCTTAAGGACAAGTAAATGAGGATCATCATACTGCCTCTCTCTAATGCGCTCATATAAAGAAGACCGAGTAACTGTGCAAGCTAGAACCCGACTGGGTTCTGAAATATCTAACCTCACGAACTGATTAGCCAAAGTCTGAACATCTGCAGCCAATGGCCTCTCACCAACCAGAATATACGCAAGACTGCCCATACTCACAACCTTTCTACTCAAAGCATCGGCCACCACATTGGCCTTTCCGGGGTGATACAAAATGGTGATATCATAGTCTTTCAACAACTCCACCCATCTTCTCTGTATCGAATTAAGTTTTTTTTGTTTGAACAGGTACTGAAGGCTACGATGATCAGTAAATACCTCACACAAGACACCGTAGAGGTAATGCCTCCAAATCTTCAATGCATGAACAATGGCTTTTAGTTCTAAGTCATGAACATGATAATTCTTCTCGTGAACCTTCAATTGCCGCGACGCATATACAATCACCCTGCCATCTTGCGTTAATACTGCACCAAGCCCAATGTGAGATGCATCACAATATACTGTATACGATCCTGAACCTGTGGGTAATACCAACATTGGCGCCATAATTAAAGCAGTCTTGAGTTTCTGAAAACTCAACTCACACTCGTCTGACCATCTGAATGGGACACTTTTCTGGGTCAGTCTAGTCAATGGGTTTGCTATAGATGAAAACCCTTCCACGAACCGACGATAATAACCTGCTAAACCTAGGAAACTCCGGATCTCTGTAACTGAAGTAGGTCTAGGCCAATTCTGAACAGCTTCAATCTTCTTAGGATCCACCTTTATGCCTTCTGCCGATACAACATGCCCCAAAAAGGCAACCAAGTCTAACCAAAACTCACATTTTGAAAACTTGGCATATAACTGATTATTCTTCAAAGTGTGAAGCACACTTAGAAGATGCTGCCCATGCTCCTCTCGACTGCTGGAGTAAATCAAGATATCATCAATGAATGCAACCACAAAAGAATCCAAATAAGGCTTGAACACCCGATTCATCAAATCCATAAATGTTGTTGGGGCATTTGTCAACCCAAATGACATCACTAGGAATTCGTAATGCCCATACCGAGTCCAAAAAGTTGTTTTAGGGACACTAGATGCCCTAATCTTCAACTGATGGTAACCGGACCTCAAATCGATCTTTGAAAATACCTTGACACCCTGAAGCTGATCAAATAAGTCATTAATTCTTGGCAGTGGATATTTGTTTTTGATAGTGGCCTTGTTCAACTGTCGATAATCTATACACATCCGCATAGAGCCATCTTTCTTCTTTAGAAATAATACTGGTGCACCCCAGGGCGAGACACTAGGTCTAATGAATCCCTGATCAAGCAAGTCTTGTAACTGCTCTTTCAATTCTTTCAACTCTAGCGGGGCCATACGGTATAGTGGAATAGAAATGAGATGAGTGTCCGGAGCCAAATCAATACAGAAGTCAATATCTCTGTCGGGTGGCATCCTCGGCAAATATGTAAGAAATACTTCTGGAAATTCACGAACAACTGGTACTGAGTCCATATAAGGAACATCGGCACTAGGATCGCGAATATAAGCGAAATAGACTAGACACCATTTCTCTACCATGCGCCGAGCTTTCATATAAGACATAAACCTTCTAGAAGAATGACCAAGAGTTCCTTTTCACTCTAACCGAGGTAACCCCGGCATAGCTAGGGTCACTGTCTTGGCATGACAATCCAATATAGCATGATAAGGGGACAACTAATCCATACCCAAGGTGATATCAAAATCTACCATATCAAGAAGTAGAAGATCCACACTAGTCTTAAGATTATCAATAGTAACCACACACGAATGATAGACACGATCTACTATAATAGAGTCTCCCACAGGTGTAGAAACACACACAGAAACACTTAGAGAATCACAAGGCACAACCAAATATGAAGCAAAATTGGAAGACACATAGGAATAAGTAGATCCTGGATCAAATAGAACTGAAGCATCTCTATGGAAACTAAAATAATACCTGTGATCACAGCATCAGATGACTCGGCCTCAGGCCTAGCTGGAAAAGCATAAAATTGGGGCTGGGCCCCACCACTCTGAACTGCGTCCCCGGGATGGCCTCTAACTGGCTGGCCTCCACCTCTAACGGTCTGACCTCGACCTCTAATGGCTTGACCTCCACCTCTAATGGCCTGACCTCCACCTCTAGCTGCCTGACCCCTACCTCTAGCTGGATGAGCAGGCGGTGAAGCAACCGGTGCCGGTATGATAGCACGAGAATCTTACTGAGATCTGTTACTCACCAATCTAGGGCAATACCTCCTGATGTGACCAATGTTCCCACACTCATAACACCCATCCTGATGCCGTGGCTGCTGAAGCTGAAGTTGACCCAAATGGGCCGGATAACCGCTGTAGTAACTCTGGAGTGGCGGTGCACTGATAGGAGCTGAATGTGCACTAAATGCTGGTTGTCCATAGTAGGGCATAATAGGACCGTGACTCCCTGAAGCACCGGGAGATGCATGAAGTGATGAATGAAAAGGTCTGAGAGGATGATCCCTACCAAAATTACCCCTGCCTCCAGATGAGGCACCATCGAAACCACCGAACTGACGAGGCCTCTTATCAGACCTCTTCCCTCTCTCCTGTGCAAGAACCATCTCGATCCTCCTTGCGACATTAGCAGTCGCCTGAAAAGAAATCTCACTACCGGTCTCCTTGGCCATCTGAAGTCTGATAGGGTGAGTGAATCCCTCAATAAACCTCATCACTCTCTCTCCCTCCGTAGGTAGTAAAAAGAGAGCATGACGGGCCAAATCCACAAAACGGGACTCATACTGAGTAACAGTCATACTGCCCTGCTGTAGACGCTCAAATTGCTTGCGGAATTCCTCTCTCAGTGTGATAGTGTCACGACCCAAATTTAACCCTCCGTAAGGTGTCGTGATGGAACCTAGTCTTTACGACTAGGTAAGCCTAATATTACGAAAAATATAAAGAAAACACAACATTTTTTAAAAAATAAATAAATAAATAAACAGCATATCATGAATAGCCAAGAGTAGTACCACTCGGCATATAAAAAATAATTTCCCAAGACCCGGAATATCACTAAGTCACAAGTTGCTATAATCTATGTAGCTCTATACAAAAGGTTGAAAATAATAAGGAAAGTCTCTAAGCGAGGGAGCAGAAGGGGACTCCGAAGATTTGCGGACGCAAGCAGTAGTACCTTGAAGTCTCCTAGAATCAGCAGCACATACTAAACCCGAGGCTGATAGCTCGTACCTGGATCTGCACACGAAAAACATGTGCAGGGAAGGGCATGAGTACACCACAATGGTACCCAGTAAGTACCTAGCCTAACCTCGGTCGAGTAGTGACGAGGTCAGGTCAAGGCCCTACCGGGGTAATTATAATAAATTAAGCAGTAAAAGATATAAGTAAAATTTACGGTAACACAGTTGAAGAGATTCTCAAAAATTTAACAGTTAAGGGAGCTCTCGGCTCAGAACAAGGTAAACACAGTGCGGAATCTCTCAGGATACCGTCCCGTAGTTCCAAATGAATATGCAGTACAGGGGGATCTTCCGCAATACGTCCGTAGTCCCAAAGTAAATATGCAGTGCTGGGGGATCTCCCGGAATACGTCCGTAGTCCCAAAGTAAATATGTAGTGCTGGGGGATCTCCTGGAATACGTCCGTAGTCCCAAAGTAAATATGCAGTACAGGGGGATCTCCCGGAATACGTCCGTAGTTCCAATTTAAATATGCAACACAAGATAAAATGGCAGGTATGGCATCGAGATATACAGTTTATACTGGACATAGATAAGGAAAATAGGGACTTAACTAAGCATGGCGCACAAAATGTCAATTAGGCAGTTAAAACACGTAAGCATGCTTCTCTAGTCTAAGTTTAACAATTAAACGTATTAGTGTAATTTAATAAGGAAAAATAATTTATGATTTAGAAAGGAAAAACGAGATTTTTGCAATAATAGCCCGTGTACGTACTCGTCACCTCACGTACACGGCGCCCACACATCAATTAATATCAAAAACCTTAAGGGAAAAGTCCCCAACACAAGGTTAGGCAAGCCACTTACCTCGACCGCTCAAATCAACTTGATACCACGTTCTTGCCACGAGTATCCGACTCCAAATGGCCCGAATCTATTCAAATTAATTGCATAATGTAAATATAACTACAAGTAACTAATTTAACTAATTAATTCGAAGCTAAAGCGTGAAATTAGGAAAAACGCCCAAAACGTCTCCCCGGGACCACGTCTCGGAATCAGGTAAAAATTACAAATTTTGAACACCCATTCATTCACGAGTCTAACCATATCAAATTTACTAAAATCCGACACCAAATGGTCCTCCAAATCCATAAATCAAACTTCCAAATCCCTAACCTCCAACTTTCAATTTTCACCTTAAATACATACTAACTAGGTGGAAACATACATGGCAAAGCAAGATTATTGATCAAAAATAAGCACAAGGGACTTACCTCAAGAAATGCCTCGAAACTGCTCTCACAAATCGCCCTAAACCGATTTTGCAAAGTCAAAAATGACAAAAATCATGAAGCCCTTTGGTTTTAACCACTGCCCAGGTATTTTCGCACCTGCGAAACTTGGGCTCGCACCTGCGGGTGCGCTTGTGCGGAAAAGGTGCGCATCTGTGCAATTCACTTTCCCCCTCTGCCTTGTGCAGCAAAGGGCCGCACATGCGTGTCCGCGCCTGCGGAAATCCCTTCCGCTTCTGCGTAACTTGCGCACTTGCGAACAGTCTTACGCATTTGTGGGCATCGCAGATGCGGCCTTTTCCCACGCACTTGCGACCCCTGACCAATCCACCCAACTCCGCTTCTGCGCCAATTTTCTCGCACCTACATGCAGCCTTGCGCAGGTGCGATTACAGCATAGCCAGCAAAAGCATCAAATTCTTCCTAAGTCCAAATTCATTCTGTTAAGCATCTGAAACACACCCAAGGACCCCGGGACCTCAACCAAACATACCAGCCAATCCTAAAATACCATACGAACTTAGTCGAGTCTTCAAACCACATCGAACAACACCAGAATCATGAATTAAGCACGGATTCATGCCTAAGAATTTAAAATTTTCCACATTCTACAAACGACACCGAACCACATCAAATCTAGTCTGAATGACCTCAAATTTTACACACAGGTCACAAATGACATTACAAACCTACAGACACTTTCGGAATTCCATTCCGAGCTCGATATCAAATCTTTCACTATCGGTCAAAATTGCCGAAAAATAACTTTCGCCAATTCAAGCCTAAATCTATTACAGGCCTCCAAAACATATTCCGGACGCGCTCCTAACCCCAGAATCACTCAACGGAGCTAACAGAGTCGACGAAATTCCATTCCGGATCCATCTTCACAAAGTTCCGACTACGGTCTAAATTCTAAGGCTTAAACTCACAACTAGGTACTAAGTGTCCCAAAACTCTCTGAATTCCATAACCAATCACTCCGGCAAGTCCCGATAGCGGAAACAAACGTGGGGAAAACAGTTATTAGGGGATCGGGGCTCTAATTCTCAAAACGACCGTCCGAGTCATTACAGATAGGGAGGAACTTCTCCAGAAATAGCTAAGAGAACTGCTCCCAGGTAAGTGCAGGCGATCCGACTGGTCGGGTCAATGTATAATCTCTCCACCACCTCTTGGCGGAACCCGTCATCTGAAATACAGCAAAATCAACCCCATTAATCTCAACTATACCCATGTTCCGCAGGACCCAGTGGCAACGTTCAAGATAATCATTTGGGTCCTTCGAAGGTGTACCACTTAAGTGAACTGGAAAGAGCTTAGTAAACTTATCCAGTCTCAATAAGGCCTCAAAATACATGGCGGGCCTATCATTAGTCTGTGCCGCAACAACTGGCTGAACTACCCCAACTGGCGGGGCTGCTGGAGCCTGATTCTGGGGAGCCATCTGCTCCGGAGCGGGAGTAGTGGGAGTTTGTGCTCCTCCCCCAGACTGTGAGACGGCTGGTTCCACTGGAAATATACCTGTCACGACCCAATTTCACCTATAGGTCGTGATGGCGTCCAACACTACGGCTAGGCAAGCCAACTAAATAAATTAATCATTCATTGATAAAATTTAAAACCAAGAGAAATAACAAAACCTAAATTCTACCAATATGTGTGCCAAGACCTGGTGTCACAAGTGTATGAGCATCTAGTAGATTATACAAAACCTCAAATACTGTTTGAAATAAAAATAGATAGAATGAAAAATACAAAGAGAGACACTAGTAGCTGCAGAATGGATCAGAGAAACAGCTCACCACTATGCCTCTGGATAACGTGGGTGTAAGATGATAGGTCCCCCACTAGTACTTGCCTCAGTTCCTGCACAAAAAGTGCAGCAAGTATAGTATGAGTACGTAAACAACGTGTACCCAGTAAGTATCAAGCCTAATCTCGAAGTGGTAGAGACGAGATGGCCAACTTTGACACTCACTATGGGTCAATAATAATAATTGGAATACAATTAGGATATTTAAATCAACATGATTTACAGAATTTAAAATAATTTATTTAATCAGCGGAAATAATTAAATTTCTTCAAATGCAACAATTCTCAATATATTAATTAAATTTCTTCAATTCAAATAATTTCTAATTTATCAATTAAATATCATTTACAGGAATAACAATTAATTCTTTAACAAGCAAGAATAATAATTCATTAAATTTCAAGGATTTTCAATTTATCAATTAGCTTCGCAAGCTGAAATAAATTATTAAAGTATCGTGTAATTATTATTATTAAGCACGATTTCTGCCGAGGACGTACCGCCCGATCCAGAGTGTCGTGTACACTGCCAAGGGACGTGCAGCGCGATCTATAGATGCATCTATCCTGCCGAGGCATTCGGCCCGCTTCACAAGAAAGGAGGACATTTTCTTATGTACCTTCAGAAGGAGAGTATATTTATTATAAGATAAATTCGGGAGGAAGAACAATTTCTCTTAACAATTAATTAATTTAAACAAAAAATCAAGTATATGATATGTTCATCCTTTAATATTTTTATCTAACAATTCACAATATATGTATATATCAAATATTATTAATTAAACAAAGAATATAATTTACACAAGTAATTCATGCTTTGAGTCCTAAACTACCCGAACTTTAGCATTAATAGTAGCTACGCACGGACTCTCGTCACCTCGTGCGTACGTAGCCCCCACAATTAGCAACAATTATTTAATTTTAATCACCTATGAGGTAATTTTCCCCTCACAAGATTAGACAAGAGACTTATCTCGTCTTGCTCCAATTTAATCCACTATAAGGCCTTTTCCACGATTATCAAACTCTGTCTCGCTCGAATCTAGCCAAAAATAACCGATATAATCACTAAAAATTATAGGAATCAGTTCTATAAGAAAATACTACATTTTCAATAAAAATTCTGAAATTAATTAAAAATTCGTCTGTGGAATCCGGCGAAAGTTACGAAATATGAACACCCACTCAACCACAAGTCTACCCATACCAAAATCACTAAATTTCGATAACAATTCGGCCCTCAAATCTTCAAATCTATCCAAGAGGGTTTTCAAACTTTTCCAACTCAATTCACCAATTAAATGATAAAAATAGTGATGGATTCGGGTAATTTAACCAATATTGAGTTAGGAACACTTACCCCGTTATTTTCTCTGAAAATCTCCCAAAAATCGCCTAAATCCGAGTTCCAAATCGTTAAAAATGGAAGTCCCATTTTCAGAACTTAAACTCTCTGCCCAGTGATTTCTTCTACGCGATCGCGAACTTCCTCACGCGATCGCGTAGCACAAATTTTCTGCCCAAACATTAACCCTACGCGATCGCATCAAGTCCCATGCGATCGCGATGCACCAGGTTCTGACTCTACGCGATCGCATCCCTCTTCACGCGATCGCGTAGCACAAATGCGTGGCCCACCTTCCTCTCAAATTCTCCCTACGCGATCGCAAATAATGACACGCGATCGCGATACACATATTGGCCAATCCTACACGATCGCGGACGTATCCAAGCGATCGTATTGAACAAATTTCCTGCTGCCTAAATTAACCCTACACGATCGCAACCCCATTCACGCGATCGCGTAGAACAAATCCACCTCTGCCTAAATTACTCTACGCGATCGCAGACCAACTTACGTGATCGCGTACAAGGATACTAGAAGAAAATACGAGGAGCTATCAGCAGTGTTTCAAAGGCCAAAAGTGATCCGTTAGTCGTCTGAAATTCACCCAAGCCCCTCGAGACCTCAACCAATTATACCAACAAGTCCCAAAACATCATACGAACTTAGTCGAACCCTCAAATCACACCAAACAATGCTAAAACCACGAATCATCTCTCAATTCAAGCTTAATGAATGAAACATAAGATTTCCAATTTCTACATTATGTACCGAAACCTATCAATTCAAGTCCGATTGACCTCAAATTTTTCACACAAGTCATAAATGACATAATGGAGCTATGAAAATTTTCAGAACTGGATTACGACTCTGATATCAAAAAGTCAACTCCCCGGTCAAACTTCCAAACTTAAATTCCTATTTTAGCTATTTCAAACCTAATTTAACTACAGACTTCTAAATAAAATTCTGAACACGCTCCTAAGTCCAAAATTACCATACAGAGCTGTTGGAATCGTCAAAATTCTATTCCTGGGTCGTTTTCTCAAAATGTTGATCGAAGTCAAATTTAGCACTTTATGGCCAACTTAAGGAACGAAGTGTTCCGGTTTCAACCCAAACACTTCCAAATCCCGAACCAACCATCCCCATAAGTCATAAATCATTAAAAGCACATATGAGAAGTTTTATTTTAGGGAACGGGGTTCTAAAAGTTAAAATAACCGATTGGGTCATTACAGTACCATTTTGGGCCACGCCCTCCATAAGACTTACCAAACGGACTGGAGCGTCCTGATGTACTGGAGTGGCTATGAATCCTTCCGGGACCTGAACTAGTCCAACTGGTACATTCTGAACTGGAACTTCCTCCTGAAGATCCACCTGAGGTTCTATAACAGGTGCAGTTGCAGCTCTGGACTGAGCTTTACCTCTGCCTCGGCCTCTAGCATGACCTCGGCCTCGACCTCTACCACTGGCCATAGTTACCACCGGGGGCTCTGGTCCCTGTCCACCGGTAGAGGTATTACATGTTCTCACCATTTGCGAGAGAATAAGAGTAGAATGATTCAATCATCGATGATAGAATAAATTCGCACGATAGAATAAGAAAGAAGAGATATTATTCCTAAACTTTATAGTGTCTAAGAGATAAGTACAGACGTCTCCGTACTGATCCTTCAGACTCTACTAAGCTTGCTCGTGACTCGTGAGACCTATATAACCTTGCTCTGATACCAACTGTCACGACCCGAAATTCCCACCTTCGGACCGTGATGGCGCCTAACATTTTACTTGCTAGGCAAGCCAATGTTAAAATAATATTAACTAATTTTTAAACAATTTTTTTTAAAATTTATTAATAACAAAGAACGATTGCGGAAGTAAAGTCTAGAATATAGTGAGTAATCCATAAAAACAACGGTGTCTAAATACCATCCAAGAATTTGGTATCACAAGTGCACGAGCTTCTAGAATAATACAAATAAGGGTCTGAATAAAATAAAGCTATCTGAAAATAAACATGCAGCTAAAGTAAAGTAGACGGGGGCTTCAGAACTGCGGACGTCGTACAGTTATACCTCAAGTCTCCTCTGAGTAGCTGAAATCCGAGCAAGTCTATGGTACGCCGATGTGACCAACTCCAAAATCTGCACAAGAAGTGCAGAGTGTAGTATCAGTTCAACCGATCCTATGTACTGGTAAGTGCTGAGCCTAACCTCGATGAAGTAGTGACAAGGCTAAGGCGGGTCACTTACATTACTTGTACACAATATTAGTTACAACAACAATAATAGAAATAAATCAGGTAACTCATTTATAATAATTGAAGCCAATTCATCAGCCATATCCATTTATCATTTCCATAAATTCTGTTGCAGCGTGCAACCCACTCTCAAAATATATTCACATTCAATTCTACTGCAGCGTGCAACCCGCTCTCACAATATATTCACATTCAATTCTGTTGCAGCGTGCAACCCGCTCTCACAATATATTCATTTTCAATCCTCTCATATAATTATTTTTAACCAAGTATATATATTGACTTTTAAATAAGTCTATTGCGACGTGCAATCGGATCCCCCAAATGTTGACTTTTAATAAGTCTGTTGCGGCGTGCAACCCGATCCTCCAATATGGACCTTTTAATAAGTTTGTTGTGGCGTGCAACCTGATCCCCCAATATGGACTTTTAATAAGTCTGTTGCGGCGTGCAACCTGATCCTCCAATATATCCATTTCAATCAATTTTATTACGGCGTGCAACCCGATCCTCCAATATATCCATTTACCAATTCTTATAGAAGAAATTTCCCCAATAAATGCAACAATTAATATAAAATAATAAGACAACAAGCATACAATAATTATGATTTAATTATGAAACAAACAATGACAAATAGCAAATTATTATGGAAATCAGGGAGAAAATAGGCAGTTTAATATTTAATAAGCTAAATGTCAAATAACAATTCAGACACATAATTCAAATATTATATAACAATTAATGCAAGAATTCAAGAATTACTATTTGACAAAGAATATGAGAGAAACAATCATTATAATAATTAATTCATGATTTAAAATAATTTATGATTTTGCAAGTAATTATGCAAACAATTAAATTTACGACGTATAGACACTCGTCACCTCACCTATACGTCGTTCACATGCATTTCACATAACAAATAGTTTAAGGGTTCTATTCCCTCAAGTCAAGGTTAACCACTACACTTACCTCGCTTTGCAAATTCCAATCAGTTACTCGACCACAACTTTTCCTTTTAAATTTGTCTCCAAAATTTTCAAATCTATTCATAAACAATTCAATATACTCAATATGAATCATAGGAATTAATTCCATATGAATTTACTAATTTTTCGGATAAAAATTTGAAATTTATTAAAATATTCGACAGTGGGACTCACGCCTTAAATCTCGAAAAAACTTACGAAATCCGAACACCTGTTCCGATACGAGTCCAACGATACAAAATTTATCAAATTCCAATGTCAAATGGACCTTCAAATCTTAAATTTTTATTTTTTGGAAGATTTTATAAAAATCTGATTTTTTCCATGATATAAATGAGTATGAAATCATGAAATATAATCAATATAGGATAAGTAACACTTACCCCAATATTTTTCCGTGAAAATCGCCCAAGAATCACCTTACCCGAGCTAAAAAATTGAAAATGGGTCGAAACCCCATTTCTAGGACTTAAGTTGTGTTTTTCAGATTTTTATTCATCGCGATCGCGAAAATTCGTTCGCGATCGCGTAGAACAAAATTTTTCCAGGTTTTTTTAACACTACGCGATCGCGTATAAGGCCATGCTATCGCAGAGAACAATTTCTCAGCCTTACGTGATTGTGTGCAGGTTTATGCGATCACAGCTTTGAGCTCGCGTTCGCAGTGCACTGGGAGCTAGCATTTCGCGTTCGCGTGCCTATCTTTGCGAACACGAAGAATAAAACTCACGGCTTAAAATTTTCTCTTCGCGATCGCAGGAATGGCACAATGCACCAGGTGACAGCAGAAGCTCAAAAACCAGATTTTCTAAGTTCAAAATCATCCTGTAGCTTATTCGAAACTCACCCGAGCCCTCGGGACTCCAAACCAAACATGCACCCAAGTCCTAAAACATTATACGAACTTGCTCGCGTGATCAAATCGCCAAAATAACATATAGAACTACGAATTGAATATCAAATCGAAGAAAGTTTTCAAGAAAACTTTAAAACTTATATTTTCACAACCGGACGTCCGAATCACGTCAAATCAACTCCGATTCTCACCAAATTTGACAGACAAGTCATAAATATTATAGTGGTCCTATAACGGGCTCTGAAACTAAAATACGAACCCGAGATTAATAAATCCAACATCAGTAATTTCTTAAAAATCATTAAGCTTTCAATCTTTTAATTTTTCATCAAAATTTCATATCTCGGGTTAGGGACCTCGGAATTCGATTCCGGGCATACGTGCAAGTCCCAAATCACGATACGGACCCACCGGAATTATCAAAATACTGATCCGGGTCCGTTTGCTCAAAATATTGACCAAAGTCAATTCAGTTGAGTTTTAAAGCTCTATTTCACATTTTAATCCATTTTTCACATAAACACTTTCCAGAAAATTGTACGGACTGTGCACGCAAGTCGAGGAATGATAAATGGTACTTTTTGAGATCTTAGAATACAGAATTACTTATTAAATTTAAAAATAATATTTTGGGTCTTCACATGTCGAATCTTCTGCCGGGAAAATAGAAAGGAGGGGCGGCCCAACCAATTTCGTGGACTAAAGGCAAGCTTTATGAGGGGCCTTAACTTTTTTATTAATAAAAAATATTTTATTTTTATTTGAAGTCTATTTTTCTATCTTTTTTAGATGCAAAGTTATTATTAACTTTTTATAATCAATTTCTCCTAATAAGTCTTTCTCAATTGACAATATAGCTAATTCATTTAATATCTTTGAGACATTGTTGATCTTAGGTAAAGTTTTATCAATTTTAATTTTGAAATACTTTTTTTCGCCGAAGCAACGGTGATAGGAGTTATTAACATTATTCTATAAATAATATAGGCATTTGGAAAATAATCAAACCTTTTTATTTGATTGAGTATATCAATTAAATTGTTATCTTCTAACTGTACTATTTTTCTTAATATTTTTGATTCAGAAAATAAATCTAAACTATCAATATCAGGTTGATTATTATGATTTAAGGAGCTTTCAAGATGAAGGCAATATTTTTCAAATTTCCATCAACTAGTGATCTCAGTTTTTACCGCTAAATAGAAAACCAAAAATATTTTCATATGTCTCTAATTGTTCAAATCTATTTTAAAGTGAAAAAATAATCCTGTCTACTCTCTCTCCGGTCCATAATAAGTAATTTTTTGGCTTTTATTTTAGTCCAAAATAAGTATCCTTTTATATAATCGAGAATGAATTAACTTTATTTTTATAAAATTTGCCCTTATTTACATATCTCAATGTTTTAAGTTAACAATATATAAATTTTAATTAAGGATAATTCATTCAAAATATATTTTTGTTCTAGGAGTGAGTATTTTCTTAAGGGGCACAACAAAGGTTAAAATGTCATTTATTATGGACCAGAAGGAGTATGTATAAAAAGTAATCAACTCTAAAGGATTTTTCGAGAGATTTTGAGATTTCACTATTAATATTCTCCTCAAATTGTTTCTTCCTATATATTACACGCTTCTTATGAAATTTGAGTTCGATATTAATTTTAAATGCAATTTTCTTGGCAGAAATCAAAGCAGTTGCAAATCCTTTATCTCTTTATTTGTTAAATAAAAAAATCAAACATTTTCACTTCACATAAAATTTATTTTAAATTTATATATAACTTATTAGGTGTAAAAAAAAATGGGGCCTCCATAAATGTGGGGCCTAAAGCAGTTGTTTTACCCGCTTTATGGACGAGCCGCCCCCGATAGAAAGACACTCAACGACAACACATAATCTATGAACAAACAAATACATAACATTTTGAACATGTTTTATAGTCCTCTTCGATTTCCATAGTCTCTTACTGCATATGTACAAAGCATCCATAGTCTAATCTACCTACATACAAAATCTTCTGATACTATGTGTTGCACACAAAGAACAGATTGTTAAAAACTAATGATTAAATACATGTGGGATAGTTCAAGTTTATTTTTTCCAAACGTCTAAGAAAACAAGTTATATATAAGCTAAAAAAATGGTAACAAGGTATGAAAAACATAACTAAAAGTTTTAATATGACTCATTTTATTTCGCCCAAAATAAAATATAATCAAGCTTCAAATAAAACCGTTGCCACGATGAATATGGATGAATCAATATGAACTTCACTTCTTGGTTTATATGGGAAAAAATTAGATGAATACAACTAAAAGTACTCCAAGAATTTTCAAGTCCCTTAAAGATTTCATGATCAATTACTGTTTTCTTATCAATTTAGTCTATATAGTATATTTACGAAGGAAAATTAATAATTGATCCTATCTTTTGACCAGACCTTTGCTCGAGTTATAGGATACACAAATTAAGCAGGACATATAGAATTAAAAAATTCCTTAGTTATTACAAAAAAAAAATAGAAGAACACACAGAATAATTCATACATGTTATAAAATAAAGACTATAAAAAAAATAAACTGAAGACAAGTATAGAGAGAAATTGATATTTTATTCAAGTTTCAAACTTATGTTCATAATGAACTGAAAACTCCTCTATTTATAGAAGAAAGGAAGCAGCTGCGAGGCTTTTCAGGAAGCAACTGCTAGGCTTTTCTTTAGTTGCTTGTAAGTTGTTTGCATGAGCTGCTTGCAACCTGCTTGTTTAATAAGAAGTTGCTGCAAATTATTTCATTGAGTTGCTTGCAACCTGCCTGTATCAGCTGCTTGTAGATAAAATTCAACAGAGTACTAAATGGATAATCTTCTTCAGGAAGATTATCTATAGCGGAGTAATGAATGGACATCCACAATATAATATTTTCATAACACTCCCCCTTAGATGTTCATTAAAAGATAATGTGCCTCATTAAAACCTTACTAGGAAAAATCCCATAGAAAAAAATCCTAGTGAAGGAAAAAGAGTACACATATTTAGTAATACGCATAACTAGTTGTCTCGTTAAAAACCTTATAAAAAAAACCCTGTGGGAAAAACCTTAGTAAGGGAAAAAGGGTACAACGCGTATTTCACTCCCCCTGATGAAAATCTTGTTCTAAATATTTGAGTCTCCGCATTCCAATCTTGTAAACCATCTTCTCAAAAGTTGAAGTTGGCAAAGTGAACAAATTTGCTGGATTGTCACTTGAATGGATTTGTTGCATATCGATGTCACCATTTTTCTGAAGATCGTGTGTGTAGAATAATTTTAGTAAAATGTGCTTCGTTCTATCTCCTTTTATAAATCTTCCCTTCAATTGGGCTATGCATGCAGCATTGTCTTCGTATAAGTGGGTCTTTTTTCATATTCCAAACCACATTTTTCTCGAATAAAATAAATTATTAATCTCATCCATACGTATTCCCTACTTGCTTCATGAATAGCTATTATCTCAGCATGATTTGAAGAAGTAGCAACAATAGATTGCTTTGTGGAGCGCCATGATATGACAGGACCTCCATATGTAAACACATATCCGGTTTGAGATCGAGCTTTATGTGGATCAGATAAATAACCTGCATCTGCATAACCAATATGATCTGCACCACCTTTGTTAGCATTAACAAGATACATAAGTGCACCAATTGCACTGAGATATAGTATTTCAGGACCAAGGAGTTCCTCATCCTCTTCTGGAGGTCAGAACGGATCCTTATTCACTTTAAGTGATCGAACACCCATTTGGTATACTTAATGGGTGTACTTTGTCCATGTAAAAGCGTTTTAAGACCTTTTCTGTATAGACAGATTGATGGATAAAGATCTCGTCTGCTAAATATTCAATTTGCAGACTAAGACAAAGTTTTTCACTTTGGAGATCTTCTCGAGTTCCTATGATATTTATGCCATTAACATAAATAACAAGTATAACAAACTATGATGTTGTTTTCTTTGTAAAAATACATGAACAAATGTCTTCATTTACATAATCTTCATTCATCAATTCAGTAAGGAGATTATATCACATGCGCCTAGATGGATTTAAACCATACAAAGATCTTTGTACTCTGATTAAATGCATTTCATGATGCTTTGAACTATATGCTTCAGGCATTTTAAATCCTTCAGGGATCTTCATATAGACTTAATCAAATGAGTCATATAGGTTATGCCTTGCATTTAGATGGCATGACATCTTCAGGTATCTGGACTACAGGTCTGATCCTCACAATCTTTTACAATATTGTGAACTATATTATATCAAATATATCATCGACGATTATTTTGCATCAGTTCGCAAGTGACATAACCTGTTGAGATCTCATCACTTTTTTTATTTTCAGGTACCTGAACTTCTTCTGGAGTTTCATGAAATGTTATGTCGTGGGCTCTTCTAGAGCTCATTTCCTCCTCATTGTGATCATTTTGATCATTTGCTCCTATCATTTTCAAGGATTATTACCTTTGGAACCGATCGGTTTACTACGCTTCATGCGTGCAGTAAACTTTATCCTCCAGGGACTTTAATTTTAATAGGAGTATTTGTAGCTGAAATATAATATTTAATTTTGGATCAACAAATGCTTCTGGCATTTGACTTGAATTATCTTCTAAGTGAGGATCATATTAATGATAATTCGATTCATATAGCATATTTTTCAGCTGTTTATTCCATCCCTTAAATGTTAAAAAAACTAACACATATCCCCAATCTTCTTTGGGGAACCTATATTTGTGCATTGTGGTAGAGAAATTAATCATATACAACACATCAAAAGTTATTAGATAGTAAAAATATTTGATTTCTGATCCTAAACCAATTGTGAGGGGAGAACTTATAATATTTTGTTGGTCGGATGCATACAAGTGCTGATGTATGCAATTTAGAAAATCTTAGACCAACACATGAGGCTTTGTTCTCATAAGCAATAGTTTAGCCATTAATAGGAGGTATTCGATGCTAAACTAGCTTTGATATAAACCAGCATCATCAAGATGAACTATCTTGATTTCATAATCTGAAAATTATGCTCTTAATTGAGAAAGATAATTTCAAATACCAAACTGCAAGTTGACAATAAACATACATGTAACCATCTTATATATGCATCTATAAGTGGTTTACATGATAGGTAAATGGGCTCATATTCACCTTTTATATATTCCAGAATTCGGAAATTTTAGTCCCAACTTTAACTGGTATAATCAAGTTATTATGAGAACAAATAATACAAGAGAATTCTTGAAGAATCTTCTAGTTCTTCAGTATATGCTTATCTGAATTCTCAAATAGCTCATTTAAAAATGGCAAATAAAAATTTCAAGTATATCATGGCATGTGCTATCTCTAAGTAAACTTATGGTTTACTATGGCATAAACTTTTGCATCAGTAAACTTCGGATTTACTGTGGCTACTTTTGTATCAGTAAATTTCTGATTTACTGTGACTGCTTTTGCATTAGTAAACTTCTGGTATACTGTGATACATGATGTAGTACAAATTTGAAGAATAAGGTAGGTAACTTCTCACATATATATTTACCCCATATGATTGTGGAAACATGAAGATTTTCAATCTTTCAATCATTTGTAGTCTCAGTATGATAGTTATATGTATTAGTAAACTTCGGGTTTACTACAACATATATTTTGACCATAATCATACAGATATACGAGTTGTTATTTCCTTCAGGGAACTCAATAACTAACCATAATATATTAATGTGGTTGTAGTAGAAATTATTTTACAAGAATGCTTTTGCCTTAGAATAATACTTAATAAAAATATCCAAGATGTTTTACGTACAACAGGTACGTGCGACAATGATCTTTATGCCACAAAAATAATATTTATATCCTTTATTATTCTACCTCTTCAGGAGGTGAGTTGTGGTATTTCTTCATTCACTCCAGGGAATGAAAATGTGCTTCAAAAATAACTTTGAATAGCTTATTATTTTGTTTTAGCACATAAAGACACTGCTTCAAAATATTTTCTTACTTCAGGAGGAAATTTCAATTGTATTACTTCTTCAGGGGCAAATTTAAAATAAAAAATATTGAGTATATATTCTCTCAATCATATTAACTCTTCTGGAGGTGAATTGTAATATATTTACAACAAGAGCGCGTTCATATTTACGACTTTATTAATATTATCACATTCATTTCAGGGAATAGATTAATATTTATCAAAAATTCTCATCCTTCAGGCAAACGAACATAATTATCTGAACGCGCATTAATCACATCAAATTGTGATGCTTCAACCTCTTTTAAAATATTTACTACTTCATGAGCAAATCGAGGCGTGCATGTAATATAGAGAATATTTCTCTAGCTTATCTTTAATTGTAACCATAGAAAGCCTAAATTATCACTTCTGGTGGTCATAGGCATATACCACTTCTGGTGGTTAACAAAATTTAGTTACAAATAATATACGAAATATAACTACTTCTGGTGATTGTATATTTCTTGCAAACTCTACTGGAGTTTAAGTGGATCTAACAATATTATCCACTTTGTAATCCTTTATTAAGATAATAAGGATGAAAACAAATACCAAAATAGGTACTGTATACGTAACATATAACCAAGCAAGCGATGATAAAGATATTAAAATATAAGCAAAAGGCTCAAATTAAATTACACAAATTTGGCCACTCCATATGTTAGTGATATCTACATCACTACTGCCAAGAAGAAAAACTCATCACCTCAAGGATATAATTTGCCTTATGATGCTCGGAATGAACAAGATCCGACCACGGACATAAGAGTGTCGCCTTACATCGGAGATGAACACTGAAATAGAAATTAAATTCGATGTAAGTGCTCAAAATGGCAGAGTCTCGTGCTGATAACGTGTTATAAAATAAAGACTATAAAAGAAATAAACCGAAGACAAGTATAGAGGGAAATTGATATTTTATTCAACTTTCAAACTTATGTTCATGATGAACTGAAAACTCCTCTATTTATAGAAGAAAGCAAGCAGCTGCGAGGCTTTTCGGGAAGCAGCTGCAAGGCTTTTCTTTAGCTGCTTGTAAACTGTCTGCATGAGCTGCTTGCAACCTGCCTGTTTAATAAGAAGCTGCTGCAAATCATTTCATTGAGTTGCTTGCAACCTGCCTGCATCAGCTGCTTGTAGATAAACTTCAACAGAGTACTAAATGGATAATCTTTTTCAGGAAGATTATCTATAGCGGAGTAATGAATGGATATCTACAATATAATATTTTCATAACAATACACATTTAAGAAAGAAAAAGAAAAAAAGGTACTCATGCTATCTTCACTCTAGTGCTCCAAATAATCTGGAGAACATATAAGCGTTAATAAATTTAATAGATCATAAATAATAGAAAATCAACCAACAAATCGATTCCATAATCAAGACGTTTTCACATATCAATACTTGGTAGTCACAAAAGTTGTATATGAAAGATATACAAGAGCTTCACATAGACAAAATTCAGCTTTTATACCATAACACAGGAAAACGAAAAATACAAAACAAACAAAGATAATAAAATAAAGATTCAAACTTTACGAACCTGACCAAAGAACGCATAAGTAGCGACGATTTGGTCGGAGGCCAACTTTAACTTGCACTAAAAATACTTATAATAGTTTACATGTTAGATTTTGATTTGGACTCAACAATAGCTCTATGAATCCCATTATGACTATAAGGCGGTAAGAAATATACAGTAAATTTTTGTCGAGTTGATAGTAGTTATATTTGTATTGAAATTGTTCATAAAGGCAAAGTTTATTTAGAATTCTATTTTTGGTTAAGTAAAATATTATGCTACCAAAGGAAAAAAAGGGCTCCTTAACTTAAAAGAAATGGTAAGAAGTCTTAAATATTAAGATAATAATTAAATGACTATTTTGTTTACCGCAAACTCTATTTTTTAAGGGTAAAAAAAGACAAACGACATTTCGCTAGGGGCTTTCGTGCTTTTAATATAGTATAGATCAGACAATTGCTAAAATATGCTGGAATTTCCTCGAGTTATTCAGATAGTCAAAGAAGTTTACTTTACATATCAAGTTTTGGTTAGCCTCTAAGAAAATATTATGTTTCATGTAATTGTACTTCCTGAGATTCAATTTTATATACATTCAAATTATTGGCGATGTTATGCTTCCTTTTGAGCAAAAAATATTTGTTATTTCTAGTTTTTTGCTCTCCATTCTTGTTTTTTCTAAACATTTCTTCCTTTTGATTCAAACATGAGTATATGTACATAAAAAATTTTCCTTTACAGAAGCTTATCTAGTCTAGCTCTTAATCAGAAAGGAGAAAAAAAAAGGACCAAATTATTAGCTGTACACGATGAGATTTTAGTGCATCATGCTACCTTTGTTAACTTTTTGTCTCTTCGCGGGTTGGTCAAGCTATGAAAATAACCTCTTGCAGAAATACCAAGTAAACTTGCATACAAAAAATCCGACATGGTTCGGTCCTTTTAAAGAACTATGCACGATGAGAGTTTAATGCATCAAACTGCCCTTGTTTGGTATTGGATTTGGCTGGCTTCTCTCTAGGAGGGATTCCATTAAATCTAGTGAGTAAACAAGATACACATTACTTGCATTTTTTTTGTTTTGTTAATTTCTACACTTATCATATTTTCATATTGACGAATGACCATGACCATTTCATTTTCTTGACAATTGAATCTTGTTAGGCTAATATCTCTTGATTTTCTGGGATATGTTCTCTATGCTTGCTGATCTGAGAGCCTCCGGTAGCACAACTAAGACATCAACGGGTTTTCTGCCCCGCAGGGATGGAGCGACAGAAGTTCTTTTGAGAATACAAGTATAACTAGCATAATATTGTTAATCATCTTTAGATAGAGGAAAATTATCTAAAGACAATTTAGAAACAAATAGAGCTGTATATATATATATATATATGCTCAATTATGGTTCCTTGAACATGCCTCAGTCTTCAAATAACATTACTTTCTCCATCTTTCCTAAAAGGAAAACAAAATGATTTCCAGATTACCTTTAATGAAATTCTAGTCCTTTCCCTTTTGGTGGAGGATCTTTTAATTTGCATTAAGAATGAGTTTAAAATTATACTAGCTCAGGTTTATGTTATATGTCTTTTAATGTACTTTTTCACACTCCTTTAATAGCCTTTAATCATAAAAGTATTTGTCTGATCAATTACCCTTTTATCTTTCTTTAAACGCCTTACTTAATTAACACACCACGAGTAAGTTTGAAAAAGGAGGTAATTGATGACTTCTTATATATTTTGAATCAAAACTTTGGATCAATGGTAAAATTGCCTTCAAATCTTTGAATTAATTATTGATACTTGAGTAGTATGATGCCTATATTTCATTCCCTTGAATTGCGGTTCTTCCTCGTACCCTACATCAATGCGAGATTTCGTGCGTCAAGTTGCCATTTTTTCTAAAAAGTCAAATATTTTTGAACAATTTATCAGTTTGCAAAAAGTGTTGTTGGAGTCTTTTTAGAAACCGAAAGACTTGTGGAAACCTCCAAATTAAGCACAATTATATTAATCTTTTGTGTTATTCTAGGAGGTAAACAAGCCTACATTTCTGGATTAATTCAAGAGGAAATTAATAATGGCAAATTAAGGAGAGAGGTGGGTGGTCGAGATCCAAGATTATGAGTTTCTACAACGTTCTCAAATTAATACAACAATAAAAATTAGGTTCATAATAAAATATTTAATAAAATTTCACGCAAATATTTATTGAAAGTTCACACATTGTACGATATTCATAAATTAATACTAATAAAATATTTATAAATATTTAATGAAAGTTCTAGATCTGCCCAAGGGAAGTGTCTTTATTGTCTTCACAAGCTGACAAGTGACATTGGCCTTGTTGCCATGCAAGATTGAAACATACTCATCAACCACATCACAAAATCCTCAACTTGATCAGTTTTCCACTCCTTTGACCCTTATTATTACATGCTTTAAAAACATTGAGAATGTTGACTTCCCATTCTATTCAAGAATATAACAAACAATTTCCAACAACAACACCCTAACATCACCTTAATTCCAAGCAAATTATTAAAATCAGTTAGTTTTTTTGATTTTTCACCCGGTATTTGGTACCTGTATTGAAACCTGACTATATTCGGATTCGTGCCGCGTAGGGCCTCATTCAAGGGCAAGCGCTCCCTACTAAGGATTTTTCCACACCCATGACTCGAACCTAAAACCTCTGATCAAGGGAAGGGCAGCCACATCCGCTGCATCCGCTGCATCACGTCCTTTGTTGATTGAATCAATTATATGAAATATCACTATCCGCATTGTTCTATTTAAGCTTTTCGCCTAGATGAGCATGTTTCAACGTATTTTGTAGTAAACTAGTTTTACACAGGTTATCAATGTACAATAACCCTTCAAATTAATCTAGATATGAGATCGACAATATGAACAAGCCGTCAAGAACCAGCTTCAAAACAACTACGTATTATATTTACGTTAAATCGCATACATTACAAGTATCTACGATATTGTCGAGTATACATATTTTGAATTAGTGAGTATTCTAAGGGGCCCATATATATCTAAATATTTCCCCACCCCACCACCACCACCACCACCACCACCAACCCCAACACATCCCAATGTAAATAAAAAAGAAACTATGAATGCCACCTTCCCGTTCAGCCATAATTTTTTATGTCAACTCTCAATGTGGCAAAATCAAAAAGGGTAATCAAAGAAATCTTCCTCAGACCCCCAAAAAGACTACTAGTAGTTATAAAAAGTTGTAGCAAGAGAATGACAAAGCATGGGAGTAAAGGAGATTTGTATGGTCAACAAAATTATTCTTTTGTCAAGTAATCAATTATATTGATTCTTCGGACCGGAGCTTCACAAGTTTTTTTTTGTTTTTCATACTCGTATTTGGATCCAATTAAATTTGAATTCGCACCGATTTTTTTTATATTAAAACAAAAAACACTCCCTAACGAAAATAACACCAAACACACAAGTTGTTTATTATAGAAGCGGCCAACCCCACCATGCCAATTATAACATAGACACGGAAATATGTAAAGAGTAACCTGGCCATCAGCGGAGCTAGAAGTCCAGCTATGGATTCGGCTAAATTCATTAACTTTTACTAAAATAGTATATTTATGTTAAAAAATTCATTAAATATATACAAATATTAAGTTTAAAACTCAAATACTATTAGCACGTGAAGTTGTCGTTCTAAAATTACGAACTCATAAAATTGAAATTATGTCACATGACCCCACTAGTGTTAAAAGAAAGAAACCTGAAACATGGGTGATCGTTTTCCAACCTTTTTAATCAAGAACCCCAAAAGGCACGTATTACAACGACGAGCAAACATAATTTGTTTGTATTTTATTCACAGTAAACTCTTATTCAATCTCAATATATTTAAGTTGTGACCTATGATCAATATTTTTATGAGTTTGCATTCTAGTAAAAAAAAAAATATTAGGTGCGATATTTTCAAACTTGTTGGCCTAAGTAAGATTGTTTTGATGATTGACAAAGGAACTCAAGCATGAACCAAGTGCATATAAAGTGTACATAGACACAGACAGATTCGAGCGCAGGGCATGCACGTGAAGGAGTTAAGCTTAAGCGGTTATACCTGATATTTCCTGAACGAAAAAGCTATATAATTGATAAGGAGCAGGACTCCTTAATCGAAGAGAACTCTATCCTAGATAAAAGAAGAGTTAGAAGTTGAAGATAACTAGAACTCTTTCATCAAGGAAGAGTAAAACATTAGACTTTTAGTTATTTCCTATTCTACTAACTCTATATATTTCAGGATGTTCTCATTTTACAAGCAAGCACAAACTCTAAAGTTAAACGAGAGTTGAGAGAAAAATAGCAAGGAGTTTTGCAAGCACTTCCTGTGTGATTCACGTGTGCGAATCTGAAGCAACATGAACCAGATAAAAGAATCAGTTCCAAGTGTCTGTCTTTTATTCTAGTTCAAGTGTAGTAGGGCTTTTGAGTTGTACCTTTCAACTTTCTTTAGAAGCACTTATACTAGGTACTCTGAGTGTAGTATTCAAGTTAGAGTTAACTTGAAATTGTCACAACATTCTGATGTTGGTTGCCACAAAGGGTTAGAGGTAATCCTTAGGTTTACAAAGAGTTTTATAAATACTGTTTTATCTCAGTGATTTAGTGAAGTGTTGGAAAAAATCCTACTGGGTAATAGGTCGTGATTTTTTCACCTTTTGAGTCAGGTATTTTTCACGTAAAAATACTTGTGTTCTTTACTTTTTGCATTTATTATTCCGCAACAATAGTATAAGGAACACATAGAAGGACCAGGTCCTTCTATAATATGTGCATGCGGAAAATTGAACACCACAAATCACCCCATCTTGTGTGGTATTGAAGTATAAAACTTCAATTGGTATCATAGCAAGTGATCCACGTCCAATCTGCACTCAATAGTGAGTGGAAACGGTCGTTGGAAAAATAGTACCCAACAAGAGTCGGGGTCGAATTCCACATGGAGTTTAATATGGGTGTTAGGGTATACACGTGGTGAGAGCCAATGAAATAACTAAATTACACTTCC